>NW_025767320.1:0-589145 GCF_003918875.1 Haliotis rubra
ATCGTGCCTTCAACTAGTGTCCAAGAAGAAACATAAACAGAACGTCCTTCTGGACAGGCTGCTCTATGTAGAGGTGTGTGCAACCGATAGGACGTTTCACATTGCCTTGTTCTTCACAATAACACTTCTACAACCTTCAGTATAACCTTCCAGGCTGCATCATGTGAGCTTTGTGGCAACTATCGCGTTTCTGCATCCACATTTGCCTTGTAGGTTCTTCAATAACACTTCTACAACCTTCAGTGGCGTCCCTTGCCAGGCTGTTTCTATGCGAAGGTGTGTTCCATCATCGTTTCTGCATCCACATTTGCCTTTCCTTGTTCTTCATATACCAATAACACTGCTAAGCATAAAACACTGTATGTCCCTGATAGGCTGCTCTATGTAGCGGTGGAACCATTAGACGTTTCTCACCACATTTGCCTTGTTGTTGTTCATCAACACTCTACAACCCTGTATGTCCTCTCAAAGGCTGCAACATGTAGGGTGTGGCACAACACTGTAGCTTGCATCCATGATTTGTCTTGTTCTTCAACACCCCACAACCTCTGTGGTCCTCAAAAGCCGCGTAACATGGGTGTGCGACCCATCACCGCGTTTTCGCATCCATATTTGCCTTCCTATTGTCCTTCACAATACAACACTTCTACAACCCTGTATGTCCCTGCCAAGCTGCTCCATGTAAAGGTGTGGCCATCATCGTTTGCATCCATACATTTGTCTTGTTCTTTTCAATAACACCCCACAACTTCTGTGGCGTCTTCGATAGGTTCTATGGAGAGAGGTGTGCAAACCATTAGGGGCGTTTCTTCGTCCACATTCGTCTTGTTCTTCAACACTTCTATAACTCTATGTCCCTTCGTCAGACTGCGGTAATGATGTGAGGTCCCCATCATCCTGTTTCTGCACATGCACATTTGCCTTATTTTTCATCACCACTTCTACAACCTCTGTGTGTCCCTGCCAGGTTGCCCATAGGGTGTGTCCCCATCATCGCTTTCTTTCGCATCCACATTTGCCTTTGTTCTTCAATAACACTTCTACAACTCTTGCAGGTCCTCGATAGCTGCTCTATGAGGTAAACGCCCGACGTTTCGTCCACATTTGCCTTGTTCTTCACTAACACTCTCTACAGCTCTGTATAACCCTTGATTGTCTGTAATGATGTAGAGGTGTCCCCAGTCATCGCGTTTCCCTGCATCCAGACGGCTCTTGTTCTTCAACACTTTACAACTTGTATTACGCCCCTCAGTTGGGCTGTATTATGTAGGTGGCCATCATCGCGTTTCGCATCCACATTTGCCTTGTTCTTCACACAACACTTCTACAACCTCTGTAGGTCCCTAGTTAGCTGCATCATGTAGAGGTGTGGCCATCATCGCCTTGCATCCACATTTGCCTTGTCTTCAATAACACTTCTACAACCTCTGTATGTCCTCGCTAAGCTGCACTCATGTAGTGGTGCATCTATATTTATCTTCCTTCCACATTTACCATGGTTCTTCTTCAATAGTACACTTCTACAACCTCTGTATGTCCTTGCCACAAATCATGTAGAGGTGTGCGGCCATTGTTATTATCTGTCCCAGTTGTTGTTCCATTGTTCCAATAACAACAGTTTAACAACTTTACATTCCCATATATAAACATGCCAAATGAAGCCCATAGTTTCAATTCTTATTATGTTCTTCGCTTTCCAGTATCCACCACTGCTTCCTGCAACAAAATGCTTATAATCAACATTTACCGCACATGCGTAGTCGTAAAGGTGTTGATCCTCCGGACCGGCGGTCTTTACGTTAGAATGTCCCATCTGTATAATTGTATTTATAATATTACTGCCCCTTTGGTACATATTTACAATGTACATATGTTGCCTTTCTTGACCTATATTCAAGTTCATTGCCTTCTTGTTACATGGTAAGAGAGAGTCTGAAGCCACTGCAGACAATCCACTCATACGGCAATGTCACAAGGTAATCATGTGGAACTCACCTGATCATCTACAACTTCCAATTTCCCAGTTTGATGATAAGAGGTCTTGAAGATCTGGTAACATATTAACTGATCCAACTTTATACTTACATTCGGAAAAGCTGCGTCGAAGTTGTCTGAACTACTACCAAAGCAGCTTCCAAACAAAGCTTGTTTTCTGTTATGTACACTAAACTGAACAGTGGACACAGCCTCCCCAACACCAATTTCGAGTTGTCTGTGTAATGCTCGTCCTAAAACAGCAGGCGACTAATCCATGTATTGCGTCATTACTGGACAATAATTTCAAGAGAGAGTAGAATGTCCTATTCAGATTTTGCACCAGACTTAGAAGACCATATATCGGCAAATGTCTGGTCCTGGAAGAGGGAATGATGCACACAAAGCAAACTCTGCCCTGTTTACGCCACAAAACGCCGAGCTGCTGCCACAGGCATCATTCGTTTGCTCAATTTTTGAAGGGATATCTACTTTCCACCTCAGTGTGATTCAGCCTGAACTCACATAACGAAATATAAACGGTCCATTTTTGCAATCAATTGTCTCGATCGTTAAACGCCTAACGGATAAACTACCGATATCAACTTATATATCGGCAACAACACAGTGGGTCATCATTTCGAAAAGTAATGAATATATACAGAAGAGAATGTCGGATCAAGACCATGTCAGAGAAGCCACAGTACATTTCTTTGAAAATCACGATGAACATAATTATGTAGTACATGCAAGGAAGATACCACATTATCAATACTTCCTGAATCAGAACAGTGGTGAAATTACATTAATGACAATCTGAAGGACGCAAAGCCCTGGTCCTGATGAAAATCTAGAAACATAAAATGTTGTAAAACTGAACTATTGCTATTTTTCACATGCATTGTTTAATATTTGAAATAGTGGCACTTCCTCATAGAATGGGCTAAAGGACTGGTTCTACCTGCCTACAAGAAAGGCAACAGACAGAGGTTACTACAATTATAGAGGGATAACGCTTAGTGATGTCATGGGAAATTATTTACGTTTATACAAACAAGAGGTTGATGCTTGTCATCGTATTATAAGATTCTCTTGAGGCTCAGGCTGGGTTCCGTGCTGATATAGCACCTCAAGGATAATATTTTCAGTTTACTGTGTCTGGTCCAAAAGTATCTCGAAAACTAATGGCTGTTTTTATTGTTTATTCGTTAAGATTTCAGAAAGGTATTTGCAGGATCCTATTAATCGTAAATTATTGTGGGTCCAGTTTTTAAATAAAGGTATATCATGGTAGAATATTTACAGTATTATTGGATACCCAAAGTTAACCATGTTAAATCAAATAGTTCCATTTCAATATTTTGATACTTTAAGTGGTGTAAAACAGGTGTATTTTAAGTCCTTTGTTGTTCTCTTTTGTTGCTGAGTTGAAACTATGTTGCTATGTGAATCGAATGTCCGAGGTATATTTGTTGGTCAAGAGTTTCGATATTTTATCTTATTTTATGTTGATGATTCCAGTTTACGATGATAGTGATTGGTCTAAAGAGAAAATAGATGGGCTGGAGCAGTTTAGTATCAAATGTCGGACATGTCAATTTAGATAAGACTGAAATTTAGTTTAGAAATGGTGGTGAGTTACGGTTTTCTGAAAATGGATGTATGGCAATAAAACTATTAAGACACATCGACCTCATTATAATTATCTTGGGTTAATGTTTCTAACAGGTTATGCTGGTCAAAAGGTATTGAAGTTCTTGTTCAAAAAGCATCCAAAGCCCTTGTATCCGCTAAACAATTAGATGAAGCTCTTGTGAATATTTCTTTAGTTTATTCAAGATATTTGATGCTCAGATTAAGCCAATCTTACTCTATTCTATGAAGTGTGGGTCATTCAAAGTTTGAATGCATCGAGGTTTTCATGTTAAGTTTTGTAAATATGTTATTGTGTAGGTAGTTATATGTCTCTAATGTTGCTGCACTTGCGTGAATGGTAGGTAGATATGGCTTATTTGTCGATTGTCATAAAGATGTATTCAGTATTGCTAAAGTTGCTATCAATGCCTAATCATAGAGGCATACATCATCCTAAGCAGAATGCTACTTGTGTAAACTTTAGACGACTGCAATCGCAAGCCATATATGGGCCTATAGATAAAATATTACTGTTCTCATATTTTGGATTTGTCGGATCTCTCAGGAAGTTGGTAATTGTTCTTTATTTCTTAGTAAGTTGTAGCAGTAAAGGGTAAAGTACTGCCACCAACAAGATTGGTTTTCTAAAGTTTGTAGAATCAAATAAGCAGGCGTTTCTATCAAGAATATATTCTATTGACAGTTGAATATTATTTATCCACTCTAAAGGATCATGAATATAGAAGGCTTTATCTTTGCTGCAGATCTGTATTGCCTTTAATGATACAAATGCTGGTAGATCGCTGTGGTATTGTTCGCGATGAACGATTTTGTAATGGCGTATGAATGGATGTAGCAGAAGATGACTACCATATTTTCTGTTACTGTAAAGTTTATTCCATTTAAGACAAAAGTATATTCTGAAAATGTCTGGAAACATCCTCTATGTATAAATTTAATATTATTAAGTTGCATTTCAGTGAATATCCTAATTAACTTAAGGCAAAATTTGTAAAAGAAGTTTTAAGGTTAAGAAGTGCTTAAATGTATCTAACCATTTTGTCACTTACTATTATTTTGTGAGTTTTTGTAATTTTCAGTTTCCATAGTTCCTTATACGAATAAAAGAATTTGAATTTGGTCTTGATCGCCGAGCAGTAGGTCCTCTCAGCCCTATTGGTACGTCATGGTTTCTTATTCTGCAGCGATCCAGCCTCCTGACATATAGACAAGCATCCTGACAATTGTAAGCGTTAAACCACTTTGCATCATCTTCTTAGTATGTAAGGTCTGCATTGATGTCGAAAACCTTGAGCGCCCAAGCAATGTATCGGTTATTGTAGGTTTCTTTTCCATACCTTTGTTCCCAAAATAGAACCCGCCCATAGTAACCTCTGTAGGTTATTCCCCACCAAAGCAACAATTAACAAACATGTCATCATTAACTGCTTCTGTGACAGGTAAAGTTCATTGAGAGACATGGGTATTCATATCTGCATCTTGTAAAATATACATTACTGTTGTATGAGAGGAGGTATTGCATATATAGACATATTTAGAACAGAACATCATAATGCCATTTATACACCTTATACACGAATGTTGGTCGTATTACCTTCACTATATACCTTTATCAGGCCATATAGCACCATCGATCTGTCAAAAGTGTCATGATGTTGTACAAACTGTTTCAATGACTTGACACGCTGTTTTTGTTTCTGTTGTATATTTTCCAGCATATTTCCTCCGTCACAGAACTTCAGAATGTTGAGTATTGTCTGTGGCATCCATCAAGGTGTGATTTCCTCCCTTTGTATATCCGTCTTGGTACGCTGCAGCATCCTCTGAAAATACAGCCTGTACTTCTGCGTGGTAGTTCCTGCGATTCCTGAGACACTCCGCCAAAAGGGCAACAGCAGCCTGATGAGGTGAAGGTTAAAACTTTAAAAGGCTCTTTACATATACCATAGTTGGTTGGCAACTGTTATTTCTTATGAACATTTTATGAGGTTTGATTATATCACATGTGCTTGATGGCGAGATCCAACATGAACGAACTGTGTGTCAATGATGATTTCTCAACTTCCACAATCCTTATAAGAGACACATCTGTACCTTGTCAATAGAAAAAGTCTGCTGGAGCAGTGGACACTTAGGTTATCGTCACCATAAGGCAGTCATATGGCACATATAGCACAATGTACGTTGATATTCCACTCAACCACCGATGGTCGTTGAATCGAGACGATAGTTGATGGAAATTGAGCCTCTGCGGGTACAAGGATCGCCAAATATAGCACAAGTGGATTCTTGCATCCCCTAACAGTCGACTTCAAGTGAGCGCGCATGGCGTACATATGCGTGTCTATAAACCAACCCCTACCACATGAGGTAACGCCTACCATCCCCACAACAAATCCATATCACCTGGTCTTATCAATACTTAGGTATTGTTTCTTCAATCACTTGCTGCCTAATTTCTCCCGGACACGTAGATTTCAGGATTTACAAATGACCTGGGGAAAAGATGTGCATTTCTGGATGGCAACTTCTTCAGCTTTGGACTGTGGGGATTGTGGTTAAAGCATTATGGAGAGGAGGCAACATACAGGTGCATGACTACACCCACAGTCTCCTGTCTACCTACCTGCAGGTGCAAGGTACAATTGAGCTCTTCCACATCTAAAGGTGGTTTAGAATCTGACTCACACCCAAGAAATCTGGTCATCTTACCTATCTCCAGCAGTGTTACAGGCCAATTGAGTCCTCCATATCTAAAGCTGGTTTAGAATTGACTATTGCCACAATCTACCTTTCTCCACTCACCTGTAGTGTCTCACAACTGAGCCTCCTCCACATCTAAAGGTGGTTTAGAATTGACTACACCCACCATTCCGACTACCTTACCTGTAGTGTCTCGCAGCTACAACTGAGCCTCCAGTTATCTAAAGGGTTTTCTAGAATTGACTACACCCCACCTGTCTGTCTACTCAGCAATTTTAGTGCAGTCGCCAACTGAGTCCTCCATCTAAAGTCATTTAGAATTGACGACCCCACTGTTCATCCTTGACATTAGTCACCAGAAGCACCCAGAAAGTGTTGATTGATGTAAAGGTCTACTGGCATCAAGAGATCCACGTAGTTTACAAATTCTCCTGAAGCACGCTACAAATGCCTTTACCATGTCGGATTAGTATATATTTTGACAGAGAACAATGTACTATAAAACATTGCAATTGTTTTTATGTATTACTTGTTACGTTTGAGGAGTTCATAATGTGTTCTGTAACGACATTTAGATGTCTGGAATGTTTCACCCTCTGATGTGTAAAAGGGTTCTAGAACACATACCATATTTGACATATGCAAACATTTCAGTTTATAAGTAACACAACATAATGGAGTAAGTACGTGTTTTTGAGTTTTTATAGTAACTTTCTGTAATAACGAGAGTATCATAATAGTTATATTTACAGAATGTCTATAGCAAATTATATCTTGTAATTTTAATTAAAATTTAAGCATACTAGTTATAGTGGAGGGGAAGGCGGAGGAATTTAAGAATATTATGACTTACAGCGAGCTTGTTTCTAAATTAATTTAATGTAAAGCTTGCTATAATTGATGATAAATATTATTTTATTAATATAAATATGCTAACGTGGTATTTTGAAGAAATCCACTAATTAGCTTAAGTAATTATAGAATAATCATTTGATGAAAGTTACTACAGGTGAGAGGTAGATATCCATGAATACTTTTAGAGGATAAAGAGAGAGATAAATACAGTTCTCTATAACTTACCGGTAGACTTGTAATAATACGGTAGGTAGTGTATGTAATCTTTGCTAGGTACATTAGAGATTTGTCTGTAATTTTAGAATGTAGAATGCTTTTGTGATATTGATTTATAGAGCATGTTGTTACAGTTTAGAAGATGCTTAATATAACCCTGCAAATGACGACAAAGATTCAGTTTAACTCGTTTACCAAAGATGAGGCATTTGACAACGCCGTGAAGCGTCTTTAAACAACAACAACAACCCAGGCTCATGATGGCATATTTTAAACATGCATATTAGGTATGGTGAGACTGATCGCCATATTGATCTTACTGCATCAATATTCAATGCCATTGCATCGTTTGAATCTGTAACCAATGCATTTAGTACAGGTAATGGTTTACCAATTCAAAGAATAGAAATGGTAAAAGCGAGCATGATCCATGTAATGATAGATAATTACCACGCTCTGTGCCTCAAACTTTTTGCAGAAAGATTACTGCTCAAAAGAATTGAACATGGACAAAAGCAGAACAATTTCTCTCACCCTCCAGTTTGTATTTAGGAAGGCAAGGTGCGGGGCCGAAACGTCAAGGCTAGTACTAACTGAAAAGTATTGCCTATATTATGTCGAAAGAAATTCACCAGTTTAGACAGCTCTCCTTGATAATGACAAAGCATTTGAGAGAGTTTGGTTGAATGACTTTTCTATAAGCTTTACACATAATTCTTGGAATTATGTAAACTAGGTGACTTCTATACGCAATGTACACATCACTAGAAACTTCGTAAGAAGCACTGGTGGCTGTATCATTTCTAAAGTATCTGATGTAAACAGGGCGTAGGTCAGGGTCGTGTCTTATCAGCTTGGCTCTTCGTTCTAGATATGAAAACTTATCAGTAGCATCGTTCACTCTGGACATGGCAATGCTTGAAAACGGATCACCAATAATAGCTAGAGAGAGTCTCGCCCTCTATCAATATAATTAATACGAAGATATATATACCAGAAGTCCTTACATTTCTCGGTAAATTACATGCAACATCGATACTGAATTTGTCTTAAGAAAGTGCGCCTGTGCATAGACTCTGCCAGTACAGATAGACTTCATCACTGGAGAAAGAGCGATATAGTAAGTCATTGCCAATCTTCCACACAAGCCCAATCTGTCACAATGTATGACCTATATGCATTTGTACACCTATGTAAACTAATCTTCCTTCTAACGAAGGCTGAGTGTCTGTACTGGTTAAAGAAAGAATACTTAAACTGGAGGATTCATGTTGCTTCTGTAAACGAGAAGGTTGACACTCATAAGATATCCTAAAATGTTCGCACTCATAATCCGTACGCTATAAATGACGGAGGTTCTGGAATAGGCATTGCTGCTCGTTTACATGCATCAAAACACACCGACATCTGTGGTCTCCTTGAGGTGAGTCGTAAAGGAAGGCCTGATATTGTAAACATGTCTCTACACTGCATTTCGCTACAAAGTAGTAGAAACGCTTGATTGAGTCACTAGTTGACATGCTAGATGCGACACTTTTGTCAGTTTATTATTGGAATGATGAAGTCCTATTTGTCTCATTTATGGTCTCTGTAGGCAGCACCAAGCAGTGGAAGAAGAGAACAACAGCACTCTTCACAGAAGGTGCTATGTAGGTGCTCCGCGGATCTAATCCAGGTAAGAGTTGGATTTTATATTATTTTATTGTACAGATTACGAATCTACTGCTTAGGGCCCAAGTGAAATTTTGTAGCTGGATCTAAAGGTTCATGTACACAGTGGCTGTCTTCAAGAGGACAATGCGTTTCTTGTTACCAAAGACTGACGATGTAATTGAGGATGTGTGTTAGAATCAGTACAATGTCCATAAGGTCGACATGTACTGTAGATATAATCCATAATAAATACCAAATTCATGATTATCAGATCGATGCGTTCATGCTGTTGATCATGGATTGTCTGTCCAGCAAACACGATTGATTATTTACAAACCACCACTATATATGGCTGGAATATTGCTGGAGGTATAAAATAAACTTTCACTTTACCACCAGCCCCTTGTTAGTGGCGGATCATTGGCGTCGTCCAGATTTACGATCTAAGCATAGTTAGTTAAGGCTCATTGCAAATTATATTGATTTGCTGATTTGTGGACAACATGTGGTTGTCGAACACACGTCAGCAGGTAGTGACAAGTTCTACCTTCCGTTAATAAAGTTGTACACCGTCATAGGACACACACAGCCAAGTGCAAGTGGACAGCAATATAATCATTCGTTACCATTTGTGGAAAAATACACCTGTTTGAAAGACAGTAAACCACAATTTTGGACACACATACAAATGTACATACCAGCCAACTCTTACTTGGTTCTACCAGCTTCTATCATTCCATAATATTTTTGTCGTTCATCACGTTACAGACGTCCCACGTCATCTGGCTTCTACCCAGTTTCTAATGCAAATAGCCTTATCGTTCATCACGTTGCCACAGACGTCCCACGTCATCTGGTTCCACCAGTCTCATATAATGCCAACAGCTCTTTGTCGCGTTCATCACGTGACAGACGTCCTAATGTCGTCATCATCTGGGTTCTACCAGCTTCTATCATAAATAGCTCTTATGTTCATCACGTTAGACGTCCTAGTCATCTGGTTCTACTAGCTTTATCATGCACCAGTTTCTTGTCGTTCATCATCATGTTACAGACGTCCTAATGTCATCTGGGTTCTACCAGCTCTCATCATGCAAATACGCCTTTGTCGTTCATCACGTTCCAGAGACGTCCTAATGCTATCTATTTACCAGCTTTATCATGCAAATAGCTCTTGTCGTTCATCAAGTTACAGACGTCCTAATGTCATCTGTTTCTACCAGCTTTCTATCATGCTAATAATAACTTCTTTTACGTTCATCACGTTACAGACGTCCCATCGTCATCTGTTCTACCAGCCTAGTATCATGCAATAGCCTGTTCTAACACGTTAAGAGACGTCCTAATGTCATCTGGTTCTAATACCAGCTTCTATCATGCAATAGTTTCTTTATCGTTCATCACGTTCCATAGATTATCGTCCTAATAAGCCATCTATTTCAGCTTATCATGCAAATAGTTTTTGTCACCCATCACGTTCAGGACGTTCTACGCCATCTCCGAAGGTTTACCAGCTTCATCATGCAACACTTTTGTCGTTCATCAAGTTACAGAGACGTCCTAATGCTCATTCAGCTTCTACCAGCTTATCATAATAGTTCTTTGTCAATTCACACGTTACAGACGTCCTAATGTCATCACAAATACTGTACATGGAAGAAGAGAGAGCTTAAGTGTTGACTATCAGCGCGACCATCACTGAAATGTCAGTATCACGAATAAGTCCCACAATTCACGTGCATGGAGTAATATGTTCACGTACAAGATTAACAGGCCGTGGTTGGTCAAAGGTTTTTAGAGAGATGGCATTTCTATTGACGACCTGTTGTTGACGATCATAATATATGTTTTTAATATCCTTAATTGTTTTAAGGAAGTAGTGTTAAACTGCGTTAAGTGAAACCCTTTGTCTTAGATAGCGTTGAATTTTACATTTTTAATGGTCATGCGCAACGTAAAACACAACTTTGCAGATTTGATACCTTCTCGGGTATGGATATAGCGAAACAAATCGTCGAAAAAATGCAAATCTTAACCTTTAAAGTTGAAAATAACGCGATGAAAAACGCGCGAAATCGGAGTTCAAACGATTCACATCAATTTTCCCCAGATCCTTTCTGAAAAACGGAAAGCCATCAGTGTTGATTACTGCTTCACAGCACACGCGTTAGCAACAGGTTCATGTTTCGCTGGGTTGTCTGGTGAATAACACTGGTGAAGGCTTTTGCGAGCTATATGTTGCAATCATGTTTTGCTGATATCCACAGGTGCGAGATTTTTATATATATGTTATGACAGTAACAAACTGCTTTATATGTAATTTCATTTGTCTATTTCACCAATAACGTTCTCTTACCGAAACACTTTCAGTTCGATACTTTAAAAGCAATGCTGTCACATATTTAAGCGACATACAATTTCTAACCGTGATATAGATATGTTGCTGTCACAGACAAAACTCAATGTCTTGTTTATTGACACTCAGGTAGGTCTGCCTGCCCGTCTGCTATGTGACAATATTCAATACACAATCCGCTATCACTGACCACATGTACTCTAACTGCAATTTGAACACCTATATCAGGCTATACACCATAAACAAAACGTACGGATTTATGGCGCCCGTTCCCTGTCTACATTATATATATGTACAATAACACAGGCAGGTGTGATAATTTGATACTGAATCACATGTTATGATGTCTGTTGATTGCAAATGTTATATACACAAAAATGAGCAGTATGTAGTTAAGCAAAACCCACACATCTCATATATACACACACAATAATGAGCCGTGAGGGGGTTTTGCTAATGAACCAGCTGTTACACTTGAGTGCACACCCACCTGCTCTGACTGGGTTCGGTATCCCGGCTGTCTTGTTTCTTGGGAGGTGGAACCCAAGTACAAAATATTGCACTTTTGATTTTAAGGGGATTATACGCTTATAATTTTGTTTTATTTTGTTTTTCATAATCAGTAATGTATATTATATGCCATAGGAAGAAGCGATAATTGCGTTTTAATTATGTTTGATTTTTGCTGTATGTGACCTTTAACATTCCTATGTATATCAACTAGTTTTTACTTCATCGGTCAAATGCCACTCGTTGGTTTCCAGCCGATACAGAACATCTCCCTCTAATGGTGTAGCCAACTGTGTATTACGGCCAGTCACGCGGACAGGCAGTCCGCACATGCTGCTGTAGGTGGTGATGATCATCCAGTGTTTCGTCACAAAGTCCCATACTTCAGTCCCAGGCGACACGCTCCAACAAGCACCCCAGCTATGAGCTTTATATAGAAACCGTCCGGTTGAAGTCTAGACCGTCAGTATTCACAGAACATTTTACCCAGTTCCTTTGAAGCTTTTATTGCATCTTTGGGTCCACTTTTCCACTTCTCTCTATGAGTGTCCAGCAAGCATTTCGTTTCTGTTGGTGCATCCCTTGGTGCAGAACCTAGATAATGCCAGGATCTGTTGTAATGACCTTATCACATCCCGGTTCTTTTCTAGCCTTTCCAGAAATCTATATACAGATAGTATATTTGTGGTAGTGCCATAGTTTAAAACTGTTTTGTCACTTTCAGCTTGAGATCAAACGTGGTTTCTTGACCGAGGATCCTGATATTGAACCTAAATAGTCAATGCCATCATCATCACTATGTTATCTATACTCCTGCAGCGTTTCTGGGTATGTCAAGTGGATCATTTCTGTTCCATAGACAGATGTCTGCGATACACAGGCCTTCGTAATTTGGATTGTAGCATCATTCAACAGGAATATCAGCAGTTGCTTACTTAAATCTCCTTTTCCTTTCAAGTTCCTTGGTGATGAATGACCGTTCAGGGCATCATGTTTCAAACAATCTTGACTGCATATAGTCTCTTTTAGTTGACTCAGCTTTCATATATTTAGGGGAACATGGGGATGAAGTGGTTGTCGACCTCGGGCTCTTACGTTGAGGAGACCACTAGCTTGTGCCTGTGTGGTCCCTGATGTACTTTCCGCACAAGGACGTTTGCCAGGCTGGTCGTACAGAGGATGCTTCTTGGACAAACGCCGCCCTTGTTGTCATCTGTCCTTGTGTAAGCCTTGTGGTAATACCGCTTCACTATGAGTGGACTTGAGGCAGGCTGCTACATGCTTCCGGGTTCCACCATCACTCCTGAAGTGATATTATCTGTCGTCCTTCCAGATATCATCTAAATACAATTGACAACATAACATGAAAGAGCGCTACTGCTGCTGCCATCCTCAAGATGCTTATAGTTCGTATGATGAGGAGGTTTCAACTAAGAGAGGTGAACATTAGGAAAATGCAACCTCACCTAGTCAAAAACTATCCAAACTCACAAGGACTTTACAGGCATAACCAACGACCAGAACGCGTCTACAGAACTCAGCATTACTTGATGGTATTCTATTTCGATCACGCATTTTTATTTTGCATGGATTTGTTGTTACATAATGAATATCATGTCCTTGGTATTCGATGTCATGTTGGTGTACATGCATGTTGTGTTTGAGTATATTCATGATATCTGCTTAACAACCCTTTGATATCAGATGGTATAAGAAGGTATATCAGCTTTTCATTGACTATTTAGGTTGTGTCTATGCATCGACCCTTACTTCATTTTAACACTGAATCTGAACAAAACTGACTCACCTTCTCTCATACGCGGGGTTATCTTGTAGAGGTACACCTCCCCTCCCTGGGGTGTGGCGGGCGCTGTCTGGATGGCCTTGCTCTCATCTGGAATCCTCAGAATCTTTACAATGTCCTCCACTTTAAGGGTTGATGTTCTTCCTGTGAGGTAAGGCTCGGGTGGATTGGACGCCATTTGTAAACATATAAATAGACATCGTAGGTGTCATGTAGTGTATCCCATCCGTGACACAAGCATAATAGCTTTTCTGTGCCAAGGCATCATGACCTGAATCTGTAGTTGAAAGTGATATACGAAGCATTCATCAACTGCTGAAATACACCCAAAAAAGTAATATTTATGATGTAAATTCCTTCTTCCCGACGTTACAGTTTGGTTGTGTATCATAACGAGGCTGTTTAACTTGAGAGCATGGTTTCTGAAGGCGATATACTTCCCTGTTTGTGAATACCTCGCCACACCTTGCTGCAGTAATATACTGACATAATATGTACCGAGTTATTGGGTTACATACATTCCCTGATGTGAAATTCTGAACAGTGTTCCTAAGTTTCTCCACCGCCTCTGTTGTTTTGAAATGTCTTGTGTTTGTTGTAAATCAGAATTATTAGAATTCTCTTCAGTGTGAAAGGGTGTGCACACAAGGTGATAACTCCAGTATAGACATTGCTTATACATCCTGTAAATGGAGTCTAGGTGTCTAGTCTTAGAATCTGTACATCCTCATTTAATTCATTTGACAGCTGTTGTCTTAATTTTACGAAATCCACTCACACAGCATATCCATATCTGTATCTAAACTGCCTTCTTTTTCATACAACTGGAAACGTTATTAGTATAGGGATGTTTCTCATTCCCCAAATCCCATGTCCACAATCCGGAGAGTTGACAGAGTGGCCTCCCTTTGATCAGCTGGGTTATCTGCAAACGCATTCCTACAGTACTGACGACTGACAGTACATTGTCTACGTTTGTTCTTGTACAATTGTTTAAACTTTACATATGTGAACACGATGTTCTAAAGGGACAGATTGAAGTGTATAATAACAAGGAAATAAAGTGAAAGTCTGAATGCTATGGGAAATGTAATAGTTTGTCAATACCAGGCTGGCTTGTGTATCACTTGTCAAGAACTAGAATGAGTTGTTTATACAGTTGTTTATTTGAACACTAATACAATATATATATGAATTAACATATCTCTTGTTTGAATAATGTTGGTGTTTTCTGTTCCTTGATAAAACTAAGAAGGTAAATAACAACTCCATCTAGACAGTTTCAGTTGTAGAATGTGTCTACACATATACATACATATTACATATAGCTTATGTTTATCACTTGTGTTGATACACAAAATTAAAAAATATGAATTTCAAATTGTACTCGATATACTATACATAACATACAATAATTGCTATAAAAATGATGCATTAGTTTACTTGAAATCTTAATCAGTCGGTATCGTTCGATTAAACACATATGATAGCCAGATGTTATGTCATTCAAGCACACCGCTCTGCTTCTAGCTACACGTACACAGTTGAACACTTACATGAAAAAGTTGTGTTCGCATTGTGTTCACAAGAATTGATTATATTAGTCATACTATCCGTCATTTGTCTTAAAGGGTCGGCATTCAGCAGAGATTTCCTACGACTGTGGTTTATCACATTCCTTCATTTAATAATTTATATATTCACCAATTTAGTTATCCTTGGTGACCTGGTGGCAAAGTGAGGACAAACCCTTAGTGCTGTCACATTTACTCGTGTACTACACGCCGGTGCGTACAGTCATCTAACGATGTGTTTATATATAGCTTTGATTGACATATATCGGATTTTCGGACTGGAGATTGACATTGTGTGCATTTGTATTTCTGTACATCAATGCGTATTTCCTCTTCTGATGCTACTCATGTTTTCAAAGTAAGATAAAATTTGTATCCATCTCATAAGGTAACTGCACGCATGAGTGAGTTAGGGAAAATTTAATGCCACATTAGTAGTATCTCAGCATATCGTCACGAGAATAATTTCTACATAAACAAGCAGTACATTTAGATTAAAAACTGTCGACAATGGACAGTAAAACAATTAGAATACCACAGAATTCTGTTGGAAACGAGCATGTTATAAAAAGGTCATATCACAGAACACTGCCACGTAAAACCGGCCTGAGTGTGTCAGAGTGAATAAACTGAAGAGTAACTCAATGAATGCCTCTCGGTATTTTCTATGACATGTTTGATATTGTTATCATTATTAAATAGATACTTATAGATATATATATATGTATATATACATGTATATATCTATAGACATGATTGACATCTGTCGGATTTTCGGACTGTGACATTGTGTGCATTTATATTTTTTGCGCATTCATGCATGATTAAAATACATAATCAAGTTTTAAAACAGTTCTTGTAGTTTTCAAATACATTATAAACAATATATATACTTTATTTTACCCCTAGGTTAATGTTCCCACTGTAAATATTGTTCCATAATGCATTATAGAACCAGGGGGGGTTGCGTCAAGCATACTAAGCACCAAGTATACCCAGTTTAGCGCAGACTTTCTAACGTGATTATTGTGTGTTGTGGTGTATTGTGCTGTATAATGTACTCTCGTCATGGGTAGGTTTCAATTAAAATGTTGAAAATGTCGTAGGAATGGAGGATGAAATATTTCTTATGTTTATGGCCTAAACTACCCTCCCTTAGTGAGTGACAGAGTGCATTCTTAAAGGCATGGCTTTTTAGTTTTCTACAAAATGACGGGAAATATCAAAGTTAACTCAATGAACCTACACTTCGAACAAACCCATCATTAAATACAACTAAAAAAACTGACCCAGTAAATGGTGAATGCGTTTGTACCGTCGCCGCTGATATCAGAAAGACTGTCCTGGCTCCTAGAATCCGAAAATCCGCAGCGGACATCAAGGGGCACAAGACTATACAAGCAAACGGGGAATCCCCACTACAGCCTATAAGTAAACGCGAAGGGAACTTTATCACATTCATTATTTGAACTCGACAGATACCAACATCATGGGTAATATTTCATGTTGGCCAAGACCCCGATATCAGGTAGGTCTAGACGTGTCTCACTACTGGACTGTCTTTGCGTCACAGTTCATGTGTGTGTTTGTGTCTGTAAATTTGCCCCAAAAGGGACAGTTTTTCTTTAACCTCCTGTATTTAAATTCTACAAGCCCAAAGGAATACATTTCATTGTGTACGTTTTGGTTCCAGAAACTGTTCAACACAAACAACCACATTGCCTCCCAGTATGAACACCAGTTGGCACATGGAGGCAAGTTCAATCGTATTAATGGTTTCTTTTAATTAAAAGAAGGATTGTTAGTTTAATATGTTTTATCAGGTCCAATCCTTCTATGTGTACTCCGAAATGTTTTCTTTATACATACCGGTATATTAGCTACATGTTATACTATTTCTTTCCTACTTTAACATACTTTAACAAATCACTAATTTATGTGAATTTTGAATGTCAATCTAATACATAAAACGCACACGTATTGGTACAGACTATGCTTATTGTGATTTGATTCTTGTAGGGCAGACACCATGGAGCCACGCACTTGCTGTAACTGAAGACCAACTGGATACACCTGTATCTGCACGAAATCTCAGTCGTGTTGGAAGCCACATTGGTATAGGATACGAGTCAGTGGGGATCGAGCTTGGACTTACTCTAGTTAAATTGGAGCAGGGCAAAGTTGCACATCCATGTTCACTGCATATGCAGATTGTACACATGCTGACCAAGTGGAAGGAGAAGAACGGCAGATCTGCCACTGGTCTGGTCCTCGTCAGAGCATTATGGAGATGCAATGACAGATGTACGATAGAGTGGGAGGACATTCTCAACATTCTTCAGTAATAGACATCTAATTCTTCGTAGCCAAGCAACTTGGTATCTTTTACAGAGGAAACTATCCACTTCAAAATTACTCAGATTCCCGGACATGAAGCCCAAACGTGAAATCATGACGTAATTAAACACCGCTTTCATTGCTTGTGCTCTTGGGGATGCTCACGTATTTGTACCAGTGACTCAGTGCTCAACCCATGTAAAGTAAGTGTATGCATTCTGTATAAAACGCATGTTTCACATGTCTCTAGAATTTAAATTGAACCTAATGCACGATTCTGTCCTTATCGTCTTGTTGCATTGTTCGTGTTATATGTAATGTATTGTATTGTGTAGTTCTATATTTTCATTCCATTGTATTGTGCTAAATGTCATGCATGTTATTGTTTGGGGTTTGTGGTGGGTTGCATTTGGACTCAATGTCATGGTGATCGAATTAGACAAAGTTTCACACTCTGCATTATATGGAGACCGTCTACATGCTTATTAAGTGAAAAAGTGGCTGTGCGTTTGAAATAAAGGACACGATAAACATTCTATAGTCACCATGGACTCAGTGTGTCATATGTTCATATTAGCATTCATGTTTGATGCTTACCTATGTTTCAAGAATAAATATTGTCGTTTCAACTAAACCTTTCTCGTTTATTTCTTCATTGAACGTGGGTATGATATGTCTATGTTAGTCTCTGTGTATTTGGTGAAAGTCCATCTGTCGTAGTTCCATCTGTCCCAGACGATAATCAGGGGATGTTATAACATTATTTCTACCTTCCCCAATACCCTGTCGTTATTGCTAGACACAACTGGAGAGAATCAGAATTTGTGACTTTGCTGATTGTTTGTCAAAATAATTACGTCAGCTTTGATGTTTTCCCTCAGGGGTTTGTCGGACCCTCAATTAGTCCGTCGTGATACAGTAGTTCCCCGTTCTTTTCTCTGATGTTTCATAACATTCACACAGCTTGTCTGAAAACGTGGGGTTTGGACGCTACATACACAATCAACATGGATATATGTAATCATGTGAGACAGTATTGTATTTTAAAAGCAAATGTTTCAGATTAATTTGCATGTTGTATCCGTGAGAATGTTCTATACATCTTAGTGCAGTCTGATGGAGCTCAATTATCCCTTTAAGTTTAATTCAAGATCAAGACTGATTAATGTGGCAAACACAGCAAACTGATCACTCCCTGTTGAGTCTCCTATGTTCCAAACCCACATACATCAAAATGCCCATTCTGTACTAAATGCTTCATGAGTAGCATGATATGAATTGGTTGTTCCTGTCCATCTACTGCTCTCAAACAATCATCATAGTATCTTGAGTAACACACGAAACGTCATATACTATGTCGGACTGTCGGACTGGTTTACCTTTGTAACGGATTTTGCACACTGTCAGAGATCTATTAACAGAATGAATGAGTGCGTGTTTCCGTGTATGCCTGCATTCGTGTATGTATCATGTGTACTATTATATATACACCACTAATTTATGTGCTTGTATTACCACACTTTTAGCTTTCATTATTGTATAAACATGAATCCAAAACCTATGCAATGGAAGTGAATTATACATCAGTCGTATTCATAATACGGCTTCCCTAATCGCAATACTGTCGCCTCTGTCGTGAAGGTATTATATATGCAACCATGTCTGGACACTGTTCACATGCATAACTATTGTTTCCCCGTGTATATAACATTGTGATTGTATTTTACGTCTTAAGAATAAATATTTTAAATGACGTACTTTGTTGTCCTTTTGTAATATCCCCAATCCAACAATCCGAAACATACTTGCCTCTCAAAACAAATCATTGTGAGATTGTAACAGCCATGCGAGCATGCCTCTGTGGGTTTGTGCGCGATGAGGTCTAGCTACATATACACCGCACAAGGTCAAACTACGAAGCACCATTGTGTGAGTCGTATAACAGTCAACAATCAGTGCCCAGTTATCGATAATACAACATAGAATATGTCGGATTGTTGGTTTGTAAACATCCTCCACGAAGCCTAGCGTCACAGATTGACCGAACTGTTTTACTGACTTCGCGTTAAATCATCGGGTGAACTTGAAACGCCCACAGACTCATGGAAACAACAGGCACATATCTCCATTGGGTGGTGAAGGCTGATATGTACAGATTTAACATGAACACCATTTACTGACAATCTGTAACTACAATCATCATCAATTATCTTCAAATCGAGAGTCAGAAGATATACGCCAGTTATGTTGCAAGATGCCTACATTGTTGTCATTTTATCTGCTCATTATATGATAGACGACAAACACGTCATAACTCACATAGATTGTTTATACTGGTCGATAGCATTAAGTTCATAAAATGTAGGGATTTTGTATTATGCCTGTCATACTCTATTTATGCAAAACTTGCATTTATTAAAATATTTAACATTTATCATAGATAATTTAGATTAAGAATGATGTGGAAATTGCTCTCAAACCTAACCCAAAATGTCAGTAATCCTTATTACAAAGCAAAGGCACCCATGAAGGGCCACCTCCTCGTGGTTGGTGCTGGAGTAACGCTAAGCGCTCAATCCCCGTTGTGGGACCTGGGGATATTTGGTCCACCAACCCGTTCTGCCGTGGGTTTGCTCTGTGTCGGTGGAGGACGGGATTCTGGTGGTTGAGGGCACTGGTTCCAGGAACATTGTTCCTTTGCCCAATACACCACTTCTGACCTCTTTACTTTACCTAGACGGGTGGTAGAACTCGGTCCCGGTTCTATCAATCGTGGTTGGTCACGCTGCCCTCTTGTAGACCATATTTATACATGTCATTGCACAAATTTTATTTGGAATTATTTTAATTTCGGTCTTGGCTTTATTTGCTTATCTAAAACGTTTGTGATTTTGAAATATAATGTCATGAACTTTGCCTAGAGTCTTATGCCCAGAAGGCGGTGGCTCATGGGCCAATCTGGTGGAATTATTAATCTAATTTTCTGCTGACGTATTATATCATCTGAGTATCCTTGGTGCTGGAAATCCACCTTGTTTTTAGCATTGTCCTTTGTGATATTCGTGGTGGGTGGGGAGCTCGATTATGATGAAATCTTACTAACTTACCATGGCTTACACCTAAACCACCCCACCCAAAAAAAAGACCAGCGCCAACTTGACATTGATCCTGTTGAAACTGACCTCAGACTGCCCAACTCAATTGATTAATACTACGTTATCTTGTGCTTGAAACCATTGACAAGACACCTTTGAAGTTGAACTCCTTTTACCGAAGCTAAAGGTATGCCAAGGCATTGCTGGTGACGTTAAGAACATTAAGCGATTACGTTCTGGTACTGGTTGAGGTGCCAAAAGGCACTGTAAGCCACCAACCCTAAGTGTATTGATTCTTTTGTCGGCATTCCAGTCACAGTCTCTGCTCACAAAACACTCAACACGAGCAAAGGAATTATCAGGGGATCGGGATCGATTGTTTGCAGACATGTCAGAACTCGGATATCGTCACTGAGATGAAGGATCAGGTGTACTTTATGTCAAGCGTTTCACAAACCTGTGTGAAATGTGATGCAACTATAAAACAAATACGAATCTATTTTATTTTCTCTACTCCAATGTTCTCAAAATCACTAAAAAGCAGGATACCTGTAACATCAACGTTGGAATGTACATTCCAAACCCTCTTAGATGCTTCAAATGCCAAAAAGCTCACACATGGGGTTAATATTTTGCACATTGTCTGTTGTCTAAAACTGGTCCTGTTTGGCAACATCAAATGGAGATAAATAGAATCAAATTTACGCAAAACATTAGTTTTGCTGATGCAAAAAAACTAGTTCAAAGCTCAGAGCATATGAGAGCTGGCGTTTCTATCACTCAAACACCGTCAGAAGCAACCACTAGGAATAACACAAGTCCATCCTACATGCTGCCTACAAACCTGACCGCAGGTTAAATCCGAATCTCCTCTGATATTCTCAATTCGCAATATCGACCCAAACAACAGAACCAGTTCCTGAGTACGTCTCAAAGCCAATGTGGAAACATCCTCTGATCTTGACGCGCATCATCTCAGTCGACATCAAAGTCTACACAGCCACTTAAAGGCAAAGGTAAGAAGCCAGATTCTTTCAAAACTCAGTGGCAGAGCCCTCTAAAAGGGTCAGGAAAATCAAATCAACTTATACAACAAATATGGATCCCTTGAGGACATGGACGTATCCGAAACTGTCCGGTTCTACGGCGCACAGCTTGTCGCCCAACAAAAAGTTCGGGGAAGATCCCCAATAAATCCCCAAAGATAGTTTATCACAATCATATTATACAGTGGAATTGTAGAGGACTGAGGGACTAATTTCAGTGAATTACAACTTTTTAGTCCAGGATTTAGCACCATCAGCGTTCTGTCTGCCAGGAGACCTTCATTTAAAGCCAGACAGATGTTTTTTGCCCTGCGTTCTTTCATAAATTAGCATATCATTATTTTTCACCTCCAGGGCAGATAGAGGCCACTATGAGGATCTTTCAATCTTAGTCAGACAGAACATTATCCATAGCCCCTGTTGCACTTACTACTAATCTTCAGGTGGCTGTTGCAGTGCGACTCACGCTTTGCACGTCGCTGCGTTTACATTATGCTCTCTCTACATATCCCCATCTTTAAGCGTTTCACAAAACTGATCTTCAAGCTCTATATGACCCAATTCCCGAAGCCCTGTATTATTATGGGTGATTTAAATGGCACACAACCCACTCTGGGGTAGTGCAAATACAAACGCTAAAGGTAAATTACTGGGAGGAGTTTTGTTCAGATAATGATTTATATTATTTATAACGATGGTTCCAACACATATTTACACACCTGGCTGGGAACTTATTCTGCTCTCGACTTTGTCAGTCACAAATTCAGAACTACTAAAAGAATTTGAATGGTCAGTTCACGATGACCTATGTGGAAGTGACCATTTCCCTACTATACTAAAACCTGTAACTCCATCTGATGTACCTCCATCATCAAGGCACAATTTTAAAAGCGCTAACTGGCTTTATATGAAACACTGTGTGCTACAAAAACTAAGAACCATGAACTTTTTACTGACGTTCCTGATGCTATTAACTGTTTCTTTTTCCGATCAGCTGAGTACCATAGCTGATGAGTGTATACCACAGTCCTCTGCAAATCCACATGTCCGAAAACCATGGTTCAACGATGAGAACGGCAAACAAGCTCGAAGGCACAGAAAAAAGGCAGAACATTATTTCCGTCGCCATCTATAGCGGCATAATTTGAATAAATTTAAAATGTTAGAAATGTACTAAAGCGCGGCGTACGCTATTACACAGAATAAACGCCACTCTTGGCAAAATTATGTATCCAAGATAAATTCTCGAACGCCCATGTCCAAGGAAATTAGTATAAAGGTACTAAATCTAGTGTCCATCATCTTAAAAACATGGAGATCAATTACTTCTACAAATAAATCAGATATTGCGGGAATAAACTGGAGTGGAAACTTCGCCAAACACTCTTCCTCTTCTAATTATGTACCTAACTTCCAACAATATCAAAACAAGAAGAAAGAAAACAATTAATTTCAATTCGGATAATGGGAAGATTATAATGAAACATTTTCTATTCAAGGAACTCCATACTGCTGCTCTTATGCTAAGCTCGCGATATTTGCTACAGGTGCAGATATACATTATCAGCTCCTGAAACATCTCTACCAGAGTCATCTTTATACGCTCTTACACATTTTGATGATATTTGACGTCAGGGAAATTTCCTTCCTCTTGGCGTGACGCTATAGTAGTACCAATACCTAAGCCTGGACGTGATCTATAACGGATCCGTCCTAATTATCGACCGATTTCTACTAACAAGCTGTGTTTGCAAAACCATGGAACATGCATGATAAATAATCGACTTGTTTGCAATTTGGAAACCTATAACCTTTATGCAACAGATCCATATAAAATGTGGTTTCCGTAAAAACAGAAGTACCTGCTCCGATCACCTAGGTGCGTTTAAACGCATTTGTTAAAAATGCACTACTTAATAAACAACAAACACGCTGTGTCTATCTTTTTGATCTTGAAAAAAAAGCATATGACACTACGTGGAAATATGGCGTATACAGAGATTTACATGGCTTCGGATTGCGGAGGCCGTTTGCCTCAATTTATAGCTAACTTTTTAAACGACAGACAATTTCAAGTCCGCGGGTTCTACCCTGTCTGATCATTACAGTCAGGATCAGAGTGTTCCACAAGGCAGTATTTTTGTCTGTTACCTTTATTTAGCAAAATCAAGATCAACAGTTGAAGCCAAGGTTATAAAATGATTCAATTGATGGATCACTTTGTGGATGATTTTATCATTTCTTTGTCGCGGTAAAAATATGCATACTATTGAACGTGGCAACTGCAGTTGTGTTTAAACAAAGATAAAATAAATGGTGCTCTTGAAACGGCTTTAAAATTTCCTAAATCCAAAACTAATTGTGTTCATTTTCTTGCCGTAAATACAAAAACCGCATAAAGACCCTGGAACTATCTTTAAATGGCACACCCATCAAAGTTGTGAAGGAAGCCAAGTTCTAGCCTTTAATTTTTGACTCCCATTCAACCTTTCTTCCGAATATTAAACTTTTAAACTAAAATGCCTGAAGGCATCTTGACTTGTTGAAAGTTGTTTCCAACTTCCAAAGTGGGAGGATCAAACCACCCTCCTCCCACCTATCGCTCATTGGTCCAAAAGCTCAAGAAACTTGATTATGGCTCCATCGTATGGCGTGGTGGAGCCTGCAAAAGCAACCTAAAACCTACTTGATTCTGTCCACCACTCTAGGTCGGGGCTTCACTTGGGTCCTTCTGAACTTCTCCTGCTGGATAGTCTCTACATCGAGGCTGATGAGCCATTTCTTACACAACGCCGTATAAAATTATCTTCACGGTATATTACAAAACTTTTATTCCAATGAGTCAAACCCTGCATATAACTGTGTCTTCTTAATCCACTATGAAGATCTGCACACCAAGAAGCCTCTGTTCCTCTTGGTATAAGATTGAAACCTTTCTTTCTGCTGCTGGGATTGAGCTGGAACATATAGCTCCTCCCCCGTTTTCTTTCTTTCTCCGCCTTGGCAATTGGTTAGGCCACACGTTGACCTAACATTAACTACATTTAAAATCAGAAACAAATGAATTACAGTATAAAAGAAGAATTTAGTCAATTAAGAAACAAATATACTACATACAAATCCTTTGTTTACAAATGGGTCCAAGGATGGTGGCGCAGTGGCATGTGCCACTGTTATTGATCGAACAATATCTTCTAGAATACCTAGATAACAGCTCTATATTTACAGCAGAAGCAAACATGCATATTAACAGCTCTTAAATATATTAATACACACCGTAAATATAAACAATATATCATCTTTCAGATTCTCTTTCGTGTCTTCAGGCTATTAAAATCTTTCTTGCAAAACATCCATTTTATTAGAAATTATTGAATTGTATAATGGAACTTTGCTACTGGCCAATGCGACACGTCTTTGTTGGTTGCCCAGCCACGTTGGCATTTCTGGGAACATCGATGGCTGATATTGCTGCTAAGGCAGCCCTCAACAAATCTGTGACACCACTTCTTATCCCATACCTCTGATTACACAAAGCTTGCATTAGATCTTACATCCGTGATCTGATGCAAAAGAAGTGGGACACCCAAGTAGGTATCAATAAATTACATGAAATAAAACCCTATATTGGTTTACACTTACTTGGGTTGTCAGTCCAGATTTGAAGAGGTCATCACACGACGATGTCGTATTGGCCCACACAAGATATACGCATGGGTACCTATTGAAAGGTGAGGATCCTTCGTGTTGGTATCCCTTTGTGATGAACGAAGATCATGGTCAAGCATAGTCCTAACCTTGACTGTGTTGAGTACTCCATCAAGGGATATCTATTTCAAATCACGAACGATGAAGGATCTTTTTACTAATATACGTCCTCATTTAATTATTGCTTTTTAAAGAATTAAATTTGTTAACAGATTTGTAAATAGCTAAATATTTTTTGATTGAAAGTTTGAATTCGTAACACAAGATTGTTAGTGGCTGTATCCTCGAGGGGGGTTAAAGTACTGTAAAATTATTGTCCTCCTGAGGAGGGTACGTAAGTCCCAAAAACATTCAAAGTAAATTTCAACTTTCCTTTTAATCGTAGAATATGTGTAATTTTAATGTTTCATTAGATATATCTCAATTGCTAACAGCTGAGGGGATGATGTAAATCCAGTTAGGGCCCATGCAGGAAGCAAATGTGCTGTAAGTCCCCGTGGTCCCTAGTATATGGTGATCTACCATCAGTTGTTAGCGATCTATAGCCTATTTTTATATTGTGTTGTCAACTATAGTTAAAATGTTTTTTGGAGCTCTATTACTAGTTTTACATATATATCTGTCATATTCTAGTTGTTTTACTGCCCTTCGTTTTGCAGGCATTTTTATAATATACATATATTACATTTCCTCAATATCGAATGTTCTCGTCACGATATGGCTGAAATATTGCCGATGTGACGTTAAATATTACCTCACTCACTCACCTCACCCTTACTTTCAATACAAAGTCTGTAGAAACAACTCAAAGATTAACACCTCCTCGCAGTGATGGAAGGCAAATGATGTTATATATTCAAGTGCTTTCAAAACATAATAAACAAAGAACTGACCATGTTTTAAGTCAGTAATCAACAAACCTACTCTTGATGCCTCTTCAGCTCTTCTCTGCCCACTGGCAGAGGGAGTTCTTTTCGACCTCCTGTCCGCTATGCTTTCACCTCGTTTACCTACGAGTTAACAGTACTTCATGTTATGAGTTATGAGTCATGTGCTAGAAATTGATACGAAATTCAATGTTGCTTATGCGAATTAAGACATTATCTTCCGCTGTAAAGTACAGTGGTAAACGACCATCAAATGATAAGACATTATTTCAAAACGTCCCTCTGTTTATATCGGTAGAGCAGTTACTTCACGTCGAGCGCGAATAGTTCTGCTTTTCTTAACAATCAGCGCCACTTTTACCTGTAAATAGAGTGGTGTGGTTCCTGCGCTAACCATAAACCATTTCACAAATGCTTCAGGAATTACCACCTCAATTCTATAAAATGCAAGGTAAGCAAAACAAAACAATTATGTAGAACATATTTTTAAACTTCGGTACTACTATTTATTACTTTACTTTGTTTGTTTCAACGAAGTCTAAGCTTTCGGCTAACATTATGCTAAAGTCGCTTAAAGCCCGCTCAATAATTGATCAAAGCTTAACCTAGTCATTGTAACCACACGTTCGTTCGGGTACAGGTTATGCGCCTATAAGTTGCGTCAAGGGGTGTTTTAAATCCAGTGATCACTACTTGTAAACCTTTGGCCTATTAGAAATAAATATCTGACAGCAGAGTTGCCTCCTCGACCAGCTATCGTAAACGCCGCATAAAGTATTCCAATCGTCTTCCTGTCAGACCCTTTGATATAAAATAGGATATTATTTGTAAAATATATGGATTGTGTAATGCTCTAGTATGACTTCTGATTAAGCATTGAATTGAATTAAAACAAACTCAGAATGAGAACAGGCAAGCATGGCCATTCAAGGCAACAACGAGTACTATATATGTTCACGTCTTCAGGTGTTAAAGGGTCCACTACACCCCACTCATGCGACGTTATCCCCGGAGTGATATGGTTACCATGATAGTGTTATAGCACAATATAAAACCATATATCGTGTTTGATTTGGGCGCATAAGGATATAAATATCTGTATGTGATGAGAAATATAAGCAGATTTCTTGAACCTGTTATCCCCAGGATGCAATTTATTCGAATTCAGCGTTCAGAGTATGATACATTGTTCACAAGACAACTGAGATTTGTACGCAATCGCGTAAAACAGTAGAAAATATAGTAAGAATTCGATTTATGGTATCATACTAATGGTAATTGTCTCTTTACACCACCGGCAGCAAGGAATGCGTGACTATAAAATGTGTAAAACAACTTGTAAGGGGATGTGGGAAATATAAGCATATTTCTGAACCTGTTATCCTCATGATGCAAATTCTATACATTTCGTTCACAAGACTCACCGAGATTTGTAATATGTAAAAACAGTAGAGAAAATATAATACGAATCTGATTTGGCGGTATCACCACGGTAATTGTCCCTATACACAAAAGCAGAATGTGTTCGTGTTCACTTTCTCTTAGATTATGAAGTTCTGTTGTTGGCGATCTATAGCCCCTTTTACATTTGTAGCCGTCTCTTTAATTAACATTCTAGCTTTGTTTCTGCTAGTTTGCATATTGGTATTCCAGATCGAAGGCTTACCGTCCTCCGTCGGTAGGTTTATTACAACTATATATTCTATTACAATGTCAAATGTTCTCGTCACGATATGGCTGGAATATTGACAACATGACGTTAAATAATAACTCACTCACTCACTCTTGATTATGAAGTCTTTAAATTTGGAAATCGAAACTAAACACATATGTCATACAGAAAAGATTTGATTTCCTGTAGCATTGTAAAATTTAACATTAATCCAAAACAAGTTTTGAACAGAATCCTAAACGTAAATGAATGAATAATTTAAATAATTCTCACACATCTTTATTGAAACCTAGGCCATGTCACAGTCCCTATAACATAAATTTTGTAAAATCGTCACACTTGAATGTCTTGAATGAGGAACGTGATCCATTCTTAAATTCTTGTAAAACTTTCAAACATCTTTTCTGAATTCTTTTAAAACAATACACTGGTAAACTGATTCATTTTCAGAATATAGAACGTCAGTGCCCCCTAGTCTTGCAGAAACAAATTTCGTTTTCTGTAATGCTAACAGCTGAAAACACGAAACACGTTATCTGATGACACTATGAATGAACCATAACTATAGCGCGTTGCAAAGCATCAATATTACATGCTGAAATATAACCGATATCCAATGTAAGGAATAACATACATTGACACAAAGTCATTTTACACTAGCGGCATAGTTGCTGTAGTGGTCATGCAACTCAATTAGTCTGGGTTTGCACCGCTTTCAGTAATATTCCAGCAATATCACGGCGGGAGGGCACCAGAAATAGGCTTCATCAACAAAATACAAAATTATTGGGCATGATTTGCTCTACTTTTACAGCCAAACATCACAAATAAGATCTTCCAATTCTATCAACAATCTAGAGGATAATGCAAAGCATAGAATAAATATATGTCCACAAAACACAACCCTTTACAGTAATTTACGACATCATGTTATAACATGCTATTCAGTACTTAAAGTTAAATGTTTCTATTTACACTTGTTGACAATCTGATAAAATAAAGGCATTTACTTAATAATAGTTCCATACACATTTCAAAGCTATATACAAACATGAGAGCAATATTGTTTCCAATTGCGGAGTTTGTTATGCAAGATATAATGGTACAATCATTTTTCTATATTGTTGCTCTATAATAACCAGGCTAACATATGCTGAGATCGTATCCCGCTAGAAAACCTGATCGTTCATCAGCCTATGGACCAACAATGTTTCAAGGTGATTTGAGTGTTGCCAGTGTTGTAACAATCTCTAGTGTACAGTAGATTCCCAGTGTGCCTCAAAGAACCAACCCATCCGGTGGATGACCAGGTGGAACATACCATGAACTATTATTTATAGCATCATATGTACTATTGCAACAGCATTCGTATTGTGCAAGGCTTTTTCTGAAACTGATATGCTTATCAAAACACTGAAACTAAATCTACACATATCACACACAATCTCCTGCTTTCTGCATGTCTGTTTGAAAGATTGAGGTTGGAAAGCCATGTAAAGCTGGCTGCTATAATAAAACAATGTCAAGCTGTTTGTGTCCCTACTTAGAGTGGTTGTAGCATCTATGGCCTCCCCACTCTCGGTGTAGTGGGTGATGGTACACACCAGAAACACTGGTGGTATTTGAACTCGCCAGCGGATCATGATTGAGTTTCCTTGTATAGATCCTGGTGTTTGAGTGAGTGAACATATGTCTATATGTGCAGCATCTGGATGAGGGCTGTTAGGATTCGCGTTTTCAGGATGGGGTTGCCGTGACTGCAGGGTAATGCCTCTCTTGTACGAACCACGTTGCATGTCTTTGGAAAATATTTCTCCTCTTGACTCTGGGAACAAAGACCCTCGCAGCTCAACTTGTGTGAGGTTTACAGGACAATGTGATGATGGTTGTGTGGGTACAAGAAGACCACTGGCAGTATAGCTTCCGTGTGGAACTAAAACCAAGGTTCGGTGTCAGGACATGTTTATTTGCTGCCTCGGTTAAAGTCCTTGCGCTGCCATAACGGGCCATTGCTTTCTGTAAAGCAGTTTGTTCATTATAATTCTTCTCATTGGACATTAACCCGTTTTTCAACAGCACCTTACCACCAACCTCTGTATGTCCTGCAAGGCTGCACCATGTAGGGTATGCTGCCATCATCGGGTTTCTCATCCACATTTGCCTTGTTCTTCAATAACACTTCTACAACCTCTGTATGTCCCTGCCAGGCTGCTCTATCTAGAGTGTGTGGCCATCATCGCGTTTCGCATCCACATTTGCCTTGCTCTTCAATAAAACTTCTACAACCTCTGTATGTCCCTTCCAGGCTGCATAATGTAGAGATGTGTCCCCATTATCGCGTTTCGCATCCACGTTTGCCTTGTTCTTCAATAACACTTCTACAACCTCTGTATGTCCCCGATAGGCTGCTCTATGGAGAGGTGTGGAACCATTAGGACGTTTCGCATCCACATTTGCCTTGTTCTTCAATAACACTTCTACAACCTCTGTATGTCCCTGCAAGGCTGCTCTATGTAAAGGTGTGTCCCCATCGTCGTTTTTCGCATCAACATTTGCCTTGTTTTTCAATAACACTTCTACAACCTCTGTATGTCCCCGATAGGCTGCTCTATTGAGAGGTGTGTGGCCACAATCGCGTTTCTCATCCACATTTGCCTTGTTCTTTAATAACACTTCTACAACCTCTGTATGTCCCTTCCAGGCTGCATAATGTAGAGATGTGTCCCCATTATCGCGTTTCGCATCCACATTTGCCTTGTTCTTCAATAACACTTCTACAACCTCTGTATGTCCCTTCCGGGCTGCATAATGTAGAGATGTGTCCCCATTAACGCGTTTCGCATCCACATTTGCCTTGTTCTTCAATAACACTTCTACAACCTCTGTATGTCCCCGATAGGCTGCTCTATGGAGAGGTGTGGAACCATTAGGACGTTTCGCATCCACATTTGCCTTCTTCTTCAATAACACTTCTACAACCTCTGTATGTCCCTGCAAGGCTGCTCTATGTAAAGGTGTGTCCCCATCGTCGCTTTTCGCATCCACATTTGCCTTGTTCTTCAATAACACTTCTACAACCTCTGTATGTCCCTGCAAGGCTGCTCTATGTAAAGGTGTGTCCCCATCGTCGTTTTTCGCATCCACATTTGCCTTGTTTTTCAATAACACTTCTACAACCTCTGTATGTCCCCGATAGGCTGCTCTATTGAGAGGTGTGTGGCCACCATCGCGTTTTGCATCCACATTTGCCTTGTTCTTCAATAACACCTCTACAACCTCTGTATGTCCCTGCCAGGCTGCATTATGTAGAGGTGTGCCATCATCGCTTTTCGCATCCACACTTGCCTTGTTCTTCAATACCACTTCTACAACCTCTGTATGTCCCCGATAGGCTGCTTTTTGTAGAGGTGTGCTGCCATCATCGCTTTTAGCATTCACATTTGCCTTGTTCTTCAATAACACTTCTACAACCTCTGTATGTCCCTGCCAAGCTGCATCATGTAGCGGTGTGTCCCCATCATCGCGTTTCGCATCCACATTTGCCTTGTTCTTCAATAACACCTCTAAAACCTCTGTATGTCCCCAATAGGCTGCTCTATGTAGAGGTGTGCAACCATTATGACGTTTCTCGTCCACATTTGCCTTGTTCTTCAATAACACTTCTACAACCTCTGTATGTCCCTGCCAGACTGCATCATGTAGAGGTGTGTGGCCATCATCGCTTTTCGCATCCACATTTGCCTTGTTGTTCAATAACACTTCTACAACATCTGTATGTCCCCGATAGGCTGCTCTATGTAGAGGTGTGCAACCATTATGACGTTTCTCGTCCACATTTGCCTTGTTCTTCAATAACACTTCTACAACCTCTGTATGTCCCTTCCAGGCTGCATCATGTAGGGCTGTGTGGCCATCATCGCGTTTTGCATCCACATTTGCCTTGTTCTTCAATAACACTTCGACAACCTCTGTATGTCCCCGATAGGCTGCTCTATGTAGAGGTGTGTGGCCACCATCGCGTTTAGCATCCACATTTGCCTTGTTCTTCAATAACACTTCTATAACCTCTGTATGTCCCCGATAGGCTGCTCTATGTAGAGGTGTGTGGTCATCATCGCGTTTCGCATCCACATTTGCCTTGTTCTTCAATAACACCTCTACAACCTCTGTATGTCCCTGCCAGACTGCATTATGTAGGGGTGTGTGGCCATCATCGCGTTTCGCATCCACATTTGCCTTGTTCTTCAATAACACTTCTACAACCTCAGTATGTCCCCGATTGGCTGCTCTATGTAGGGGTGTGTGGCCAACATCGCTTTTCGCATCCACATTTGCCTTGTTCTTCAATAACACTTCTACAACCTCTGTATGCCCCCGATAAGCTACTCTATGTAGAGGTGTGCAACCATTAGGACGTTTCGCATCCACATTTGCCTTGTTCTTCAATAACACTTCTACAACCTCTGTATGTCCCTGACCCAGCCATGTAGGAATCTCAGGTAACACAATGGCCGATTTTGCTGCCAAGGCAGCACTCAACAAATCTGTGACACCACTTCTTATCCCATATTCTGATTATAAAGCCGTGATTAGATCATATATCCGAGATCTAATGCAAAAGAAGTGGGACACCCAGGTAGGTATAAATAAATTACACGAAATTAAACCAACTATCGGTCACACCTACTTGGGTTGTCGGTCCAGGTTTGAGGAGGTCATCATGCGACGATGTCGCATTGGTCATACAAGATATACACATGAGTATTTGTTGAAAGGTGAAGATCCTCCATTCTGTATCCCTTGTGATGAACGAATCACGGTCAAGCATGTCCTGCTTGACTGCATTGATTTTTCCATCTAAGGATAAATATTTCAGTGTCAAAACACTGAAGGATCTTTTTATACTGTCAATTCTCATTTAATAATTGGTTTTTTAAAAGAAATAGAATTATTGCATAAATTTTGAATAATAAGTTTTGTAAATATATAAATGGTATTTTAAACATGGTAGTATGAATTAGCAACTGCGATTGTGAGCGGCTGTATCCTCAAAGGGGGTTAAAGCATCGTAAAATTATTGTCCTCCTGAGAGGGTACGTAAGTCCCATACACTTTCAAAGTCCATATCGCACAACCATATTTTTAATCGTAGCATTTCTGTTATTTTAACTTTCGGCTTTAAATGTTCCTACATCGCCAGCGGCTGAGGGGATGTTGTAAATCCAGCTAGGGTCCATGCAGGTAGCAAAAGTAATGTAAGTCCCCATGGTTCCTAGTATGGTGCTCTACCTTCAGTAGTTGGCGATCAATAGCCTGTTTTTTATATTGTATCGTCTTGTATAGTTCAACTGTTTTAGATTTAGTTACTAGTTTTATATCTGTATCTGTGATACCCTAGTTGTTTTACTGTCCTTCGTTGGCAGAATTTTATTATTTCACTTAATTTGTTGATATATTTATAACTTGCTTTAGTCACGATATGGCTGAAATATTGCCGATGTGACTTAAAATCTTAACTCACTCACTCACTCACTGTATGTCCCTGCCAGGCTGCATCATGTAGAGATGTGATGCCATCATCGCGTTTCGCATCCACATTTGCCTTGTTCTTCAATAACACTTCTACAACCTCTGTATGTCCCTGGTTGGCTGCATCATGTAGAGATGTGTCCCCATCATCGCGTTTCGCATCCACATTTGCATTGTTCTTCAATAACACTTCTACAACCTCTGTATGTCCCTGCCAGGCTGCTCTATGTAAAGGTGTGCTGCCATCATCGCGTTTCGCATCCACATTTGCCTTGTTCTTCAATAACACTTCTACAATCTCTGTATGTCCCCGATAGGCTGCTCTATGTAGAGGTGTGTGGCCATCATCGCGTTTCGCATCCACATTTGCCTTGTTATTCAATAACACTTCTACAACCTCTGTATGTCCCTGCCAGGCTGCATCATGTAGAGGTGTGTGGCCATCATCGCGTTTCGCATCCACATTTGCCTTGTTCTTCAATAACACTTCTACAACCTCTGTATGACCCTGCCAGGCTGCTCTATGTAGAGGTGTTTGGCCATCATCGCGTTTCGCATCCACATTTGCCTTGTTCTTCAATAACTTGCTTCTACAACCTCTGTATGTCGCCGATAGGCTGCTCTATGTAGAGGTGTGCAACCATTAGGACGTTTCGCATCCACATTTGCCTTGTTCTTCAATAACACTTCTACAACCTCTGTATGTCCCTTCCAGGCTGCATCATGTAGAGGTTTGTGGCCATCATCACGTTTCGCATCCACATTTGCCTTGTTCTTCAATAACACTTCTACAACATCTGTATGTCCCCGATAGGCTGCTCTATGTAGAGGTGTGGAACTATTAGGACGTTTCTCGTCCACATTTGCCTTGTTCTTCAATAACACTTCTACAACCTCTGTATGTCCCTGCCAGGCTGCATCATGTAGAGGTGTGTCCCCATCATCGCGTTTCGCATACACATTTGCATTGTTCTTCAGTAACACTCCTACAACCTCTGTATGTCCCTGCCAGGCTGCTCTATGTAAAGGTGTGTGGCCATCATCGCGCTTTTCATCCACATTTGCCTTGTTCTTCAACAACACTTCTACAACCTCTGTATGTCCCTGCCAGGTTGCATCATGTAGAGGTGTGTGGCCATCATCGCGTTTCTCATCCACATTTGCCTTGTTCTTCAATAACACTTCTACAACCTCTGTATGTCCCTGCCAGGCTGCATCATGTAGAGGTGTGTCCCCATAATCGCGTTTCGCATCCACATTTGCCTTGTTCTTCAATAACACTTCTACAACCTTTGTATGTCCCTGCCAGACTGCATGATGTAGAGGTGTGTCCCCATCATCGCGTTTCGCATCCACATTTGCATTGTTCTTCAATAACACTTCTACAACCTCTGTATGTCCCTGCCAGGCTGCTCTATGTAGGGGTGTGTGGCCATCATCGCGTTTCGCATCCACATTTGCCTTGTTCTTCAATAAAACTTCTACAACCTCTGTATGTCCCCGATAGGCTGCTCTATGTAGAGGTATGCAACCATTAGGACGTTTCGCATCCACATTTGCCTTGTTCTTCAATAACACTTCTACAACCTCTGTATGTCCCTTCCTGGCTGCATCATGTAGAGGTGTGTCCCCATCATCGCGTTTCGCATCCACATTTGCCTTGTTCTTCAATAACACCTCTACAACCTCTGTATGTCCACGATAGGCTGCTCTATGTAGCGGTGTGCAACCATTAGGACGTTTCTCGTCCACATTTGCCTTGTTCTTTAATAACACTTCTACAACCTCTGTATGTCCTGATTGGCTGCATCATGTAGGAGTGTGTCCCCATCATCGCGTTTCTCATCCACATTTGCCTTGTTCTTCAATAACACTTCTACAACCTCTGTATGTCCCCGATAGGCTGCTCTATGTAGAGGTGTGCAACCATTAGGACGTTTCTCGTCCACATTTGCCTTGTTCTTCAATAACACTTCTACAACCTCTGTATGTCCCTGATTGGCTGCATCATGTAGAGGTGTGTCCCCATCATCGCGTTTCTCATCCACATTTGCCTTGTTCTTCAATAACACTTCTACAACCTCTGTATGTCCCCGATAGGCTGCTCTATGTAGAGGTGTGGAACCATTATGACGTTTCTCGTCCATATTTGCCTTGTTCTTCAATAACACTTCTACAACCTCTGTATGCCCCTGCCAGGCTGCATTATGCAGAGGTGTGTGGCCATCATCGCGTTTCGCATCCACATTTGCATTGTTCTTCAATAACACATCTACAAGCTCTGTATGTCCCTGGTTGGCTGCATCATGTAGAGGTGTGTGGCCATCATCGCGTTTCGCATCCACATTTGCCTTGTTCTTCAATAACACTTCTACAACCTCTGTATGTCCCTGACAGGCTGCATCATGTAGAGGTGTGTGGCCATCATCGCCTTTCTCATCCACATTTGCCTTGTTCTTCAATAACACTTCTACAACCTCTGTATGTCCCTGCCAAGCTGCATCATGTAGAGGTGTGCATCTATATTTATCTTCCTCTTCCATGCATGCCTTGTACTTCAATAACACTTCTATAACCTCTGTATGTCCCTGCCAAACTGCATCATGTAGAGGTGTACGACCATTGTTATCTGCCTCGGTTGTTGTTCCATTGTTCTGTAATAACAGTTTAACAACTTCTACATTCCCATATAAACATGCCAAATGAAGCCCAGTTTCACCCCACATGTTTCGCTTTCCAGTATCCACTGCTTCCTGCAACAAAATGCTTACAATCCCAACATTTCCTACTGCACATGCGTAATGTAAAGGTGTTGTTACCCCGGACCTATGATCTTTATGTTAGAAGTCCCATCTTTATAATTGTATTGATAATATTACTGCCCTTTGGCACATAGATGCATAATGTACATATGTTGCCTTTCTTGACCTATTCCTGTTCATTGCCTTTGATACATCCAAGAGTCTGGAAGCCACTGCAGACAATCCACTCATACAGGCAATGTCAAGCAAGGAAATCATGTGGAACTTCACCCCTAGATCATCTACAACTTCCATTTTCAGTTTGATGATAAGAGGTCTTGGAAGATCTGGTAATGTCATACACAACTGATCCAACTTACACTTACATTCGGAAAGCAAGTAGTCGAAGTTGTCTGAACTACTACCAAAGCAACTTCCAAACAAAGCTTGCTTTCTGTTATGTACACTAAATTGAACAGTGGACAAAGCCTTCCGCAACAATTTCGAGTTGTCTGTAATGCTCGTCCAAAACAGAAAGGACTGTCCATGTACAGTGTCATTACTGGACAATAATTTCAAGAGAGTAGAATTGTCCTTGTTCAGATTTTGAACCAGATTCTTAAAGACCATATCGACAAATGTCTGTTCCTGAAAGAGGGAATGCATGCACACAAAAGCAAACTCTTTGCCCTGAATGGCTGCCGCAAAACGTTGAGCTACAACAGGTACATCATCTTGCTTCAATTCAATTTGGAAGGGGATATCTACATCTTCCACCTCAGTGGATTCAGCTCTTGAACTCACAAAACGAAATATAAATTCCAGGTCCATCTTTGCAATCAATTGTCTCAGATCGCTGAGCAGTATGTCTCTCAGCCTTATTGGTACGTTTTGGTTTCTTATTCTGTATGATCCAGCCTCCTGACATAGACAGCATCCTGACAATTGTGTTAAATCATTTTGTATCATCTTCTTAGTGTATGTGTCTGCATTGATGTCGAAAACCTTGAGCGCCCAAGCAATGTATCGGTTGTAGGTTTCTCTTTCCACTCTTGTTCCTGTGTGAGAACCTGCCCATAGCAACCTCTTCTTCAGGTTATTCCCCGCCAAAGCAACAATTAACAAACATGCCATTAACTGCTTCTGTGACAGGTGTTCATTGAGACATGGGTATTCATCTGCATCTGTAAATATACATTACCGTTGTATGAGAGGAGTCTATTGTATATATAGACATATTTAGAATAGAATATCACATCGCTATTTACAATTTTATACCTAATGTTGATCATATTACCTTCACTATACATACCTTTATCAGTGGCCATAGCACCGTCGGATTCGTCAAAAGTATCATGATGTTGTACAACTGTTTCAATGACTTGACCCTGTTTTGTTTCTGTTGTATAGCTTCTTTCCAGTATATTTCCTTCCGTCACAGTCTCAGAATGTTGAGTATTGTCTGTGACATCCACTTCCAAGGTGTGATTTCCTCCTCTTTGTATATCCGCCTTGGCATGCTGCAGTATCCTCTGTAGTACATACAGCCTGTACTTCTCTGCGTGGTAGTTCCTCATTATTCCTGGAGATCTCTCCGCCAAAAGGGCATCAGCAGCCTGATGATATGAAGGTTAAAACTTTAAAAGGCTCTTTATATACCTAGTTATTAAACACACCCGTTGGTTTCACATGAACATTTTATGAGGTTTTGATTATATCACATGTACTTTGATGGCGAGATCTCAACATGAACGAACTTTGTGTGTCAATGATGATTTCCCTCAACTCTCCCACAATCCCTATATGAGACATCTGCTACCTTGTCAATAGTGTCTGGAGCAGTGACACTTTAGGTGGGTCAGCCATAAGGCAGTCATATGGCACATATAGCCAATGTTGATATTCCAATTTCAACTGATGATCATGAATTGACGATAGTTGATGGGAAATTGAGCCTCTGTGGCATGACCGCTGCCATAGTACAAGTGATTCTGTATCCCAAAAGTCGACTTAAGTAGCGCATGGCGTACATATGTGTCTATAAACCAACCTACCATGAGGACGAATATCCCACAATTGTGTCCATCAGCCTGGTCTATCACTAGGTATTGTTTCTTCATCCACGGTTTGCCCACTTTCCCGGATGTAGATTTCCAGTGATTTACAAATGACCTGGGGAAAAGATGTGTATTTCTGGATGGCAACTTCTTCAGCTTTTGTGGATTGTGGTTAAAGTTAACATGGAGAGGAGGGCAAATACAGCAGTGCATGACTACACCCACAGTTCTGTCTACCTACCTGCAGTGTTGTACAATTGAGCCCTCCACATCTAAAGCTGGTTTAGAATTGACTACATCCTCTGGTTTGTCTACCTACCTCCAGTGTTGTACAATTGGGCCCTCCACATTTTTAAAGGTGGTTAAGAATTGACTACACCCACAGTTCGGTCTACCTATCTCCAGTGTTGTACAATTGAGTCCTCCACACATCTAAAGCTGGTTTTGAATTGACTACATCCTCTGCTTTGTCTACCTACCTGCAGTGTTGTACTATTGAATCCTCGATATCTAAAGCTGGTTTAGAATTGACTACACCCACAGTTCGGTCTACCTATCTCCAGTGTTGTACACTGAGTCCTCCACGTCTAAAGCTGGTTTACAATTGACTACATCCTCTGGTTTGTCTACCTACCTCCAGTGTTGCCTACAATTGAGCCCTCCACATTTTAAAGGTGGTTAAATTGACTTCACCCACAGTTCGGTCTACCTATCTCCAGTGTTGTACAATTGAGTCCTCAACATCTAAAGCTGGTTTTGAATTGACTACATCCTCTGGTTTGTCTACCTACCTCCAGTGTTGTACAATTGAGTCCTCCATATCTAAAGCTGGTTTAGAATTGACTACACCCACCTTTCCGTCTTCCTACCTGTAGTGTCTCACAACTGAGCCCTCCACATCTAAAGCTGGTTTAGAATTGACTACACCCACTCGTCTGTCTACCTACCTCAGTGTGTCACAACTGAGTCCTCCACATCTAAAGCTGGTTTAGAATTGACTACCCCCACTGTTCCATCCTTGACATTAGCCACCAGAAGCACCCAGTGTTGATTATGTGGCATGTTCACTGGCATCAAGATCCACGTGTAGTTTGCCAAATTCTCCTGAAAGGTCACAGCAAATGCCTTTACCATGTCGGATTAGCATATTTTGATGGTAGAGCAATATACTAGAAAACATTGTAATTGTTTTACATGTATTTCTGTTACGTTTGAGAGGAAGTTCATAATGTGTGCTGTAACGACATTTAGATGTCTGGAATGTTTCACCCTCTGATGTAAGAAGTGGTTCTAGAACACATACCATATTTGGACATAGTGCAAAACATTTCGTACTTTATAACACAACATAATGGAGCAAGCACGTGCTTTTGTGTTTGTTAGCAAACTCCGTACAACGAGTATCACAATAGTTATATCACAGAATGTCTACATGCTGCAACTATACTTGCAATTCCTAATTAAAATTCCAAGTACAATCAAAGCTATAGTGGAGGAAGTATGAACTTAAATAACATCATGACCATGTGCGTATTTGCAGCAAAATTGGAATTCTAACGGCAAAGCCACAGTTCAGATGACAAATATTTTATTGAATATAAACATGCCAAACGTGCATTTCAGAAGAAACCACCGTTCAGCTAAGCAACGTTACAGAAATGAAACATTTGAGGAAAGTTACCAAGTAGCTGAGGTAGACATCCAAGAATACCTTAGAGTTGCAAAAAGAGAGAGCAAACACAGTCTCTAACTTATAACGATGACTCCTGTAACACGCAGGTAGGTGTATGTAATCTCTTTGCCAGGAACATTAGAGATTTGTCTGTACCTCAGAATGCAGAATGTTTTGATACTGGATTTACAGAGCACGTTGATAAGTTTGTAGAAGATGTTGTATATTACCCTGTAAATGACGACAGTGATTCAGTCTTTCTCTCCCCGTTTACTAAAGATGATGTACTTGACACCGTGAAACGTCTTAAAAAAACAACACATCTCCAGGCTCAGATGGTATTTCATACATGCATATAAAGTATGGTGGTTGATCTGTTATTGATCTTATTGTATCACTATTCAATGCCATTGTATCGTTTGAATCTGTAACCAAATGCATTTAGTGTTGGTAATGTTTTACCAATTCACAAAGGAAATGGTAAAAGCAAGCATGATCCATGTAATGATAGATGCATCACTCTTACGCCTGTGCTCTCAAAACTTTTTTTTTGAAAGATTACTGCTCAAAAGAATTGAAACATGGACAAAAGCAGAAAACAATTTCCTTCACCCTCTCCAGTTTGGATTTAGGAAGGGTGCGGGGACGGAAACGGCAGTGCTTACTCTAACTGAAAATATTGCCTACTTTGTCGAAAACAATTCACCAGTTTATTGTGCCTTCCTTGATAATGAGAAAGCATTTGAGAGAGTTTGGTTGAATGGACTTTTCTATAAGCTTTACAGTTTCGGAATTCGAGGTAAACTATGGTGACTCTATACGCAATGTACACATCAATGAAATCATGTGGTAGCACTGGTGGCTGTATTTCTAAAGTATTCGATGTAAAACAGGGCGTGGGTCAGGGTCGTGTCTTATCAGCTTGGCTCTTCACTCTATATATAAACGACTTACTTCACAGATTCGTTGACTCTGGACATGGCAAATGTTTGAAAACGTGGATCATCCACAATAGCCAGAGACAGTCTCGCCCTGGTCACACTACGAAGATATACGCACAAGAAGTCCTAGCTATTTCTCGGTAAATTATGTAACATCGATACTGAATTTGTCTTTAAGAAAGTGCCTGTGCATAGAGTCTGTCAGTACAGATAGACTTCATCACTGGAGAAAGAGCGATATAGCAAGTCATTGCCAATCTTCCACATGCTCAATCTTGTCACAATGTATGACCTAGAATACTTAAAGCTGAGGATTCATGTGTTGCTTGTGCAACGAGGTTGAGAAGATAACATATCCTAAAAATGCTCACAGACTATGGTCTGCATGCTATAAAATGCCGGAGTGTTTCAATAATATTGCTGCTCTTTTACGTATCAGCACACTGAGCATTCGGTGTTCTTGAGTGTGAATGAGGCATGGTTGCCTATGATATTGTAAAACATGTCTTTCTACACTTTATTCTCATACAAAGTAGTAGAAACGCTTTGACTGAGTCACTAGTTGACATGCTAGATGTTGACACTTTTGTCAGTTTATTGAATGATGAAGACCTATTTGTCTCATTTATGGTCTACCAAATGTATATGCTCAAGAGCTTCAACAAGAAATGTGGTATAAATGTAAAAAGATCAATCGCAAGCTCTGTAAAATCCTTGCTACATCAACTAAAATACCTATTCTAATTTTGATTATCCCACTCTGTAACCTGTTGATACATTTTTATATTTATATATAACACCTATGTTACAACCTGTTGTATCTTCGACTTCGGAGGAAATATACATAATCTATCTGATGAATCTTTCTGCGTCTGTACCCGACTTTGACACAAATGTGAAAACAAATATCATTATGATAAAGTAGGCTACAATCAATCAAACGGTTTGACTAAATTCAAGGGAAATAGTGCAGCGCATGTTACTGATTCATATGATCACAGATCATCACAATTGCGCACATACATCTTTAACAGAATTACACATTAAGCAACTCAGTCGATACGTCTTTCTTTAGAAGTCAGGAAAATACTTGCGTTAACATTTGTACAATTACTATACAAATAATAATCGTCTCGACTTTGACAACGCAATTGGTTCAGTGGTCATGCAATGTTGCTCTTGAAAAAGAAAAATCGCAGTGCAAGGTTTAATGATGTAATCTCACATTACTCACATCTTTCCCCCTTATCCTCTCTGTGTACCGGCCTGCCTCCCACAATATCACTGTCTCTGTAGGCAGCACCAAGCAGTGGAAGCTGACACGGGAACACCACTCTCTTTCCAGAAGGTGCAGGTAGGTGTCCATGATCTGTTTAGGTAAGAGTTGTGATTTATTAGAATATTTATTGTACAGATTAAGGACCCAGTGCTTAGGGCTCAAGTGAAACTTTGTTGTTGGATTCAAAGCAGGCTCAGCTGCACAGTGCATGTCTTTCAACAGGACAATGCGTTTCTTGTAACTAAAGACTGACGATGTACTGATGATGTGTTAGAACTAGTAACCAATGTCCATATACGACAAGCACCCATGAAGGGCCACCTCCTCGTGGTGGGTGCTGGGTAACGCTAAGCGCCCTTCAACCCCCCGTGATGAACCTGGGGGCATATTTGGTCCACCAACTTGTTTGAGGTGGGTTGCGCCCCTGTGTCGGTGGTGGACGGGATTCTGGTGGTTGAGGGCAATAGGATCCTGGAACCGTGTTCCTGTTGCCCAACACACCACTTTGGCCCTTACTTCACCTAGACGGGCGGTAGAACTGGCCCGGTTCTATCAATCGGCTGGTCACGCCAAGCCCTGTGCATGGTGAATCTATTATATGCACATTTGCTTATTTCGGGCCTTGGTTATTTTTTGATCCTCAATGTTCAAATTATTATGTTAACTTGCCTAGAGTTCTATGCCAGAAGGCGGTGGCTCATGGGCCAATCTGGTGATAATGACCTCCAAATGATGTATGTCTCCAATTTATTGTCATGGGTCGAACCAGCCTGACATTGATTTGGTAGATAAATATAGCTATTTGTGTCGTTGTCTCTGGAGTATAACACCCCTGTATCCCTGGTGTCAGCATCTTGGATATCCGGTGCTCTTTGACACCGTCCTTGTTGACACTCCATGGTGGGTGGGGAGCAGGGGTGTTGAATACTTTTCCTTTCATGACGGCATCCCAACAAGCTGGTTCATCTCGATACGAGAAAAAGCGACGACTAGACGAACTTGATCACTCTACTGAAACAAATTCGCCAAACATTGATTCATGGGCTCGTTTCCTAGTAATTGAAGCTTCGGATTTTCTACCAATAAAACTGAATCCATTTGCCATATCCAAAGCTATCCATGGGATATGTGGTGAGGTTAAAAAATGTCACCCGGCTCCGTAGTGGTTCACTTCTGGTGGAGTGCGCACGGAAACAGCAATCTCTAAATCTTTTATCCATCAAAACATTTGCAAATGTGGAGGTTGCTGTGTCCGTGCACAGGACTCTCAATTCTTGCCGTGGCATTATACGAGACAGGGCTCGCTGTCTCTTTGACATGTCCGAGGAGGAGATAGCTGCAGAGCTTGAAGATCAGGCTGTTACAGCGGTGAAGCGTTTTACGATCAAAAAAAGAAGGGAAAATAATAAAAAACAACACCTGTCTCTTGCCTTTTGCCAGATCAGCTCTTCCCCAGTCGATCAAGGCAGGTTACTTTAACATCGGGGTGGATGTGTATATCCCCAATCCACTCCGGTGTTACAAGTGTCAGCATTTTGGTCATGGAACCTACTCATGCCGTAATTCTGCAGTTTGTCACCGTTGTAGGGACAAACATGATGGTGCAGATTGTCAGAATACTTTCAAATGCGCTTACTGTAATGGCCTACATTCTGCTTCATCCAGGTCCTGCCCCGTGTATCAAAGGGAATCACAAATTATGAAGATAAAATGTGAAAAGAATATTCCCTACCTTGATGCGAATTTTTTTTTCAATAATCAGCCTTCAACCCCTCAGAATATCACTTATTCAGCTGCAGTATCCCGCTCTGTAGCGGTGTCCTCAACTGCATGTCAGACTGACTTGACTTGGGTCAAGTCAGAAAAACCAGTTACATCAATGACTTATTCCACCAACTTCCCGAGTCACCCAGTCTACGTTTGGATCCCAGACAGAAGGTCAGCTCTCTACACAGTTACAATCCTCAGCTCTTAAACCAGCTGGAGATCAACCAAAGAAGAAGAAAGGAAAAAAAACTAAACAGAGACAAATCGCCTAATGTCTCATCACCTTCAGAGGTTCTAACACAAAACTCGTTTGGACCTCTAGATATGGAGGTTACTCCGTACTCACAGGACAGACGGAGGAGCTTACCCAACTCCCATTCTAGAGCGAGATCGCCAATTGAGCCACCATGACTCAGTTGGCCAATTTAATTCAATGGAATTGCAGAGGGCTAAAGAATAATTTCAATGAGATACAATTGTTATTACAGGATTTTAAACCTTCAGCATTATATGTTCCTGGAGACATATATAAAAAATACGGACTCATTCAATTTGCGACAATACAGTGATTAGCATTGCTTCTCTCCGCCAGGAGATAAAGCAACTGGTGGTGCTTCTGTTTTGGTACAGCAGGGCATCATACATAGCCCTGTCCCTCTTAATACCAATCTCCAAGCTGTAGCTGTTCGTCTGACTATGCACATTGCGTTGACGCTGTGCAGTTTATATGTCTCTCCATCTTCTGATATCCGACTGTCGGATCTGTAAAATCTGTATGATCAGCTGCCAAAGCCATGTCTCATCATGGGTGATCTGAACGGACACAACCCGCTTTGGGGTAGTGTCCATACTAATACTAAAGGTAAAATTATTGAGGATTTCATTTCCGATAATAATTTATGTATTTTGAATGATGATTCAGCCACTTATCTTCATCCAGCTACGGGAACTTATTCTTCCCTGGATCTGTCTCTCGCTGACTCAAACTTGTATAATGAATTTGAATGGATGGTCCATGATGACCTATGTGGGAGTGACCACTTCCCTACCATTCTCAAAACAATCAGCCCTGGTGATGATCCACCTTTATCAAGGAGAAATTTCGCCAGGGCGGATTGGTCATTATATGAGAAACTGTGTGTTGAACACTTGCAGCATGATTTTTTTAGGAACAGTAAAGATCCTATACAGTCTTCTTCGGATATACTTAATCACATTGCTGACAAAACAATTCCTAAGTCCTCTGCAATTCCGCATGTTCGTAAACCATGGTTTAATAATGAATGCAAACAGGCCAGAAATGTAGGGAAAAGGCCGAAAAATATTTTCGCAAACACCCTACTGTCCATAATCTAGACAAGGTCAAAATTACTAATGCTAAGGCTAGACGTTCTTTTAAACAAAATAAGCGTCAGTCTTGGCGACATTATGTTTCTAAAATAAATTCACGTACACCTATGTCAAAGGTGTGGAACATGATCCAAAGAATAAAGGGCAAAGGTTCCAAATCTACCGTTCATCATTTGAAGGACGGTGATAATTTCTTGACTAATAAAACTGATATTGCAAATAAACTTGGTGAAACTCTTGCCAAGCATTCATCTTCATCTAATTATGTCCCTGAGTTTCAAACGTATCAGAAACAACAGGAGAAGAAAAGAATAAATTTTAACTCAGACAATGGTGAAGATTATAACGAACTATTTTCGTTACATGAGCTCCATACCGCCCTTGAGCAAGCTCACGATACAGCAACAGGAGCTGATAATATTCAACTCTTGAAGCATTTGCCCGAATCATGTTTAGAAATCCTTTTAGAAATTTTTGATCAAATATGGACTTCAGGGAATTTCCCAACTTCGTGGCGTGATGCCATTGTTGTTCCTATTCCAAAGCCTGGCCGGGATCATACTGATCCGTCTAATTACAGACCAATCTCTTTAACGAGTTGTGTCTGTAAAACCATGGAACGAATAGTCAATAATAGATTGACATGGTATCTGGAAATCAATAACCTTATAACCAACATTCAATGTTGTTTCAGGAAAAATCGTAGTACCATTGATCATTTGGTACGTTTAGAATACTTTGTAAAAAATGCAATAGTTAATAAACAACATGCTGTATCGATTTTCTTTGATCTTGAGAAAGCATACGATACCACCTGGAAGAATGGCATTTCGAAGGATTTACATGATTTTGGTTTGAGGGGTCGTTTACCTCTTTTCATATCACAGTTTTTAAAAGACAGGCAATTTCAAGTCCGAGTGGGTTCAACCCTGTCTGCCCATTATAATCAGGATCAGGGTGTCCCACAAGGCAGTATTTTGTCTGTAACATTGTTTAGTATTAAGATCAACAGTTTATCCAAGGTTTTAAATGATTCAATTAATGGATCACTTTTTGTGGATGATTTTAACATTTCTTGTCGCGGTAAGAATATGTATACTATCGAACGGCAACTACAGTTGTGTTTAAACAAATTAAATAAATGGTGTCTGGAAAACGGCTTTAAATTTTCTAAATCAAAAACTAATTGCATACATTTCTGCCGTAAATATAAACCACATAAAGACCCAGAACTTTTTTTAAATGGCACTCCCATCAAGGTTGTAAAAGAGGCCAAATTCTTGGGTCTGATTTTTGACTCCCATTTAACCTTTCTTCCGCATATTAAATCCCTAAAAACTAAATGCCTGAAGGCACTCGATTTATTGAAAGTCGTGTCTAATTCAAGGTGGGAAGGGGATCAAGCTACGCTCCTACACCTTAACAGATCACTTGTCCGCTCGAAGCTTGATTATGGCTCCATCGTATATGGTGGAGCCTGTAAAAGAAACTTAAAACTCTTAGATTCAGTCCACCATCAATGTCTGAGACTTTGTCTTGGGTCCTTCAGAACTTCTCCTGTTGACAGCCTTTACGTCGAGGCAGATGAACCATCTTTTACACAACGCCGTATAAAACTCTCCTTGCAGTATATAACAAAACTTTATTCTAACGAGTCTAACCCTGCATTCAACTGTGTCTTTAATCCTCTTTATGAGGATTTGTACAACAAGAAATCTTCTCTTGTTCCGCCTTTTGGGCTCAGGATTAAGCCATTCATTCCTGCTGCCGGCATTGAGCTGGAAAATATAACTCCTTCCCGACTTCTTTCTCTCTCCTCCTTGGCAATTGGTTAGACCAAGTCGACCTAACATTAACGTCGTTTAAAAAATCAGAAACAAATTACTCACAATATAAACAAGAATATAATTAGTTAAAAAGTAAATATAATACATATAAATCGTTATTTACAGATGGGTCCAAGGATGGTGGCGCGGTTGCTTGTGCCACTGTCATTGGGTCCAAAACAATCTCTTCCAGATTACCCAATGACAGTTCAATTTTCACAGCAGAAGCAAACGCAATACTAACAGCTCTTAAATATATAAATAGACACCCTAAATATAAACAATGTATCATATTTTCTGACTCTCTTTCTTGCCTTCAGGCGATTAAAAATATTTCTTGTAAACATCCACTTTTAATAGAAATTATAGAATTATATAATGATCTTGCAACTGGCCAATACGACAACGTCCTCTGTTGGTAGCAAAAGTAACGTAAGTCCCCATGGTCCCTGGTATGGTGATCTACCTTCAGTTGTTGGCGATCTATAGTACGTTTTTATATTGTATTGTCATTTAAAAGTACCATATTTTAGTTTATTTACTAGTTTTACATACATATCTGTGATATTCTAGTTGTTTTACTGTCCTTCGTTGGCAGGTTTTTATAACATACATGTATTTCATTTCAATATCGAATGTTCTCGTCAGGATATGGCTGAAATATTGCCGATGTGACGTTAAATAATAACTCACTCACTCACCCATATACGACATGTATCACTGTAGATATAATCCATTGTACTAAATTCATGATTATCAGATCGATGTTCATGCTGTTGATCACGGGATTGTCTGGTCCAGACTCGATTATTTACAAACCACCACTATATGGCTGAAATATTGCTGAGTGCGGCGTAAAACTAAACTCACTCACTCACTCAGCACTCGTGGCCAATGGCTGAAGGGATGGTGTAAATCCAGCTAGGGTCCATGCAGGTAGCAAAGGCACAGTAAGTCCCCATGGTCCCTAGTATGGTGATCTACCTTCAGTTGTTGGTGATCTATAGCCCATTTTTACAATGTATTGTCTTCTTTAATTGGAATGTTTTAGCTTTGCTCGCTAGTTTTATATTGATAGCTGTGATTATCTAGTATTTTTACTGTCCTTCGTTGACAGGGTTTTATATATTACATGTCTGTATTACAAATTTAGAACTAGTTTTAGTCACGATATGGCTGAAATATTGCCGATGTGACTTTAAATCTTAACTCACTCACTCACTCACTCAGCACTCGTGAGTATGGATCATTGGCGATTCGTCCAGATTTTACGATCTAAGCATAGTTAGTTGGCGTCTATTGCAAATATATTGATTTGCTGACGGTGGGACAACATGTGGTCGAACACGTCAGCAGCATGCAGACAAGTTCTACTCGTTTAATCAGTTACGTGACTCGGCCATAGGGGGACAGCCTAGTGCAAGTGGACAGCGATATAATCATTCATTACCATTTGTGAGTGCACACACCTGTTTGAAAGACAGTTAACCACAAATTGGGACAAATGTACATACCAGCCAACCTCTTACTGGGTTCTACCAGCTTCTATCATGCAAATAGCTCTTTGTCGTTCAACACGTTCCAGACGCCCCTAATGTCACCTGGGTTCTACCAGCTTCTATCATGCCAATACCTCTTTGTCGTTCAACACGTTCCAGACGCCCTAATGTCACCTGGGTTCTACCAGCTTCTATCATGCCAATACCTCTTTGTCGTTCAACACGTTCCAGACGCCCTAATGTCACCTGGGTTCTACCAGCTTCTATCATGCCAATACCTCTTTGTCGTTCAACACGTTACAGACGTCATAATGTCATCTGGGTTCTACCAGTTTCTATCATGCAAATAGCTCTTTGTCGTTCATCACGTTCCAGACGCCCTAATGTCACCTGGGTTCTACCAGCTTCTATAATGTCAATAGCTCTTTGTCGTTCAACACGTTCCAGACGCCCTAATGTCATCTGGGTTCTACCAGCTTCTATCATGCCAATAGCTCTTTGTCGTTCAACACGTTCCAGACGTCCTAATGTCATCACAAATACGGCATGGAAGCAATAGTAGAGAGCTTAAGCGTTGGACTATTTGAAGACTTATCACTGAAATGTCAGTATCACGAATGACCCCCATACCCACGAGCATGGAGTAATTACATGGTTCACGTACAAGATTGTACGTGTGGTAGTCAAAGGTTTCCTTTTTAGAGATGGCCTTTCTATTGACGACCTGTTGACAATCATAATATATGTTTTTAATATCCTTAATTGTGTTTTTTTATGAAGAAAGAGTTAAACTGCGCTATGAAACCCTTGTCTTAGATGTTTAACTGCTTATATTTTTTAACAATCCTATGTATATCACCTAGTTTTCTTACTTCATCGGTCAGCCACTCGTTGGTTTCCAAGCCAGACAGAACATCTCCTCTGATGGTGTAGCAGCCAACTGTGTATGTACAGTCACGTGACAGGGTACAGTCCTGCACATGCTGTAGGTGTGATGGATGATCATCCAGTGTTTTCACAAAGTGCTGTACTTCAGTCCTGGTATGACACGCTCCAACAAGCACTGCAGCTATGAGCTTTATGTAGACTAACCGGTATTTGTTGAAGCTCAGACCGTCAGTATTCACAGAACATTTTACCCAGTTCCTTGCTTTTATTGCATCTTGAGGCCACTTCTTCTCTACCTCTTCTATGAGTGTCCAGCAAGGATTGCTTCTGTTGGTAGCATCCTTGTTCCAGAACCTAGATAATGCCAGGATTCGTTGTACGACCTTTATCACATCCCGGTTCTTTTCTACTCTTTCCAGAAATCTGTACAGATAAGCATAGTCAGTGGTAGTGCCATAGCTTACAACTGTGTTGTCACTTCCTGCTCGAGACAGTAAACGGGGTTTCTTGACCGAGGAGCCTGATGTTGAAACCAAATATTCAATGTCATCATCATCACATATATTATCTATAGTCCTGCAGCGTTTCTTGTTTGTGTCATGATCGTTACCTGTTTCATGGACAGATGTCCGCGACACAGTTCGTATTCTGGGGTTGGCATCATTCCATATAACACTTGAAACCGTTACGGTATTTAAATTTCCTTTTCCCTCAAGTTCCTTTGGTGATGAACGACCTTCAAGTTCCAGGGTGGCATCGGTGTTTCCCGAAACACCCGACTGCATAGTTCCTTTAGTTGACTCAACGTTCATATATTTAGGGGAACCATGGGAATGACGTGGTTGTCGACCACACCGCTTACGTTGAGGAGCTGCTTGTGCCTGCGTGTGGTCCCCGATGTACTGCACAAGGACGTATTTCACAGGCTGGCTGTACAGATAGGATGCTTCCCTTACAAAAGCCCTTGTTGTCATCTTGTCCTTGGTGTAAGCCTTGTGGTACTGCTTCACTATGAGTGGACTTGAAGCAGGCTGCTTCCGGGTTCCATCACTCCTGAAGTGATATCTGTCGTCCTTCCAGATATCTAAAATAGAATTGGAAAAGATGGATGGATGGATAGTTCGTTATGCGTGTGAGTTTCAACTAAAGAGATGTGAATATTAAGAAAATGCAACCTCACTTCAGAATCAAACAACCTTAATGCAAACTCAGCTTTGTTCGGCATAACCGAAGTTCACATGAGTCAAAATTATTTGATGGTATTCTATTTTGGATCAAGCATTTTGATTTTGCACGGATAGTTGTTATGATGACTATCATGTCCTTGGTATTCGATTTCAAATCCCTTCACTTACCTTTTTACTTCCTCGAGATGATAAACAAAAGTACATTTGTGTTTAGGTTATATTTCAATCCAACAATTGCCTTCCTTGTTATGTGCAATGGCGTACATTGAAGGGACTGCGCCAATGAAAAAGAACTAATGTACCGTTTCAAAAGAGGTGTAAATTATATAGAGCGAAGAAACCTACTTCAGGTACTGCCCTAAATCCGTGCTATAGCGTCTTTAGTCATGAATACAGTGGTTTATCAATACATAGAAACCAGGTCAGGGTGACCCCGATGGCATGTTGGTGTATATATGTGTTGTGTTTGAGTATATTCATGATATCTGTTTAACGAGCCTTTGATATCGGATTGTATAAGAAGTCATATCAGCTGGCTGTCGACTATTTAGGTTGTGTCTATCCATTGATCCCTACCTCATTTTAACATTGAGTCTGAACAAAACTGCCTCACCTTCTCTTATACACGAGGTTATCTTGTAGAGGTACACCTCCCCTCCCTGGGGTGTGGCGGGCGCTGTCTGGATGACCTTGCTCTCATCTGGAATCCTCAGAATGTGTACAATCTCCTCCACTTTTAGGGCTGATGTTCTCCCTGTGAGGTATGGCTCGGGTGGATCAGACGCCATTTGTAAAGATATAAATAGACATCGTAGGCGTCATGTAGTGTATCCCATCCGTGACACAAGCGTTATGGGTATTTCTCTGCCAAGGCATCTTGACCTGAATCTGTTGTTGAAAGTGATATATGCCGCATTCTCCAATTGCTGAGCTACACACAAGAAGTAATATTCATGATTAAATACCTTTCTTTCGTTACAGAATCAATGCTTTTGTTTGACAGCTGCTGCTTTAGGTTTGCGCGACGTGCAACTCACCGGGGAGCATACAACTCTTGCAGCCACTAGGCGCTCCGAGTTATTGCGGTTTTCTCATCCTAACGAGGTACCCATTCACAGCTGAGTGGACTGGGACACATAGTCACAGTACCTTGTACAAGTTTACTGTACTTGCACGTTGCTGTATCATATATTATAGAATTAGTCGGTTCTTTTCAGAGCACAGTATTGTGTACTCTTCACTAGGGTTGTGACAACACTGAAAGAGTCTTCACACAAAGTTGACTCCAAGGCTTTTACACCCAGTCACAGGTGGGCTCGATCCCGACACCTTAAGCTCGCTGGATCATAAGCCTGGCGCCTTAGCCAGCTCGCCCACCATGCCCCTTAGATGCCCTGTGATCGACATATGGATGTGATAGTTTCCCCTCTCCAGTAACGCGAACAAATGAAGTGTTACAGATTTCATCCCTGTTACCTGGTTACATACTCATGGCGCATAGAAATCCAAACACACAGTGTATCCATATCTGTATCTAAACTGCCGTCTCTTTCATACAACTGGAAACGTTATTAGTATAGGGATGTTTCTCATTCCCCAAATCCCATGTCCACAATCCCGAGAGTTGACAGAGTGGCCTCCCTGCAAACGCTTTCCTACAGTACTGACGACTGATAGTACGTAGTCTACGCTGGTCCTTGTACAACTGTTAAAACTTAACACATGTGAACACGATGTTCGAAAGGGACAGCTTGAGGCAATAGTGAGATGTATGATGACAGGGAAATAAAGTGAAAGTCTGAATGCTATGAGAAATGTAGTAGTGTGTGAATACCAGGCTGGCTTGTGTATCACTTGACAATAACTAGAATGAGCTGCTTATACAGTTGTTTATTTGAACACTATATATATATATATATGAATCAACACATATCTTGTTTGAATAATGTAGGTGTTTCCTTCCATTGATAGAGTACAATAAAAACTCCATTTAGACAGTTGCAATTGTATTCTGTGTCTACATAAATGCATCTCACGTATAACATATATTTATCACTTGTGTTGATACAGAAATTTACAACAAAGTATGAATTGTAAATTATACTTGATATACTATACATATAATACAATAATTGCTATAAATACGATGCATTAATTTACATGATATCTTAATCAGACGGTATATTTTGATTCAACACATATGATACTCGTGATAGCCACATGTTATGTCATTCAATAAACCGGTGTCCTGCTTTTAGCTGCATGTACAAAGCTGAACACTTACATGGCCGAGTTGTATTTTCATTGTGTTCACAAAAAATGCTTTATACCAGTCATATTACTGGCGACGTGACATAATCTCTTCCACACATTTAATCCGTCGTTTGCCTTCTGTTTGTAGGTAAGGGTCGGCATTCAGCAGAGATTTCATACGATTGTGGTTGATCACTTTCATCTGCACAAGCCTCATTCAGTCTTTGAGATATAGATACAGATGACTGAAATACTTTCAATGCACAACGCGGTCACTCAAATAGTGGCTGGTCCGATAGACAATTACTTCAAATCAGAGTCGTCACAATGTGCTCATATTCCTGTGAACTATCAATATATGTTCTAAGTATATACTATTGACATAGAAATCAAGTCACAGTCTAGTCACACTTGGTGAACACGTATTTCCATGGCAAGGCACTCTTTTTCTTCAAGTTGTATGACTCATATAGAATTTCCCCAATATGCCAATCCACACTGCTACTTATTTTCCTCTTTAGTTCATTACTATCAAGCACACTTTGGTCGTAACATGCCTTGACGCATGTTAGGTCAATATGCAATAACGTTATCGGAGCAACAAAGTCAGTGTTCCTGTGTACTGTGATCAACGTGGGAATGACAACTTAACTCGAGTGAGCCTTCTTTCCTGCCTGTTACTTTTACTTGTGTACACACGCCGGCGTGAACAGTCATCTAGCGATATGTTTATCTATAGCCTTGACTGACATATGTCGGATTTTCGGACTGGAGGTTGACATTGTGTGCATTTGTATTTGTTGTATTTCCTCTTCTGATGCTTCTCATGTTTTCATAGCTCATTCAGCTCGTAATATATATATTTTTTCTTCCTTCTCATAAGGCAACATCATGCATGAGTGAGTGAGTGAGTGAGTGCGTGCGTGCGTGAGTGAGTGAGTGAGTGAGTGAGTGAGTGAAAATATAATGTCACATTGGTAGTATCTCAGCATATCATGACGGGAAGAATTTATACATTAACAAGCAGTACATTGAGATTAAACAACTGTCGACAATGGACAGTAAAACAGCTAGAATTCTACTTCAAACGAGCATGTTATCATTAAAAGGGTCATGTCACAGAACAGTGCAACGTAAAATCGGCCTGAGTGAATGAGAGTCAATAGACTGAGGAGTAACTGAATCTACACCTCTGGGTATTTTCTATGACGTGTTTCATATTCAATTTGTTAACTAGATACTTATAAGTATATATATATCTTTAGCCTTGACTAACATATGTCGGATTTTAGGACTAGGGAGTGATATTGTTCGCATTTGAATTTGTGCGCAACCATATATTGTTAAAATACAGAATCAAGTTTTATAATAGTTATTTTAGTTTCCAAATACATAATAAACAACATGTATACTTTCTTTTACCCCTAAGTTAATGTTCCCTCTGTAAATATTGTTCCATAATGCATTATAAACCAGGTGCATTTGGTCACATTACGCCATTGTTAAATATGTACACTACCATAACTGAATGTGTAGTTCCGTTTAAGATGTTGCTGGCTACACTGCCACACAATGCAATCCGAGAATCCGGGCAACTGTGACGGTCCCGTCCCAAGGACGATCGTTTTGTTAACAGTTACATGTTACTTACAGTCGGGAACTTTCATTACCATTACGAACAGTATGGGTGGAGTAATGTCATGTGACTGTGCCAGAGGGGTGTGTAGGTGGATGTTGCGACAAGCATACTCAGCACCCAGCATACCCAGTTTAGCGTATACTTTCTAACGTGATTATTGTGTGTTGTAGTATATTGTGTTGTGTAATGTACTATCGGTAGGTATCAATTAAAACGTTAATAATGTCGTAGGAACCGAGGATGAAACATTTCTAATGTTTATGGCGTTAACTACCCTCCCTTAGTGAGGGGGCGGTGGGGTAGCCTAATGGTTAAAGCGTTGGCTCGTCACGCCGAAAACCCGGGTTCGAATCCCCACATGGGTACAATGTGTGAAGCCCATTCCTGGTGTCCCCCGCCGTGATGTTGCTTGAATATTGCTAAAAGCGGCGTAAAACCAAACTCAGTCTGCCTTAGTGAGTTTCTGAGTGCATTCTTATAGGCATGCAATCAGAATGTGTCTGTTCCGTTTTATGCAATATGGAGGGAAATATAAAAAAACAAACTCAATGTGCCCACACCTCAAACAAACCCATCATTCAATGCCACTGAAAGCAAACTGATCCAGTGAATGGTCACGTGTGTTTGTACCGTCACCACTGATATCAGAAAGATCGTACTACTCCGAAAATCCGCAGTGAATACTAGTATCGACATCGAGACGCAAGGAGGGGAATCTCCTTACTCCAGTTTATAAGTCCTGGCTTCGAAAATCCGCAGTGAAAACTAGAATTGACTGGTATCAACATCGACACAGCCTAGCGACACCCAAGGAGGGGAAGCCCCTTTATCCAGTATATAAGCAACCGTGTGTATCACATAGCATTAAATGACTGTGAGAGTGTGTGTGCGTGAGTGTGTGTGAGTGAGTGTGTGTGAGAGTGTGAGTGAGTGTGTGTGTGAGAGTGTGAGTGTGAGTGTGAGACATTGCCCTACAAAGTGACAGTTTTTCTTTAACCGCCTGTATTTAAATTCTCCATGCCCAAAGGAATACATTTCATTGTGTACGTTTTGGTTCCAGAAACTGTTCAACACAAACAACCACATTGCCTCCCAGTATGAACACCAGTTGGCACATGGAGGTAAGTTCAATCATATTAATGGTTTCTTTAAATTAAAAGACGGATTGTTAGTTTAATATGTTTTATCAGGTCCAGTCGGTCTATGTGTACTCGGAAATGTTTTCTTGATACATTCCTGCATATTAGCTACATGTTCTACTACTTCTATTCTTTGAATTCAATATTGATAACTTGCCAAATTAACATACATTAACAAATTAATAATTTATGTGAATTTTGAATGCCAATCTAATACATAAAACGCACACGTTCAGGTACAGACTATCCTCATTGTGATATGATTTTTGCAGGGCAAACACCATGGAACCACGCACATGCTGTAACTGAAGACCAACTGGATACACCAGTATCTGCACGAGATCCCGGTCGTGTTTCATGTCACTTGGGGATCGGGTACGAGTCTGTCGGGATCGAGCTTGGACTTACTGTCGTTAAATTGGAGCAGGGCAAAGTTGCACACCCAGGTTCACTGTACATGCAAGTTGTACACATGCTGACCAAGTGGAAGGAGAAGAACGGAGGATCCGCCACTGGTCTGGTCCTCGTGAGAGCACTGTGGAGATGCAATGACAGATGTACGATAGAGTGGAAGGACATTCTCAACATTCTTCAGTAATAGACGTCTAATTCTTCGCAGCCAAGCAACTTGGTATCTTTTCAAGAGGAAACTATCCACTTTAAAATTTACACAGAATCCTGGACATGTTGCCCGAACGTGGAATGATGACTTAACTAAACACCGCTTTCATTGCTTGTGCTCTTGGGGGTGCTCACGTATTTGTACCAGTGACTCAGTGCTCAACCCATATCTCTAGTAAAATTTATATTGAACCTAAGCTACGATTCTCTCTTTATTGCCTTGTATATTTCGTGTTATATGTTATGTATTGTATTGTGTAGTTGTATTTTTTTATTGCATTGCACTGTGCTAGATTTCATGCATGTTATTGTATTGTGGTGTGTGGTGTGTTGGATTGTGCTGTGTGTGGTGTACCAGCGGTGTGTACCAGTCAACGATCAGCACCCAGTAATTGATAATACAAATTGATGGTTTGAGAGAGTGTCAAAGAAACAGCGCAGTCTGGTGCCAAATGATATCGGGATTGGGATTGAGTCGGATGGAATCGAACTTGGACTCAATGTCATGGTGATCGAACAAGACAAAGTTTCACACCCACATTCACTTTATATGTAGACCTTCTACATGCTTATTAGGTGAGAAAGTGGCTGTACGTTTGAAATAGAGGACGTACTAAACATTCTGCATTCTGGACTTTGTGTGTCAAATGTAGTTGGGCTAGAGCAACAGCGTGGTGTCACAGCTCAATTGCTGTGATCATGTTCATTATATCATTCATGTCTGATGCCTACTTATGTTTCAAGAATAAATATTGTTATTTCAACTATAACCTTCTCGTTTATTTCATCACTGAACGTGGGTATGATATGTCTATGTTAGTCTCTGTGTAGTTTTTGAAAGTCCATCTGTCGTAGTTCCATCTGTCCTGGATGATGATCACGAGATGTTATAACATTATATCTACCAGGGTAAAGAGCCCATCCCCAATATCCTGTCGTTACTGCTAGACACAACCGGAGAGAATCAGGTGGTCAGAATTTGTGACTTTGCTGATTGTGTGTCAAAATAATGACGTCAACTGTTGAAGCTTACCTTCAGGGGTTTGTCGGACCCTCAATTAGCCCGTCGTGATGCGGTAGTTTCCTGTTCTTGTCTCTGGTGTTTCATAACATTCACACAACTTGTCTGAAAACGTGGGGTTTGGACGCTACAGACACCATCAACATGGATATATGTAATCATGTGAGACAATATTGAATTTTAAAAACACATTTTTCAGATTAATCTGCATGTTGTATCCGTGAGGCTGTTTCATACATCTTAGTGCAGTTTGATGGAGCTCAATTATCCCCTTAAGTTTAATTCAAGATCACGACTGATTAATATGGCAAACACAGCAACCTGATCACTCCCTGTTGAGTCTCCTATGTTCCAAACCCACATACATCAAAATGCCCATTCTGTACTAAATGCTTCATGAGTAGCATGATATGAATTCGTTGTTCATGTCCATCTACTGCTCTCACACAAATATCATATTATCTTGTGTAATATACGAAACGCCATCTACTATATCGGACTGTCGGACTGGTTTACGTTTGTAACGGATTTTGCACACTCTCAGAGAACTGTTAACAGAATGAATGAGTGCGTGTTTCCGTGTATGCCTGCATTCGTGTATGTATCATGTGTATTATTATATATACACCACTAATTTATGTGCTTATATTATCACACTTTTAGCTTTCATTATTGCATAAACATGAATCCAAAACCTATGCAATGGAAGTGAATTCAGCTCTTCTCTGCCCACTGGCAGAGGTCCCAAATTTCTTCCATCTCCTCCTGTTCGTTATGCTTTCACTGTTTGCCTATGAGTTAACAGTAACTCATGTTATGAGTTATGACTCATGCTAAGAAATTGATACGAAATTCAATGCTGCTTATAAATTAAGACATTATCTTCCGCTGTAAATACAGTGGTAAATGACCATCATATGATACATTATTTCAAAACGTCCCTCTCTTTATATCGGTAGAGCAGTTATCATCGAGCGTGAATAGTTATCAACGTTTCAGGAATTACCATCTCAGTTCTAAAAAATGCAAGGTAAGCAAAACAAATAATTATATGAATTATATTTTTAAACTTCGGTACTATTGTTTATTACTTTTGTTTGTTTCGCCAGTCTGAGGTTTGCAAACATTATACACTAAAGTCGTTTGCCCGCTCAATAACTGATCAGCTTAACTTAGTCATTGTAACCACACGTTCGTTCGGGTACAGGTTATGCCCCTATGCTGCGTCAAGGGGTGTTTTAACCAAAGTGTAAACCACTGGTTTGCTGAAATAAATATCTGACAGCGGAGTTGCCTCCCTTTGACCAGCTATCGTAAACGCCGCATGCGTTATTCGAAATCGTCTCTTGTCTAGAGGTACCCTTGACATAAAATAGGATATTATTTGTAAAGCGGTGGCAGATTGTGTAATACTTCAGTTGAAATTAAACCTTAATTTGAAAACGGAAATAGGCAAGCATGGCTATTCAAGGCAACACGAGTACTATATGTTCACGTCTCCAGGCAAAGGGTCTATCCACTACACCTCACAGGCGACGTTCTGCTGGGAGTTATATATCAATTATAATAGTGTTATAGCACAATATAAACGATATGGTGTTTGATTTAAGTATATGATATAAACATCTTGTATGTGATGAGAAATATAAGCAGATTTCTGAACCTGTTATCCCTCATGATGCAATTTCTATTCAGCGTTCAGTGTTATACATTGTTCACAAGACAACCAAGATTTGTACCCAATCGCGTAAAAATAGTAGAAAATATAGTACGAATCTGACAGTGGCATTACCATGGTAATTGTCTTTATACTCACTGGCAGCAAGGAACGCAGACTATAAAATGTGTTAACTTTTCTTGATGATCAAGGAAAGTCTTCTAAATTCTGGAAATCGAAACTAAACAATATGTCACAGAAAAGATTTGATTTCAGCATTGTAATGCGAATGTTAGCCCTGAAGTAAGCTAGAACTAAACTAAACTGTGAAATTAGTAAATAATTTCAATGAATTCTTTACACATTTTATTGAAACCCACAGTTTACAGTCACAGTCCCTATAACATAAATTTGTAAAATTATCACACTTGAATATCTTAAATGAAGAACGTGATCCATTCTTAAATTCTTGTTAAATCTTGAACATCTTTTCGCATTCTTTAAAACAATACACTGGTAAACTGATTCATTTTCATAATATAGAACGTCAGTGCCCCCCAGTCTTGCAGAAACAAATTCCGTTTTGGGTAATGCTGAGAAAACACGAAACACGTTATCTGATGACACTATGAATGAACCTATAACAATGCTTCGCAAAGTTTCAATATTACATGCTGAAATGTCAACGATATCCAATGTAAGTAATAACAAGTTAAACTGACACAAAGTCATTTCTCTAGCAGCATAAACGTTTGTTTTTTTTCTGTGGCGTTGCTGTAGTGGTCATTCAACTCAATGAGTTTTGCTCCGCTTTTAGCAATATTCCAGCAATATCACGGCGGGAGGGGGCACCAGAAATGGGCTTCATCAACTCGATACAAAATTATTGGACATGATTTGCTTTACTTTTACAAAACATCACAAATAACATCTTCCAATTCTTTCAACACGATCTAGAGGATAATGCAAAGCATAGAATAAATATATGTCCACCGTCCTTGTTATACAAAACACAACCCTTTATAGTAATTTACGACATCATCTAATAACATGCTATTTAGTACTTAAATTTAAATGTTTCTATTTTCACTTGTTGACAATCTGATAAAGTAAAGGTATTTACTTAATAATAGTTCCATACACATTTCAAAGCTATATACAACATATGAGAGCAATATTGTTTCCAATTGCAGAGTTTGTTATGCAAGATATAATGGCACAATCATTTTTCTATATTGTTGCTCTATAATAACCAGGCTAACATATGCTGAGATCTTATCCCGCTAAGAACCTGATCGTTCATCAGCCTATGGACCAACAATGTTTAAAGGTGATTTGAGTGTTGCCAGTGTTGTATCAACCTCTAGTATACAGTAGATTCCCAGTGCACTCAAAAGAACTCATCCGGTGGATGACCAGATGGCACATACCATCAACTATTTATAGCATCAAATATACTATTGCAACAGCATACGTATTGTGCAGGGCTTTTTCTGAAACTGATATGCTTATCAAAACACTGAAACTAAATCTACACATATCACACATAATCTCCCTGCTTTCTGCATGTCTACTTCGAAAGACTAAGGTTGGAAAGCCATGTACAGCTGGTTGCTATAATAAAAATTTCAAGCTGTTTGTATCCCTACTTTAGAGCGGTTGCAGCACTATGGCCTCCCCACTCTCGGTGTAGTGAGTGATGGTACACTCAGAAACACTGGTGGTATTTGAACTCGCCAGTGGATCACTGCCTCCTGGAATATGCACTACGGTCGGATCATGATTGTAGTTTCCTTGTATAGACCCTGGTGTTTGACTGAGTGAAGATATGTCTATATGTGCAGCATCTGGATGTGGGCTGTTAGGATTCGCGTTTTCAGGATGGAGTTGCCCTGACTGAAGGGCAATGCCTCTCTTGTACGAACCAAGCTGCAAGTCTTTGGAAAATATTTCTCCCTGTTCACTCGGAACAAAAAACCCTCGCACCTCAACTTGTGTGAGGTTTACAGGACAATGTGTTGATGGTTGTGCCGGTATAAGAAGACCACTGCCAGTATAGCTTCCGTGTGGAACTGAACCAAGGTTCGGTGTCAGGTCATGTTTATTTGCTGCCTCGGTTAAAGTCCTTGCAATGTCATCGTAATGACGGGCCTTTGCTTTCTGTAAAGCAGTTTCTTCATTACAATCCTTCTCATGGACATTAGCCCCGTTTTTCAACAGCACCTTAACAACCTCTTGATGTCCGTGCCAAGCTGCAACATGTAGGGGTGTGCTGCCATCATCGCGTTTCGCATCCACATTTGCCTTGTTCTTCAATAACACTTCTACAACCTCTGTATGTCCCTGCCAGGCTGCTCTATGTAGGGGTGTGCGGTCATCACCGCTTTTCTCATCCACATTTGCCTTGTTCTTCAATAACACCTCTACAACCTCTGTATGTCCCTGCCAGGCTGCTCCATGTAGAGGTGTGCCCCCATCATCGCGTTTCGCATCCACATTTGCCTTGTTCTTCAATAACACTTCTACAACCTCTGTATGTCCCTGCCAGGCTGCATCATGTAGAGGTGTGTCGCCATCATCGCGTTTCGCATCCACATTTGCCTTGTTCTTCAATAACACTTCTACAACCTCTGTATGTCCCTGCCAGGCTGCATCATGTAGAGGTGTGCGGCAATCAACGCTTTTCTCATCCACATTTGCCTTGTTCTTCAATAACACTTCTACATTCTCTGTATGTCCCTGCCAGGCTGCATCATGTAGAGGTGTGTCGCCATCATCGCGTTTCGCATCCACATTTGCCTTGTTCTTCAATAACACTTCTACAACCTCTGTGTGTCCCTGCCAGGCTGCATCATGTAGAGGTGTGTCGCCATCAACGCTTTTCTCATCCACATTCGCCTTGTTCTTCAATAACACTTCTACAACCTCTGTATGTCCCTGCCAGGCTGCATTATGTAGAGGTGTGCGGACATCATCGCGTTTCGCATCCACATTTGCCTTGTTCTTCAATAACACTTCTACAACCTCTGTATGTCCCTGCCAGGCTGCTCTATGTAGAGGTGTGCGGACATCATCGCGTTTCGAATCCACATTTGCCTTGTTCTTCAATAACACTTCTACAACCTCTGTGTGTCCATGCCAGGCTGCATCATGTAGAGGTGTGCGGACATCAACGCGTTTCGCATCCACATTTGCCTTGTTCTTCAATAACACTTCTACAACCTCTGTGTGTCCCTGCCAGGCTGCATCATGTAGAGGTGTGCGGCCATCAACGCTTTTCTCATCCACATTCGCCTTGTTCTTCAATAACACTTCTACAACCTCTGTATGTCCCTGCCAGGCTGCAACATGTAGAGCTGTGCGGACATCATCGCGTTTCGCATCCACATTTGCCTTGTTCTTCAATAACACTTCTACAACCTCTCTATGTCCCTCATAGGATGCATCATGTAGAGGTGTGTTGCCATCGTTATCTGTCTCAGTTGTTGTTCCTTTTGTTTGTAATAACAGTTTAACAACTTCTAAATTCCCATATAAACATGCCAAATGAAGCCCAGTTTCACCCCTAATGTTTCGCTTTCCAGTATCCACTGCTTCCTGCAACAAAATGCTTACAATGCCAACATTTCCTACTGCACATGCGTAATGTAAAGGTGTTGATCCTCCCGGACCTATGATCTTTATGCTAGAATGTCCCATCTTTATAATTGTACCGATAATATTGCTGCCCCGTTGGCACATAGATGCATAATGTACATATGTTGCCTTTCTTGACCTATTCAAGTTCATTGCCTTCGTTACATGCAAGAGTCTGGAAGCCACTGCAGACAGTCCACTCATACACGCAATGTCAAGCAAGGAAATATTGTCAAACTTCACCCCAAGATCATCTACAACTTCCAATTCCAGTTTGATGATAAGAGGTCTTGGAAGATTGCGCAATGTCATACACAACTTATTCAACTTACAATTACATTCGGAAAGCAAGTAATCGAAGTTGTCTGAACTACTACCAAAGCAACTTCCAAACAAAGCTTGCTTTCTGTTATGTACACTAAATTGAACAGTGGACAAAGCCTTCCGCAACAATTTCGAGTTGTCTGTAATGCTCGTCCAAAACAGAAAGGACTGTCCATGTACAGTGTCATTACGGGACAATAATTTCAAGAGAGTAGAATTGTCCTTGTTCAGATTTTGCACCAGATTCTCAAAGACCATATCGACAAATGTCTCTTCCTGAAAGAGAGAATGCATGCACACAAAAGCAAACTCTCTGCCCTGAATGGCTGCCGCAAAACGTTGAGCTACAACAGGTACAACATCTTGCTTCAATTCAATTTGGAAGGGGATATCTACTTCTTCCACCTCAGTGGATTCAGCTCTTGAACTCACATAACGAAATATAAACTCCAAGTCCATCTTTGCAATCAATTGTCTCAGATCGCTGAGCAGTAGGTCTCTTAGCCTTATTGCTACGTTTTGGTTTCTTATTCTGTATGATCCAGCCTCCTGACATAGACAGCATCCTGACAATTGTGTTAAATCATTTTGTATCATCTTCTTAGTGTATGTGTCTGCATTGATGTCGAAAACCTTGAGCGCCCAAGCAATGTATCGGTTGTAGGTTTCTCTTTCCACTCTTGTTCCTGTGTCAGAACCTGCCCGTAGCAACCTCTTCTTCAGGTTATTCCCCGCCAAAGCAACAATTAACAAACATGCCATCAACCGCTTCTGTGACAGGTGTTCATTGAGACATGGGTATTCATCTGCATCTGTAAATATACATTACCGTTGTATGAGAGGAGTGTATTGCATATATAGACATATTTAGAATAGAATATCACATCGCTATTTACAAGTTTATACCTAATGTTGGTCGTATTACCTTCACTATACATACCTTTATCAGTGGCCATAGCACCGTCGGATTCGACAAAAGTGTCATGATGTTGTACAACTGTTTCAATGACTTGACCCTGTTTTGTTTCTGTTGTATAGCTTCTTTCCAGTATATTTCCTTCCGTCACAGTCTCAGAATGTTGAGTATTGTCTGTGACATCCATTTCAAAGGTGTGATTTCCTCCTCTTTGTATATCCGTCTTGGCATGCTGTAGTATCCTCTGTAGTACATACAGCCTGTACTTCTCTGCATGGTGGTTCCTCATTATTCCTGGAGACATCTCCGCCAAAAGGGCATCAGCAGCCTGATGATATGAAGGTTAAAAACTTTAAAAGGCTCTTTATATACGTAGTAATTAAACACATCATAGGTTTTCACATGAACATCTTATGAGGTTTTGATTATATCACATGTGCTTTGTTGGTGAGATCTCAACATGAACGAACTGTGTGTCAATGATGATTTCCCTCAACTCTCCCAAAATCCCTGTATGAGACATCTGTTACCTTGTCAATAGCAATAGGTTGGTCAGCCATGAGGCAGTCATTTGAAAGAGGGCACATACAGCCAATGTTGATATTCCAGTTTCAACTGATGCTCATGAATTGACGATAGTCGATGGGAAATTGAGCCCCTGTGGCATGACCGCTGCCATAGTACAAGTGATTCTGTATCCCCACAGTCGACCTAAGTAGTGCATGGCGTACATATGTGTCTACAAACCAACCTACCATGAGGACGAATATCCCACAATTGTGTCCATCAGCCTGGTCTATCACTAGGTATTGTTTCTTCAGCCACGGTTTGCCCACTTTCCCGGATGTAGATTTCCAGTGATTTACAAATGACCTGGGGAAAAGATGTGTATTTCTGGATGGCAACTTCTTCAGCTTTTGTGGATTGTGGTTAAAGTTAATATGGAGAGGAGGGCAAATACAGCAGTGCATGACTACATCCACTGTTCTGTCTACCTACCTCCAGTGTTGTAGAATTGAGTCCTCCATATCTAAAGCTGGTTTAGAATTGACTACACCCACTTTTCTGTCTATGTACCTGTAGTGTCTCACAACTGAGCCCTCCACATCTAAAGGTGGTTTAGAATTGACTACACCCACTCTTCTGTCTACCTACCTGTAGTGTCTCACAACTGAGCCCTCCACATCTAAAGCTGGTTTAGAATTGACTACACCCACCATTCTGACTACCTACCTGTAGTGTCTCACAACTGAGCCCTCCACATCTAAAGCTGGTTTAGAATTGACTACACCCACTCTTCTGTCTACCTACCTCCAGTGTGTCACAACTGAGTCCTCCACATCTAAAGCTGGTTTAGAATTGACTACCCCCACTGTTCCATCCTTGACATTAGCCACCAGAAGCACCCAGTGTTGATTACGTGGCATGTTCACTGGCATCAAGATCCACGTGTAGTTTGCCAAATTCTCCTGAAAGGTCACAGCAAATGCCTTTACCATGTCGGATTAGCATATTTTGATGGTAGAGCAATATACTAGAAAACATTGTAATTGTTTTACATATATTTCTGTTACGTTTGAGAGGAAGTTCATAATGTGTGTGCTGTAACGACATTTAGATGTCTGGAATGTTTCATCCTCTGATGTAAGAAGTGGTTCTAGAACACATACCATATTTGGACATAGTGCAAAACATTTCGTAGTTTATAACACAACATAATGGAGCAAGCACGTGCTTTTGTTTTGGTTAGCAAACTTCGTACAACGAGTGTCACAATAGTTATATCACAGAATGTCTACATGCTGCATCTATACTTGCAATTCCTAATTCAAAATTCCAAGCACAATTAAAGCTATAGTGGAGGAAGTATGAACTTAAATAACATCATGACCATGTGCGTATTTGCAGCAAAAATTGGATTTCTAACGGCAAAAGCCACAGTTCAGATGACAAATATTTTTTTGAATATAAACATGCCAAACGTGCATTTCGAAGAAACGACCGTTCAGCTAAGCAACGTTACAGAAATGAAACATTTGATGAAAGTTACCAAGCAGCTGAGGTAGACATCCAAGAATACCTTAGAGTTGCAAAAGAGAGAGCAAACACAGTCTCTAACTTATAACAGTGACTCCTGTAACACGCAGGTAGGTGTATGTAATCTCTTTGCCAGGTACATTAGAGATTTGTCTGTACCTGAGAATGCAGAATGCTTTGATACTGGATTTACAGAGCACGTTGATAAGTTTATAGAAAATGTTGTATTTAACCCTATAAATGACGACTGTGATTCAGTCTTTCTCTCCCGTTTACTAAAGATGAGGTACTTGATACCGTAAAACGGTCTTAAAAACAACACATCTCCAGGCCCAGATGGTATTTCAAACATGCATAAAGTATGGTGGTCGATCTGTTATTGACCTTATTGTATCACTATTCAGTGCCATTGTATCGTTTGAATCTGTAACCAAATGCATTTAGTGTTGGTAATGGTTTACCAATTCACAAAGAAAACGGTAAAAGCAAGCATGATCCATGTAATGATAGATGCATCACTCTTACGCCTGTGCTCTCAAAACATTTTGAAAGATTACTGCTCAAAAGAATTTAAACATGGACAAAAGCAGAAAACAATTTGCCTCACCCTCTCCAGTTTGCATTTAGGAAGGATGCGGGGCGGAAACGGCAGGGCTTACTCTAACTGAAAGTATTGCCTACTATGTCGAAAGAAATTCACCAGTTTATTGTGCCTTCCTTAATAATGAGAAAGCATTTGAGAGAGTTTGGTTGAATGGACTTTTCTATAAGTTTTACAATTTCGGAATTCGAGGTAAACTGTGGTGACTTCTATACGCAATGTACACACCAACTTTGACACAAATGTGAAAACGAATACCATTATGATAAAATAGGCTACAATCAATCAAACGGTTTGACTAAATTCAAGGGAAATAGTGCAGCGCCTGTTGCTGATTCATATGATCACAGATCATCACAATTGCACGCATACATCTTTAACAGAATTACACATTAAGCAACTCAGTCGATACGTCTTTCTTTAGAAGTCAGGAAAATACTTGCGTTAACATTTGTACAATTACGATACAAATAATAATCGTCTCGACTTTGACAATGCAATTCACACAGTGGTCATGCAATGTTACTCTGGAAAAGGAAAAATCGCAGTGCAAAGTTTAATGATGTCATCTCACATTACTCACATCTTTCCCTCTTATCCTCTCTGTGTACTGGCCAGCCTCCCACAATATCACTGTCTCTGTAGGCAGCACCAAGCAGTGGAAGCTGACACGGGAACACCACTCTCTTTCCAGATGGTGCAGGTAGGTGTCTATGATCTGTCCAGGTAAGAGTTGGGATATATTAGAATATTTATTGTACAGATTAAGGACCCAGTGCTTAGGGCTCAAGTCAAACTTTGTAGTTGGATTTAAAGCAGGTTCAGCTGCACATTGCATGTCTTTCAAGAGGACAATGCGATTATTGTTACCAAAGACAGACGATGTACTGATGATGTGTTAGAATTAGTAACCAATGTCCATATACGACATGTATCACTGTAGATATAATCCATTGTACTAAATTTAGGATTATCAGATCGCTGTTCATGCTGTTGATCACGGGATTGTCTGGCCCAGACTCGATTATTTACAAACCACCACTATGTGGCTGGAATATTGCTGAGTGCGGCGTAAAACTAAACTCACTCCCCCACTCAGTACTCATGAGTATGGATCATTGGCGATTCGTCCAGATTTTACGATCTAAGCATAGTTAGTTGGCGTCTATTGCAAATATATTGATTTGCTGACGGTGGGACAACATGTGGTCGAACACGTCAGCAGCATGCAGACAAGTTCTACTCGTTTGAGCAGTTACATGACTCGGCCACAGCCTAGTGCAAGTGGACAGCGATAAAATCATTCATTGCCATTTGTGAGTGCACACACCTGTTTGAAAGACAATAAACCACAAATTGGGACAAATATACATACCAGCCAACCTCTTACCTGGTTCTACCAGCTTCTATCATGCAAATAGCTCTTTGTCGTTCATCACGTTACAGACGTCCTAATGTCATCACAAATACTGCATGGAAGCAATAGTAGAGAGCTTAAGTGTTGGACTATTTGAAGATTTATCACTGAAATGTCAGTATCACGAATGACCCCATACCCACGTGCATGGAGTAATTACATGGTTCACGTACGAGATTGTACGTGTGTTGGTCAAAGGTTTCCTTTTTACAGATGGCCTTTCTGTTGACGACCTGTTGACGATCATAATATATGTTTTTAATATCCGTAATTGTTTTTTTTATGAAGAAGTAGTTAAACTGCGCTATGAAACCCTTGTCTTAGATGTTGAATTTCTCATATTTTTAAACAATCCTATGTATATCACCTAGTTTTCTTACTTCGTCGGTCAGCCACTCGTTGGTTTCCAGGCGAGACAGAACATCTCCTCTGATGGTGTAGCAGCCAACTGTGTATGTACAGTCACGTGACAGGGTACAGTCCTGCACATGCTGTAGGTGTGATGGATGATCATCCAGTGTTTTCACAAAGTCCTGTACTTCAGTTCTGGTATGACACGCTCCAACAAGCACTGCAGCTATGAGCTTTATATAGACTAACCGGTCTTGGTTGAAGCTCAGAGCGTCAGTATTCACAGAACATTTTACCCAGTTCCTTGCTTTTATTGCATCTTGAGGCCACTGTTTCTCTACCTCTTCTATGAGTGTCCAGCACGAATTGCTTTTGTTGGTACAGCCCTTGTTCCAGAACCTAGATAATGCCAGGACTCGTTGTACGACCTTTATCACATCCCGGCTCTTTTCTACTCTTTCCAGAAATCTGTACAAGTAAGCATAGTCAGTGGTAGTGTCATAGCTTACAACTGTGTTGTCACTTCCTGCTCGAGACTGTAAACGGGGTTTCTTGACCGAGGAGCCTGATGTTGAACCCAAATATTCAATGTCATCATCATCACATATATTATCTATAGTCCTGCAGCGTTTCTGGTTTGTGTCGTGATCATTTCCTGTTTCATGGACAGATGTCCGCGACACACTTTGTATACTGGGAGTAGCATCATTCAATATAACACTTGAAACCGTATCTAAATTTCCTTTTTCCTCAAGTTCCTTTGGTGATGAATGGCCTTCAAGCTCCAGGGTGGCATCGGTGTTTCCCGAAACACCCGGCTGCACAGTTTCATTAGTTGACTCAGCTTTCATATATTTAGGGGAACCATGGGAATGACGTGGTTGTCGACCACGCCGCTTACGTTGAGGAGCAGGTTGTGCCTGCGTGTGGTCCCCGATGTACTGCACAAGGACGTGTTTCACAGGCTGGTCGTACAGATAGGATGCTTCTCTGACAAACGCCCTTGTTGTCATCTTGTCCTTGGTGTAAGCCTTGTGGTACTGCTTCACTATGAGTGGACTGGAGGCAGGCTGCTTCCGGGTTCCATCACTCCTGAAGTGATATCTGTCGTCCTTCCAGATATCTAAAATACAATTGGACAACATAACATGAAAGACAGCATGCATTGTTGCCATAAGATGGATAGTTCGTTATGCATGTTAGTTTCAACTAAAGAGATGTGAATATTAAGAAAATGCAACCTCACTTCAGAATCAAAAACCCTCAATGCAAACTCAGCTTTGTTCGGCATAACCAAAGTTCACAGAAGTCAAAATTATTTGATGGTATTCTATTTTGGATCAAGCATTTTCATTTTGCATGGATGGTTGTTATAATGACTATCATGTCCTTGGTATTCGATTTCAAACCCCTTCACTTCCCTTTTTCCTTCCTCGAGATGATAAACAAAGGTACATTTTTGTTTAGGTTATATTTCAATCCAACAATTGCTTTCCTGTTATGTGCAATGGCGTACATTGAAGGGACTGCGCCAATGAAAAAGAACTAATGTACCGTTTCAAAAGAGGTGTAAATACTAATTGTACTATATAAGCTTGTGATTATATCCCTACTTCAAATAACAATCATGTTTCCTTATATAGAGCGAAGAAACCTACTTCAGGTAATGCCCTAAATCCGTGATATAGCGTCTTTAGTCATGAATACAGTGGTTTATCAATACATAGAAACCAGGTCAGGGTGACCCCGATGGCATGTTGGTGCATATGTGTGTTGTGTTTAAGGATATTCATGTTATCTGTTTAACGAGCCTTTGATATCAGATAGTATAAGAAGTCATATCACCTTCTGTCGACTATTTAGGTTGTGTCTATGCATCGATCCCTACCTCATTTTAACATTGAGTCTGAACAAAACTGCCTCACCTTCTCTCATACGCGAGGTAATCTTGTAGAGGTACACCTCCCCTCCCTGGGGTGTGACGGGCGCTGTCTGGATGACCTTGCTCTCATCTGGAATCCTCAGAATGTGTACAATCTCCTCCACTTTAAGGGCTGATGTTCTCCCTGTGAGGTAAGGCTCGGGAGGATTGGACGCCATTTGTAAAAATATAAATAGACATCGTAGGTGTCATGTAGTGTATCCCATCCGTGACACAAGCGTAATAGGTTTTTCTGTGCCAAGACATCTTGACCTGAATCTGTTATATGCCGCATTCTCCAATTGCTGAGCTACACACAAGAAGAAATATTCATGATTAAATTCCTTTCTTTCTTCTGTTACCCTTTGATTGTATCATTACTAGGCTGTTTAACTTGAGTGCTTGGATTCGGTAGGCGATCTACTTCCCTGTTTGTGAACACCTCGCCACACCTTTGTAACCCGAGTTATTGGGTTACATACATTCCCTGCTGTGAAATTCTGAATATTGTTACTAATTTTCTCCACCGCCTCCGTTGTTATGAAATGTCTTTCGTTTGTTGTAAATCAAAATGATTTGATTTTCTTCAATGTGCAAGACATGCACACAGGGTGTATTGGCATTCCTACAACGTCCTATACATAGACTCAGTGGGCCTGTCCTCATATCGCCTACATCACCGTTTCGCCTACAGTCTTATCAAAACAACTTTATGCACCATTGCACACCATTTCCTGCCTATGTTACCCATGGAATAATGGACCAGCCTAAGGGATAAGAAAAACAAACAAATGTATGTGATTCACATTACTTTAATACATTAATAACTTTGATTTTAAATTAAAATAAATAAAGCACTTCATTGTCATCAGGAGCACACAGAGTTATGAGTTTGATTGAATTGAGTTCTCAGTTTAGCTTGAGGATGTGGCCAACAGCATCAAGGAACTGCATCTGAACTTCACACCGGTGGAAAGCTGCACCTTGAGTCTCTCGATCCTCTGATCTCGATCACGGTCTACACGTGCTCGTGGTCTCCTTGCTCCTCCAAGTCCAAACTGTCGTCTTGTGCGCCTGTCTGCCTTCTCGATCTTCTTGAGCTCCTCTACGAATTGGTAGATGTTGGGGTGTGATCGGGGTATGCGTTTCTTCAAGCCAGAGTGGAATCCCTCAAGATGGTTGTTTGAGCGCGGGCCTGTGTTTTCGTGCTGGTTCCAGATGTGTGCTGGGAACTTGGCATCATCTTCAACCCAGGTGCTGGTGACGTAGTCGTTGAAGGCTGCTACTCTGTCGCCGTCGGGAGACTGCTCGATGACTTCAAACCAAGCATCTTGGACCTGGTTCAGGGGAAGGAGTGGCAAAGCAGCTGCTCGTCGAACGTGGGCTTGGACTGCTGGGTTGTTCATGTAGTCGCGAGACAGTCCCCTCTCCAAAACTTGACGCCACAAAGCTTGAGAATAATGGAATAGGCAACCTCGGACGGAACTGTCGGGGAAGACTTCACTAATAGCACTGATAACTGCTGCTTCATAGTCGATCTGGAATATTTCTGGTGAAAGTTCGATGCCAAGTCGTCTCACAACAATATCCTTCAGCAAAGTGAAAAGCCTAACATACGTCCGCTTGGTCTTGTTGGGAAGCAACGCAAAAGCGACAGGAAACATTTTACCATTCACCAGACAATGAATGATGTACACTTGTAGCCACAGGTTAGGACACACAAAGAATGTACCATCCATAAAGAGAATGTCAGCGTCGCTCAATAATTCCAGCATCTCGGTTGTAGCAAACAGCAAAAGTCTGTCATCTTCACCGTCGTCTACACAGAGGAACTCTCGGCCATCATCGGTCTGGGTCCATATTCCTTCTAGAGTGACGCCAGCCCTGCTCTCAGGCAGTGGTGGGATGGACTTGGCTCTGTGTCTGTACAGTGCGGCCTGAATATTAGAGTACGTGGGTGCAGTTGCGGCATCATCTTCATCAAGGAGGTCGAGCTCGTTGTTGTAGATCTGCAGCACCGGTGAGATGTCAGTCTTTACACGCTCTTTTACACGGGCGACGAGTCGGATGTGTTCTCCATTCTCAAAGGGTGGGTGGCTGTGAATAGTGGAGGACACTACGTGGTCTCCGATGGTGCTGCTGCGACCATTGCATCCTGTGAGGACACACTTCCAGTGTGTACAACCTGTCGCTTGACATTGAGCCTGTACCGGTAGCCTGCATACAGTAACTGCTGTCCACCTCTCTGTGAAGTCACGAACTCAGCTCTCTGGAGATTTGCCATTTTGATACCGACTAAAGATCAGTGGCATGTATATATACTTTTAGAAAATTATGTTGAGATGACCCCTCATTGCAACCACAACAGACCTAATTATAATCTTTTTACTTTTATAAGATAAATCTTTTGAAGTATTAATTCTAATCAAAACAATTGGATTATCTCACCCAGGGGAAAGCATAACCCCCCTTCACTAATATCCTTCACTGTATACTTAAAACAAATCATGTATCAATAGTAACTTCTCAATAGTCTTCTCTCCCATTTAGTTGCATTCGATGAAACTACAGTGGAATAGGGCCATTCCATTCCCTGAACAGGGTAGATGGGATTTGACAGGATGTTTATATAAGCTGTAGGCGAAATAGTGGTGTAGGCGATATGAGGTCAAACCACTCAGTGAGTCCTCAGTGAGTCCAGTCCTTGAGTCTGTACACCCTCATTTATTTGACAGCTGTTGTAATTTGACGAGAAGTGCGAATTTGTGGCGAGATGCCCTGTCAACGACAGAGACTGGTAGCAGTTAGGGATGGGATATACTCGACCTTGTTGTAAAAGGTAACCATGCAGCAAAGACAGTGTGTATTTAACCGACTTTCACTGCTTTATTTAAATAAAGTGATGCTTTCGAAACTTCCAGACTATTCTTGAGGCCCAGTCTGAATGAAATAGCTAGCAGACCACTATCCTCAACTGAATCGTGACAGAAACAATGCTTTTGTTTGACAGCTGCTGCCTTAGTTGTGCGCGACGTGCAACTCCCCGGGGAGCATACAACTCTTGCAGCCACTAGGCGCACCGATTTATTGCGGTTTTCTCATCTTAACGAGGTACCCATGAACAGCTGAGTGGACTGGGACACATAGTCACAGTATTTTGTACAAGTTTACTGTACGTCCACGTTGCTGTATCATATATTATAGGATTAGTGGGTTCTTTTCAGAGCACAGTATTTCGTACTCTTCACTAGGGTTGTGACAACACTGAAAGAGTCTGCACACAAAGTTGACTCCAAGGCTTTTACACCCAGTCACAGGTGGGCTCGATCCCGACACCTTACGCTCGCTGGATCACAAGCCTGGCGCCTTAGCCAGCTCGCCCACCACGCCCCTTAGATGCCCTGTGATCGACATAAGGATGTGATAGTTTCCCCTCTCCAATAACGCGAACAAATGAAGTGTTACAGATTTCATCCCTGTTACATAGTTATGTACTCATGGCGCATAGAAATCCACACACACAGCGTATCCATATCTGTATCTAAACTGCCGTCTCTTTCATAAAACTGGAAACGTTATTAGTATAGGGATGTTTCTCATTCCCCAAATCCCATGTCCACAATCCGGAGAGTTGACAGAGTGGCCTCCCTGCAAACGCATTCTTACAGTACTGACGACTGATAGTACGTTGTCTACGCTGGTCCTTGTACAACTGTTACAACACATGTGAACACGATGTTCGAAAGGGACAGCTTGAGGCAATAGTGAGATGTATGATAATTGAAAATTAAACGAAACTTACCTGGAAGTTGAAGGTTGATTGAGATTATATGAAACCAATCACAAGCAGAGGGATCACGTGAGATAGCGAAAGCGAGCAGGGGTCATATTTTAAAGGGTTATTTGAAAACCGCCCATAACAAGGGAGGGTAATACCAACCAGTAGGGAGGGCACGTGATCCCTCTGCTTGTGATTGGTTTCATATAATCTCAATCAACCTTCAACTTCCAGGTAAGTTTCGTTCAATTTTCAATTATAATTCAACCAATCACGTCGCAAGACGTGATCACGTGAGTATTTAAAGCCAAGGTTTCAAATAACCACACCGACAAATATGAAACATATTTACATTTATTTGTGTTGACAACGTAACACAGGTACAAGCATATGAACGTACAATCCAATCAAATCTAGGCATTTTCAAGCAAAGTGTGTGAAAACAAAGTTGTTTCTAAAACAGGTTTGTTGTAATATTTCCCGAAAGTAGAGTCATTACTCCAGCCTGCAGTTTTAAGAATGGTCTGCAGAGGCACACTATAGTTCTTTGCTGCTGTCGTTGATGCAGCACGAGTGGAGTGAGGTCTGAATATAGTAGTGTCCAGTCCACTTAGCTCTAAAACTCGTTTAACCCATCTAGCTACTGTGTCTTTGGCAACGGGCTTGTGTGGCCGATTATAGCTGAGGAACAATTGAGTGTTCACACCTCTGAGAGGGGCCGTCCTCGCGAGGTATTCGCGAAGCACAGTCACAATACACAACCTTCTGTCTGGCGCGTATGCTGCAATGCACAGTTCTTGTTGATGACTCCCTACTCTGCTATGTTTCAACAGACTACCTACTCTAAATTTACAACTATTGCCTGAAAGCGTCATGTTTCGTATGTCCAGACAATGTACAGTTTGCAGTCTTTGCCCAGTTAAAATTGCTATCAAAGTCACAGCTTTAAGTGTTAGGTCTTTCAAGGTCAATTTCCGGACAGGTGATTTTGAGCGAAGATAATTAAGGACCGTTCCAGTGTCCCACGTGACAGTGTTTCTGGGCAAAGCAGGTCTAGCATTGTACACTCCTTTCATGAACCTGTTTATCAAGGGTGACTACCAATGGTTCCACTATCTAACACAACTACAGATGACAGGGCTGACCGTGCCGTGTTCAGAGCACTATATCCAAGCTGCTGGTCGTATAGTTCACACATGAAATCAAGCACATCACTTACATCCGGACACAACGAATCAGTCTGTCTTTCACTGCAAAACACCATCCACCTGCTGACATAGGTGGCATACTGCTTTCTCGTGCTAGTTCTCCAGGACTGAATGATGATTTGGGTAGCTCTCTGCGAAACTCCTCGCCTTCTGAGAGATCGCCTGACAAGAGAAACGCAGCTAGTGTCATCTTTGTCAGTGGGTGAGTCTGAGTGTCGTTGTGTGGAAGTCGTAGAATTCTTCGAGCTGGCGGTAGGATCAAAGGCGGCCGAGTGATGAGTCTGAGAAGTCGGGGGAACCACGGCTGTGTGCTCCACAGAGGAGCGATCAAGATGCCTCTGGCTTGGTCCTCCTCCGTTTTCTTCAGGACAGCGTTGATCACACTGAAAGGCTGGAAAGCATAATAGAAGTACTGTTTCCAACATGGCATAGAAAAGGCATCAACTGCTTGTGCGTCTGGGTCAGGCTGCCACGAGACATATTTTGGTAATCTATTGTTCAGACGCGAAGCAAAGAGATCAATTTCTGGTTTGCCGAAATTGTAACATACGCCATTAAACACATTCGCTGTAAGGTACCATTCTGTATTGTCTTTGATCAGCCGCGACGCTTTATCTGCCAAGACATTGCACTTCCCAGGGAGGTGAGCTGCACTTATCCATATACCCGTGAGATACACCATTCCCACATTTGACGCACTAGACTGTTCAGTAGGCACTTCTTCCGCCCATGTGGTTAATGTATGCAACAGCTGTACTATTGTCGAGTAGCAAACGGATGTGACAGTTCGTTTCACTACCACAGAAAGCACGGGCGTCAGAAATGCAGCTAACAGTTCCAAATAATTTATGTGCTTATCCGCTTCGTCACGTGACCAGTGTCCGCCAGTGCTCTGTCCGTCGCGTACCCCTCCCCAGCCTTTCTTTGAGGCATCAGCAGACAGGGTTAAGGATGGCGGGTCAACAGATATGGGCTTACTGGCTGTGTGTAAATTTCAATCCACCATTTTAAGTCGCGCTTGTCCTCCGCGGTTAATGTCATACACTGGTCATAGTCACCCCGCGTCTGTTTGATAACACGTGACTTGTGGTTATCTAACCGTCTGTAATACAGCGGTCCGAGCTTCACCCCCGGGAGGCTGGCTACTAAGTACCCGATCACCTCTGCTAATTGTCTCACACTTACACAGGACTGTCGCATCACCTGAATACACGCCTTCTGAATTTTGTCAGCTTTCCCTGTCGTTAATGACACGCTCATAGAAAGAGAGTTAATGATAAAACCCAGAAAAACAACTTGTTTACTAGGTTTAAGGACTGACTTCTCAGGGTGTATGACAAAGCCTAGACGAGTGAAAAGTTCAGCAGTTTCCATAACGAATCGCGAGCATTCTTGATGATTATCCCCAGTTATAAAGGAATCATCAATGAATCCAACGTTCATGTGTCCTTTTGACCGCAGATGTGAGTACGGAACACGCAACAGTTTAGTAAAGTATCTGGGTGCACAGGCTAGTCCGTTCGGAAGGCACGTAAACTGGTACAGAGCCCCACCCCAAGTAAACTTGAGATATTTCTGATGTGAAGGATGTATCGGCACCGAATAGTAAGCGTCCTTTAAGTCGATAGATGCCATGTAGCAGCCTGGCCTGACGAGGGTTATACCAGAATTTAAACTTTCCATTTTAAAATGAGCATACTCAACATGTTTGTTCAGATGTTTCAAATTCAAAATGAGTCTATAAGTGTCGTTTTTCTTTTTCCGAATGAAGATTGTGGACACATATTCTCCATGCTCATGGTTAGAAGGAACGATTACATTATGTAATCTCAGTTTTCCTATTTCAGTATTTATGATTTGCCTTTCACACTCATTGAAATTTATCTCATTTGGCTGAAAAGTCTGAGTTGGAATGTCATCAAAATTGATAAGACAACCATTCACAGTTTGTAAGATAACAGGGTCAGATGTTAGTTTCTCCCACTCATCAGAGTAAAACTGAAGCTGTCCACCTATAAAATCCCTAGGATCAATAAAAGGACATTCAGAATTGTTCCTCACCTCCTCTGGGCTACTCCGTGATTCTAGTATCTCCTCACCCCGTCCTGCGGCTTCCTGTTCTTGAACGCTGGGGGTCGGTATAAAAAACCCTTCCCTTTACCTCGTGTCGGGGGATTGTAGTTTGTGGGGCGGTTGTAGTGCCCAGATCTTTGGTCACGTGGGCGTGGCGTGAAGCTCTTTCTGTGATCATTCCGGCCGCCGCGGGAAGAGATTTCTGAGCCAAGCTTGTGTGTTGCTGCCACCGTCTTAATGGTGTCAGCAATGTCATCACCAAACAACAGGTTGGACATTGGTGTATTGGGTCCACACAACTGCTTGTATTGTATATTGAGGAATGGCAGCAGGGAAATAGAGTGAAAGTCTGAATGTTATAGGAAATGTAATAGTTTGTGAATACCAGGCTGGCTTGTATATCACTTGCCAACAACTAGAATGAGTTGCCAAAACAGTTGTTTATTTGAACACTAATACAATTTATATGTGAATCAACACATATCTTGTTTGAATAATGTTGGTGTTTCCTTTCTTTGATAAAGTACAATAACAACTCCATTTAGACAGTTGTAATTGTATTCTGTGTCTACATAAATGCTTCTCTTGTATAACATATATTTATCACTTGTGTTGATACAGAAAATTAGAACAAAATATGAATTTGAAATTATACTTGATATACTATACATATAATACAATAATTGCTATAAATACGATGCATTAATTTACATGATATCTTAATCAGTCGGTATACTTTGATTAAACACATATGATATTCGTGATAGCAACATGCTATGTCATTCAATAAACCGGAGTCCTGCTTTTAGTTGCATGTACAAAGCTGAACACTTACATGGCCGAGTTGTATTTTCATTGTGTTCACAAAAAATGCTTTATACCAGTCATATTACTGGGGACGTGACATAATCTCTTCCACACATTTAATCCGTCGTTTGCCTTCTGTTTGTAGGTAAGGGTCGGCATTCAGCAGAGATTTCATACGATTGTGATTGATCACTTTCATCTGCACAAGCCTCACTCAGTCTTTGAGATATAGATACAGATGACTGAAATACTTTCAATGCAAAACGCGGTCACTCAGATAGTGGCAGGTCCGATAGACAATTACTTCAAATCAGAGTCGTCACAATGTGCTCATATTCCTGTGAACTATCAATATATGTTCTACGTATGTACTATTGACAAAGAAATCAAGTCACAGTCAAGTCAAACTTGGTGAACACGTATTTTCATGGCAAGGAACTCTTTTTCTTCAAGTTGTATGGCAACTCATATAGGATTTCCCCAATATGCCAATCCACACTGCTACTTATTTTCCTCTTTAGTTTATTACTATCAAGCACACTTTGGTCGTAACATGCCTTGACGCATGTTAGGTCAATATGTAATAACGTCATCGGAGCAACAAAGTCCGTCTTCCTATGTACTGTGATCAACGTGGGAATGACAACTTAACTCGAGTGAGCCTTCTTTCCTGCCTGTTACATTTACTTGAGTACACACGCCGGCGTTAACAGTCATCTAGCGATATGTCTATTTATAGCCTTGACTGACATATGTCGGATTTTCGGACCGGAGGTTGACATTGTGTGCATTTGTATTGGTGCACATCAGTACGTATTTCCTCTTCTGATGCTTCTCATGTTTTCAAAGCTCATTCCGCTCGCAAAATATATAAATATAAATATATCTTCCTTCTCATAAGGCAACATCATGCATGAGTGAGTGAGTGAGTGAGTGAGTGCGTGAGTGCGTGCGTGCGTGCGTGCGTGCGTGCGTGCGTGCATGCATGCGTGCGTGCGTGAGTGAGTGAGTGAGTGAAAATTTAATGTCACATTGGTAGTATCTCAGCATATCATGACGGGAAGAATTTATACATTAACAAGCAGTACATTGAGATTAAACAACTGTCGACAATGGACAGTAAAACAGCTAGAATTCTACTGCAAACGAGCATGTTATCATTAAAAGGGTCATGTCACAGAACAGTGCAACGTAAAATCGGCCTGAGTGAATGAGAGTCAATAGACTGAGGAGTAACTGAATCTACACCTGTGGGTATTTTCTATGACGTGTTTCATATTCAATTTGTTAACTAGATACTTATAAGTATATATCTATAGCCTTGACTAGCATATGTCGGATTTTAGGACTAGGGAGTGATATTGTGTGCATTTGAATTTGTGCGCAACCATACATTGTTAAAATATGTAATCAAGTTTTATAATAGTTCTTTTAGTTTCCAGATACATAATAAACAACATATATACTTTCTTTTACCCCTAAGTTAATGTTCCCTCAGTAAATATTGTTCCATAATGCATTATAAACCAGGTGCATTTGGTCATATTACGCCATTGTTAAATATATACACTACCATAACTGAATGTGTTGTATCGTTTAAGATGTTGCTGGCTGCGCTGCCACACAATGCAATCCGAGAATCCGGACAACTGTGACGGTCCCGTCTCAAGGATGATCGTTTTGTTAACAGTTACATTACAGTCGGGAACTTTGATAATCATTACGAACAGTATGGGTGGAGTAATGTCATCCAGAATACCCAGTTTAGCGTATACTTTCTAACGTGATTATTGTGTGTTGTAGTATATTGTGTCGTGTAATGTACTCTCGGTAGGAATCAACTAAAATGTTGATAATGTCGTAAGACCCGAGGATGAAATATATCTTATGTTTATTGAGTAAATAACACCCCATCCCCTTAGTGAGTTAGTTAGTGAGTGCATTCGTAAAGGCATGGAAACAGAATGTGTCTTTCTATTTAATACAAAATGATGGGAAATATCCAGTACAGTACCTCTTACTGGGTTCTGCCAGCTTCTATCATGCCAATAGCTCTTTGTTGTTCAACACGTTACATACGTCCTAATGTCAATACCACGAATCTATATCCACGTGCATGGAGTAATTACTTGATTCACGTTCAACATTTTGGGTGTGTTGGCAAAAGCTTTTCTTCTAGATCTGTCTATGGATGTCATCTTTCTGAGATGATTGACTTTCTGTTGACGACCTATCACAATATGTATTTATAATTTCCTCAATCATGTTTTTCATAAATATAAAGTTGTACGTACAACATTCTCCATCTCACTGTGCTATCAAACCCTTGTCTCAGATGGTGAACTTTGCATATAGTTTGAACAATCCTAAGTATATCACCTAGTTTTCTTACTTCGTCGATCAGCCACTCGTTGGTTTCCAAGCCAGACAGAACATCTCCTCTGATGGTGTAGCAGCCAACTGTGTATGTACAGTCACGTGACAGGGTACAGTCCTGTACATGCTTGTAGGTGTGGTGGATGATCATCCAGTGTTTTCACAAAGTCCTGTACTTCAGTCCTGTTATGATACGCTCCAACAAGCACTGCAACTATGAGCTTTATATAGACTAACCGGTCTTGGTTGAAGCTCAGACCGTCAGTATTCACAGAACATTTTACCCAGTTCCTTGCTTTTATTGCATCTTGAGGCCACTTTTTCTCTTCTACGAGTGTCCAGCAAGGATTGCTTCTGTTGGTAGCATCCTTGTTCCAGAACCTAGATAATGCCCGGATTCGTTGTACGACTTTTATCACATCCCGGTTCTTTTCTACTCTTTCTAGAAATCTGTACAGATAAGTATAGTCAGCGGTAGTGTCATAGCTTACAACTGTGTTATCACTTCCTGCTCGAGACTGTAAACGTGGTTTCTTGACCAAGGAGCCTGATGTTGAACCCAAATAGTCAATGTCATCATCATCACGTATGTTATCTATAGTCCTGCAGCGTTTCTGGTTTGTGTCGTGATCCTTTCCTGTTCCATGGACAGATGTCCGCGACACACTTTGTATACTGGGATTAGCATCATTCAATATAGCACTTGAAACCGTATCTAAATTTCCTTTTTCCTCAAGTTCCTTTGGTGATGAATGACCTTCAAGCTCTAGAATGGCATCAGTGTTTCCCGAAACATACGACTGCACAGTTTCATTTATTGACTCAACTTTCATATATTTAAGGAAACCATGGGGATGACGTGGTTGTCGACCTCGCCTCTTACGTTGAGGAGCAGGTTGTGCCTGTGTGTGGTCTCCGATGTACTGCACAAGGACGTGTTTCACAGGCTGGTCGTACAGATAGGATGCTTCTCTGACAAACGCCCTTGTTGTCATCTTGTCCTTGGTGTAAGCCTTGTGGTACTGCTTCACTATGAGTGGACTTGAGACAGGCTGCTTTCGGGTTCCATCACTTCTGAAGTAATATCTGTCGTCCTTCCAGATATCTAAAATAGAATTGGACAACATCACATGAAAGACAGCAAGCAAGCATTGATGCCATCCTTAAGATGTATAGTTCGTATGATGCGTGTTAGTTTCAACTAAAGCCCGCAGTCTAGACTACCAGTTGTCCGACTTCCATTTTTGTGGAAGTCGCGGTAGCTGGATAGGTTAGGCGGCTAACTTTGTGTGCTGGCGATTAGGTGCCTGACTCTGAGGGTGTGAGTTCGAATCCCGGATGGGGCTCAACTTAAAAAAGTACTAGAATTTGTACTTTACTAAGAAAGTGGAATCCCAAATGTAACATATGTTACATTTGACCACTTTCTAAATGGCATTGTATAATCATAGCTTTCGGTCGTGGGAGCCGTGCCAATTAACACCTATCAGAGGGGTACACAAAGCCCGCAGTCTAGACTACCAGTTGTCCGACTTCCATTTTTGTGGAAGTCGCGGTAGCTGAATAGGTTAGGCGGCTGACTTTGTGTGCTGGCGATTAGGTGCCTGACTCTGAGGGTGTGAGTTCGAATCCCGGATGGGGCTCAACTCAAAGAAAGTACTAGAATTTGTACTTTACTAAGAAAGTGTAATCCCAAATATAACATATGTTACATTCTTATGCATTGATTTAAAAATTGTAACAATCCGTTGGACTAAAAATATATAAGCAAATATTTTAGTGTGAAAATAATAAGATACTCTTTCAAAATTGAATTATAAAATAAACTTTACAAAGTTTGCTAATCAAATCAAAAGCGCATTTGCTCCCTTACATTGTGCTATAAACTACGAAATGTATTGCACTATGTCAAAACATGATATGTCTTCTAGAACCATTTCTTACATCAGAGTGTAAAACATTCCAGACAACTAATTATTGTTACAGCACACACATTATGAACTTCCTCTGAACCTTAACAGAAATACATGTAAAACAATTACAGTGTTTTATAACACATTACTCTACCATCAATGCTAATTTGAGACTGTAAAGGCATTTGTTGTGACCTTTCAGGAGCATTTGGCAAACTACACGTGGATCTTGATGCCTGTGAACATGCCACGTAATCAACACTGGGTGCTTCTGGTGGCTTATATCAAGGATGGAAGAGTGGGGGTTGTCAATTCTAAACCAGCTTTAGACGTGGAAAACTCAATTGTGCGATACTGGAGGTAAGTAGACAGAACAGTGGGGGTAGTCAATTCTAAACCAGCTTTAGATGTGAAGAACTCAATTGTGCGAACTGGAGGTATGCTTCATAATGAAAACTCCATGCACTGTTGTTCTTGCCTTCCGCTGCAAATTAACCCTAACCACAATCCACAAAACCTGAAGAAGTTACCATCCAGAAATTCTCATCTATCCCCCGGTCATTCGTAAATCACTGGAAATCTACATCCGGGAAAGTGGGCAAACCGTGGATGAAGAAACAATACCTAGTGATAGACCAGGCTGATGGACACAATTGTGGGATATTCGTCCTCATGGTAGGTTGGTTTATAGACACATATGTACGCCATGCGCTACTAAGGTCGACTGTTGGGATACAGAATCACTTGTACTATGGCATCGGTCATGCCACAGGGGCTCAATTTCCCATCAACTATCGCCAATTCATGACCATCAGTTGAAACGGTAATATCAACATTGGCTGTATGTGCCCTCTTTCAAATGACTGCCTAATGGCTGACCCACCTAAAGTGTCACTGCTCCAGACACTATTGACAAGGTAGCAGATGTCTCATATCGGGTTTGTGGGAGAGTTCATGGAAATCATCTGTGACGCTCTGTTCATTCATGTTAAGATCTCGGCAACAAAGCCCATGTGATCTAATAAAATCATTATAGAATGCTGATGTGAAAACCTTCGGATGTGTTTAATTACTACGCCCTTTTGTCGGATATGTCTCCAGAAATTATGAGGAACTGCCATGCAGAGAAGAACAAGCTGCATGTACTATAGAGGATACTACAGTATGCCAAGGCGGATATACAGAGAGGAGGAACTCACACCTTGGCAGTGGATGGACACGGCGATATCACAGACAATACCCAACATTCGGAAACTCTGACGGAAGGAGATATAATGGAAAGAAGCTATACAAACACAACAAAACAGGGTCAAGTCATTCATACAGTTGTACAACATCATGAACCTTTTGACGAAACCGACAAAGGTAGGTATAGTGAAGTTATTGCGACCATCAATAGGTAAAAAATTGTAGACCCATGAAAGTCCGGGTTAGAATATTGGCCTTCAGTAACCCATGCATGTCGTAAGAGACGAATAACGGGATTGGGTGGTCAGGCTCGCTGTCTTAGTTGACACATCATTGCATTGTCTGGTCCAGACACGATTATTTACAGACCGCCGCCATATATAGCTGGAATAGTGTTGAGTGCGGCGTAAAACTAACTCACAGGCTCACTAGAAAATTGTAAATAGCGATTCAATGTGATATTCTATTATAAATATGTCTGTGTATTCAATATTGTATACACTCCTCTCATACAACCGTAATGTATATTAACAGATGCAGATGTGTACCCCTGTCTCGATGAACACTTGTCACAGAAGCAGTTAATGGCATGTTTGTTAATTGTTGCTTTGGCGGGGAATAACCTGAAGAAGAGGTTGCTATGGGCAGTTTCTGACACAGGAACTAGATTGGAAAGAAAAACCTACAACTGATACATTGCTTCGGTGTTCAAGGTTTTTGACATCAATGGAGACACATACACTACGGAGATGATACAAAGTGATTCAACACAATTGTCAGGATGCTATCTTTGTTACGAGGCTGGATCATACAAACTAAGAAACCAAAACGTACCAATAAGGCTGAGACATACTGCTCAGCGATCTGAGACAATTGATTGCAAAGATGGACTTGGAGTTTATATTTCGTTATGTGAGTTCAAGAGCTGAGTCCAATGTGGTGGAAGAAATATATATCCCCTTCCAAATTGAATTGATGCAAGATGATGTGCCTGTTGTAGCTCAACGTTTTGTGGCAGCCATACAGGGCAAAGAGTTTGCTTTTGTGTGCATGCATTCCCTCTTTCAGGAACAGACATTTGTCGATATGGTCTTTGGGAATCTGTTCCAAAATCTGAACAAGGACAATTCTACTCTCTTGAAATTATTGTCCAGTAATGACACTGTACATGGACTGTCCTTTCTGTTTTGGACGAGCATTACAGACAACTCGAAATTGTTGAGGAAGGCATTGTCCACTGTTCAATTTAGTGTACATAACAGAAAGCAAGCCCTGTTTGGAAGTTGCTTTGGTAGAACTTGGTAGTACTTCAGATAACTTCGATTACAACTTGAATAAGTTGTGTATGACATTGCCCAATCTTTCAAGACCTCTTATCATCAAACTGGAATTGGAAGATGATCTAGGGGTGACGTTTGACAGGATTTCCTTGCTTGACATTGCCTGTGTTCATGGATTGTCTGCAGTGGCTACCAGACTCTTGCATGTAGCGAAGGCAATAAGAAGGAATGGGTCAATAAAGGCAAAATATGTACATTATGCATCTATGTACCAAAGGGGCAGCAATATTATCGATACAGTTATAAAGATGGGAAATTCTAGCATGAATATCATAGGTCTGGGAGGATCAACACCTTTACCTTACGCATGTGCAGCGGGAAATGTTGGGATTGTAAGTATCCTGTTGCAGGAAGCAGTGGATACTAGAAAGGGAAACATGTGGGGTGAAACTGGGCTTCATTTTGCAAGTTTTATGGGAATATAGAAGTTGTAAAACTGTTATTACAAACCAAGGGAACAACAATGGAGGCAGATAACCATAGCAACACACCTCTACGTTATGCAGCCTGGCAGGGGCATACAGAGGTTGTAGAAGTGTTATTGAAGAACAAGGCAAATGTGGATGAGAAACGCCCTGATGGCAGCACACCTCTACATGATGCAGCCTGGCAGGGACACACAGAGGTTGTAGAAGTTTTATTGAAGAACAAGGCAAATGTGGATCAGAAACGTCCTGATGGCAGAACACCTCTACATGATGCAGTTTGGCAGGGACATACAGAGTTTGTAGAAGTGTTACTGAAAAACAAGGCAAATGTGGATGAAAAACTTACTGATGGCCTCAGACCTCTACATGATGCAGCCTGGCCAGGACATACAGAGGTTGTAGAAGTGTTATTAAAGAACAAGGCAAATGTGGATGGGAAACGTGATGATGGGTGCACACCTCAGCATGTTGCATTTTTGCGGGGACATCGGAAGGTTCTTAATGCGCTGTTAAAGAACGGGGCTAATGTCCATGAGAAGGATAATAATGAAGGAAAGACATGCAAAGTGGTTCGTAGAAGAGTGGCATTACCCTACAGTCATGGGAACTGCATCCTGAATCCTAACAGCCTACATGCAGATGCTCCACATATAGACGTATGATCACTCAGTCAAACACAAGGATTCATACAAGGAAACTCCGATCATGATCCTACCATAGTGCATATGCCAGGAGTCGAGTTCAAATACCACCAGTATTTCTATGTGTATCATCCCTCACTACACAGAGAGTGGGGAGGCCATAGTGCTGCAACCGCTCTGAAGTAGGGACACAGACAGCTTGACATTTAGTTGCCAGCTTAACATGGCTTCCCAACCTCAGTCTTTCAAAGCAGACATGCAGAAAGCAGGGAGCTTATGTGTGATATGAGTAGATTTAGCTTCAGTGTTATGATAAGCATATCAGTTTCAGCAAAAAAACTTGCACTATACGAATGATGTTGCAATAGTATATTTGACGGGATGGGTTGGTTCTTTTGAATGCACTGTGAATGTACTGTACACTAGAGGTTGTTACAACACTGGCTACACTCAAATCACCTTTAAACATTGTTGGTCCATATGCTGATGAACAATGCAGTTTCTAGCGGGATACGATCTCGGCATATGGCACTTGCTTATTGCTTACAGAACAAACTCTGCAATTGGAGTGAGTGAGTGATTTAATACTTAACGTCACATCGGCAATATTTCAGCCATATCGTGACGAGAACATTTAATATTGAAATGAAACACATGTACATTATAAAAACCTGTCAACGAAGGACAGTAAAACCACTAGATTATCACAAAATGAGTTAAAACTAGCTAGCATATAACTTTAAAAGTAGAAAACTATTTTTAGACAATGCAATGTAAAAATGGGCCAGTAATCGCCAACAACTGAAGGTAGATCACCATACTAGGGACCATGGGGACTTACAGTGCCTTTGCTACCTGCATGGACCCTAGCTGGATCTCTGCAATTGGAGACACTATTGCTCCCATTGCCTTTGTACATAGCTTTGAAATGTGCATAGAACTATTTTGTAAGTAAATACCTTTACTTTATCAGACTTTCCATGGTGGTTTATTTCTGATAAGTATTATAGACCATAGTCCCAGGTTGTACACTGAGATATATAGAAGACTGTCTCAGTAACATAGCTTGATATGCTGATAAATGTTTTAAGATGCTTGCATTTGATTATTGCAAAAGTGTATCAAATGTTTGGATTGGTGGATTTTCATTAAGTGTAAAGGGATGTACAGACGCTTGATATTTATTACAAATAAGTATGAAGTGATATTCATCTTCTATATACAGTTTACAGATATTACATAATCTGTCATTTCTAGCCTCACCAATATACCTTCTATTCGTAGTTTATAAGACCCCGATCTAAACTGAGCAAGAGCACCTCTATGTTTAAAATAGCTAACTATGAAGATATAACATTCAACAACGAACATAGGATTAAACAACGAGTATCCAAATGTGTTTGTGCCTTTTATTAGTGCAGAATGCCAGTCTTGTTGATACGAAACTTTGAGGCTCTACTCAAGTTTCACTTCGAACCATCTGTTCCTGCCAAACAAATCCAAATCCATAGACTTCTAATGTATGATTTTTCCTAGATGCCCAGCTCACGTAAGCATTCCATTTGTACAAGCGTGTTTTAACATTTCTTTACATATCGCTCATTTGACATTTTTACTATTTTACACCAGTATGTGATAGCCCTTTTGATAGCATAAATATACAAGTGTAAATTAAAAGATCAAACATAAACACTAAATAGCATGTTATTACATGATGTCGTGAATTACTGTAAAGGGCTGTGGTGTATAACAGGAAGGTGGCCACATATAAAGTAGTTTCTCCCCTCCCCACTTTGAATTAGAAACGACTTTCAATAAATCGAGTGCCTTCATGCATATAGTTTTTAGGCATTTAATATGCGGAAGAAAGGTTAAATGGGAGTCAACAATCAGACCTAAGAACTTGGCCTCTTTTACAACCTTAATGGGAGTGCCATTTAAAAATAGTTCTGGGTCTTTATGTGGTTTATATTTACGGCAGAAATGTATGCAATTGGTTTTTGATTTAGAAAATTTAAAGCCGTTTTCAAGACACCATTTATGTATTTTATTTGAACACAACTGTAGTTGCCTTTCAATAGTATGCATATTCTTACCGCGACAAGAAATGTTAAAATCATCCACAAAAAGTGATTCATCGATTGAATCATTTAAAACCTTGGATAAGTTGTGACCTTAACGCTAAATAGAGTGACAGACAAAATACTTCCTTGGCGGACACCCTGATCCTGATTATAATGGTCACACAGGGTTGAACCCACTCGGACAAAGAATATCGATAGAGCATGTTGTTTATGTATTATAGCATTTTTAACAAAGGATTCCAAACGTACCAAATGATCAATGGTACTACGATTTTTCCTGAAACCACATTGAATATTTATTTTGAGATTATTGGTTTCAAGACACCATGTTAATCTATTATTTACCATTCATTCCATAGTTTTACAGACGCAACTCGTTAAAGAGATTGGTCTGTCATTAGACGGATCAGTATGATCCCGGCCAGGCTTTAATATAGGGCCTACTATGGCTTTACGCCACGAAGTTGGGAAATTCCATGAAGTCAATATTATTTCAAAAATATTTAGAAGAGTCTCCAAAGATGATTCCGGTAAATTCTTCAAGAACTGATAGTGTATGTTATCAGCTCCTGTTGCTGTATCATGAGCTTGCTCAAGGGCAGTATGTAGCTCATGTAATGAAAATAATTCATTATAGTCTTCGCCATTGTCTGAGTTAAAATTTATTCTCTTCGCATCCTGTTGTTTCTGATATTGTTGAAATTCAGGTACGTAATTTGACGAAGAAGAGTGTTTGGCGAGAGTTTCACCAAGCTTATTGGCAATGTCAGACTTACCTGTTAATATATTGTCACCATCCTTCAGAGGGTGAACGCCTTAGTATGGTGATCTACCTTCAGTTGTTAGCTATCTATAGCCCATTTTTACATTGTATTGTCTTCTTTAATTGGAATATTTTAGCTTTGTTCGCTAGTTTTATATTCATATCTGTGATTATCTAGTATTTTTACTGTCCTTCGTCGGCAGGTTTTTATAATATCTATATATATTCTAGTTCAATGTCAAATGTTCTCGTCACGATATGGCTGAAATATTGCCGATGTGACGTTAAATTTTAACTCACTCACTCACTCAGATGGTGAACAGTAGATTTGGAACCTTTGCCCTTAATTCTTTGGATCATGTCCACACCTTTGAAATTGGTGTACGGGAATTTATCTTGGAAACATATTTCCTCCAAGACTGACGCTTATTCTTCTTAAATGCGCGTCGCACCTTGGCATTTAAAACTTCATCTAAATTATGGACAGTAGGATGTCGGCGTAAATACTTCTCAGCTTTTTTCCTACTCTTTCTGGCCTGTTTACAGTCATTAGTAAACCATGGTTTACGAATATGTGGAATTGCAGAGGACTTGGGTATAGTTTGGTCAGCAATGTCATTGAGGAGATCACGAAACAATTGTATAGGATCTTCGCTGTTCGCAAATATATCATGTTTTAAGTGTTCAACACACAAAGCTTCATATAATGACCAATCAGCCCTGGCGAAGTTCCTTCTTGATGAAGGAGGATCATCACCACGGTTAATTGTTTTGAGAATCGTGGGGAAGTGATCACTACCACACAGGACATCATGAACCATCCATTCAAATTATTACATATGTTGGAATCGGCAAGTGACAGATCCAGGGAAGAATATGTTCCTGTAGATGGATGTAAATAAGTGGCTGAATCGTCATTTAAAATACATAAATTATTATCAGAAATAAATTCTTCAAGGATTTTACCTTTGTTATTAGTATGGGCACTTCCCCAAAGCGGGTTGTGTCCGTTGAAATTGCCCATGATGATACATGGCTTCGGAAGTTGATTATACAGATTTTGAAGATCTGATTGTTGAATATTTAAAGAGGGAGGTATACACAAGCTGCACAATGTCAGAGCAATGTGCAGAGTCAGACGAACAGCAACAGTTTGAAGATCCGTATTTAAAGTGAGAGGGCTGTGAATGATACTCTGGTGTACCAAAATAGAGGCGCCTCCAGTAGCTTTATCGCCTGGAGGGGAGAAGGAATGATAATCACTAAACCGTCATAAGTTGAAGGTATCAGTATTTCTAAGGTATGTTATTCTTCAACCCTATGCAATTCCACTGAATTATATGAGACAATTGACTCATAATGGTGGTTCAACTGGAGATCTCCCTCGTGAATGTGAGGAGGAGCTATTCCTCCGCTTGTCCTGTGAGGACAATGTGACCTCCATGTCGAGAGGTCCAAAGGGGTATCCAGAGGGAGCTCTGAAGGTAAAGGGACAAAAGGTGTCTCTTTTCTGTTTAGTTTTTTTCCTTTTGATTTTGCTGAACTTGCTGAGTGAGGCTGTTTGTGTACTGCTTTTGACTGTATCTCAGGCTGACTCACAGTCTGAGAAGCAGAGGTAGACTGTGTGGCTGGGGACATAGGATCCGTAGCTGAGCACTTTCGTGGAGCAACTGAAACAGGTTTTTCTGACGTGACCCAAGTCAAGTCAGTCTGACAAGCAATAGTTGACGTTGTTACAGAACGAGTGGCTGCAGCAGAATAGGTGATATTCATTGGAGTTGAGGTCTGATTTTGGAACATTTTTTTAGCATCAAAGTATGAAATGTATTTTTCACATTTGAGCTTCATGATTTTAGATTCTCCTTGCCATACTGGACAGGACTTAGACGAAGCTGGATGTTGTCCGCCACAATTGGCACATTTCAGATCATTTTCACAATCAATACCCTCATGGTGGTCGGCACAACGGTGACACACCACAGAGTTACGGCAAAATTGTGAGCCATGGCCAAACTTCTGACATTTGTAACATCGGAGTGGATTGGGGACATACACATCCATTCCGATATTGAAATAGCCTGCTTTAATTGATTGTGGAATTGTTGAACGAGCAAATGTTAACAGATAGGTATTTGTTTTAGTGATGATACCGTCTCTCTTCACAGTAAAACGTTTTACTGCTCTGACACCCTGTTCCTTTAATTCTGCAGCAATGTCCTCTTCAGACATGTCTGTCAAACAACGAGCTCTGTCTCGAACGATGCCGCGACAGGAATTTAATGTTCTGTGCACAGACACAGCAGCCTCTATATTTGCAAATGTTTTAATTGACAAACGATTTAGAGATTGCTGTCTCCGTTCACGCTCGACAAGAAGCGAGCCACTGCGAAGACGGGTAACATTTGACACTTCCCCACAAATACCAACAACGGCCTTTGAGTTACCCAACACCCACCATGAGGAGGTGGCTCCTCATGGGTGCCCCATGTTTTGAAGGCTGTAAATGTATGAGTGTATATTTTCAAGCATCATGAAACAGAATTTCAACTCATTTTGACTTAATTCGGCTAATTTAGAGCGTTATTAAAAATTCTCAGGCGAGTATATTTACTTTTACTCAAAATACATGTTTTTCCATGGTTTGGAGGTTGTAAATGAATGAAAGTATGCTTATAAGTTTCATGACAGAAAATTCAGCTCAGTTCGACTTAATTTGGCTTATTTAGAGTGATATTTAAAAATCTGCATTATTTACAGTAACATGGATTAGCTAATAGCACATTGCCGGGAGACCCGCATTCACACAATTACTCAACCATACCCATTGCCACACTTTTTTCAACTCTTGTTTTCTTAAAAGTGGCTTTCCCGGGCTATAACTATCAGCACACCCCAATCTGACCATCTGTCATTAATTACCTGTCATGAGCTATAAGTTGTATTGAAAGCTCTCGCCTATCATTTCATTAATAAATTGTTTCACGGATAGGTATGTAGTCACTTCAACTTCACCATATGTTCGTGACTGTCCTCTCCGACGTCTGCGCCCACCTCTCAACCTCGATCCTCTTTAAGCTCACTATCAAACGTTCTTTGTCACCGGAAGTACAAAACAACGTAAGGTCTCGCAAAGTGCCGTGACCTACTTACGGGCCCTATTCCTTCATTATTTCACACCAACTCTACCTCCGAACAACTACTGTCTCCTCCGAGGTCCGCGCTTCCAGCCACCACCGACCCCCGCCACCTCTCAATCACCAACCATAACAAACTCCACGGTCAAGTCCGCCCATAGCCCCTCAGTCAAGGCCAGGTTTTAGATTCACACACTTTTGCGCTTGGAGCTCGTCACTGGTGACACCAATCGCCCTCACCGATCGCCGATCGCCGATCGCCGCCATTGCTATCAACAAAAAGCTGGCCCTGCCACCACCAATCTCCTCCTCCTCTCAAGCCCACAACAAACAGGCCTTCAGACCTCACCCCACCGGCCGACCACCGCGGCCCTCGGGCCAGGACACACGCAAGTGTTTCCCCCTGAAAAACTGTTTATTACTCCCAGAGACTATTCGTAAAACCTAAAAACAATCGAGCTACTGCTCTCCATAAACTCATCTCTCATTTCTTTTCCTAATTTCTTGTATATATGTGCTTATTTTCCATTTGTTTGTATTTATTGCTGTACATAGTGTACATAATTCCAGCCCCTACTGCCCACCCATCCAAACAAACACCCTCCCCCTCCCTTACCCTCTCACTGTTTTCCACACCAACCAAAGACTTCCCACCCCTCACCTCCCCACAACAACAAAATTTTGGTATTGATTTCGACTCCCTTGTCCCATCCCAACAAACAACCAATCAACCACCCCCTCCCTCACAACCCCCAAGCAACAAAACTAAATCCACCAAACGCCCACACATTTCACCCACTGAAAACCAATCTAGCAAAAAAAAATGTGACAAAGCTACCCCACCTCAACCCCAAGAAAACAAACTTATCCTCCTTGCCTTTGCTACAAAAACCCACACGCCACTCAACCACACCTACTCAATAAACAAATTTGCCCTTTGCCTCAAACATCACAACATACAATACAAATACATAAATAATTGCGGACGAGGGTTCAAAATCACATTCACAGACCAACAAGCACTAAACAACATCTTAAATAACACACTCATCGACGGCAAACAGATAAGTTGGCAGTATCTACGCTGGCAGACATCCATCCAAGGCGTTATTTACATAGACACAAGAGAAACTGAATCAGATATTAAACACTACATCAGCATCGCAAACTGCATCCCCAACCAACCAAAAATCACCAACTATAGAACTATCAACAACAGACAACCCACCACCTACAACCCCAACACACAAAAACCTTCCTCACATTTGACACCACTACACTCCCCACCCACATTACATTTGGCGCCCTTACCTACAAAGTACATCCAACACGCAAAAACCCACAACAATGCAAATACTGTTTTTCATACTCACACATCTCAGATTCATGCAAACTCCCAATGTTATGCCCAAAATGCGGGTCGGACACACACACTCTCGATGAATGTCGCCAACAGAAATTCACTGCAACACATCCGGCCACACCGCTACACAAAATACATGCCCCATTAAACAAAAACACATCCTCAGGCTAAACAAACACATCAAAAACACCGACCTGCCAAAACCAGCACGCACACTACTTTCATATCACTCCATCCTCTCAGCCAGCTCATCTTCCCCCTATACTTCCTCCACCCCCAACTCATCACTCTACTCACCCCCACCACCACCAAAACCCACACAACAACGGCCACCCCAACCAACCACCAAACCTACTCACCAAACCCACCCACCCAAACATAACCCCCATCATACCCACCCCAAAACCGCCACAAACCGGCACCCCTAAACAACCCCTCCTCCCACACCCACCCCGACTGCCCCACCTAAACAATCTCGTCCCAAAACTGCATCCCCCTCCAAACCCGCAAACCCCACCCCTCCAAACCCCGTAAACCCCACCCCACCCTCCAACACCTCCCAACACAAACCACCAACCCCCCTACCCACAATTAAAACTCAAGCCCTCCCACCTAAAAAACACCCAGCACCTGCCCCCAAACCCTCACTAACCCTCACACCTCAAAAATTAAACCAAAACCTTAACAAAATAGTAGAACTCATCATCGCAGCCACAACAATGGAAAAACCAACAGTCAAAAAACTATACACCCTTGCACATAAATCCAAACTCTACCACAAAAGCTTGGCCAGTCTACTCATCGCCCTCAAAAAACCCTTCTAAACTAAAATTCATGCCCCACGCCATGGCATTTATAAAACCCATCTACCTAATTGCAGTAATCATGGCACTTATACAGTGGAACTGCAACAGTCTCCGAGCCCATGGGCATGAGCTCAAGGCACTCATTGCCCATAACAAAATTTCACCCGACATCATAGCCATGCAAGAAACAAAATTATCCCCCAAAACCGTCTTCAAATTACCAGGCTACAATTTTATTCGTAAAGACAGATCTCGGCCAACTAACTGGGGATTTTCATTGCAGAGGAACTAAACTATAACATATTGCAAATTCCTGTACAAGATCTCGAAGTCCTGGCAATATCAACTAAAATGAATAATAAAGACTTAACCATCATTAATGTCTATAGAAGACCAAATTTCAAAATTACCACCCAAGATTTGGACATTCTGGAAAAATATATGTCTCCAAACCATTATCCTCGGTGACTTTAATGCACACCACCCACTGTGGGGCACAAGACCCTATACTGACTCAAATGGCACCCGCCTTACTGACTGGCTAAGCACACACAACCTAAACTCACTCAACGACAATCAACCCACCCGCTACCCCTCTCCCATCTACACTCACCCACAGCCATCGACATCACTCTCACCACACCCAAAAATTACACAAGCTTGTATATGGGAGGTCCACAATGATACCTGGGCAGTGACCACTGCCCCATCAAAATCACAATCAAATCACACATACCCACCCACACCACACCCACCACAACCCCATCACAACCACCCACTGAACTAAGATTCAACATTAAAAAAGCAAATTGGAATAAATTTTCAACACTTTGTAAACAAATAGACACCACAGCCATTTTCAACACAGACATAAACACTTTCAACACAAACCTGACTAATACCATACTAGACATCTCAGAAAAATGCATTCCAACTTTTCGATATAACCCTGCACAAAAAACAGTCCCCTGGTGGAGCTCAGAAATCATCAAAGCCAGAAAGGCAAGAAAAAAGGCCCTAAATCAATCCAAGAGGGACCCTTCGAAATTACACTTGGCAAAACAACTAAGAAATAAAACTAAGAAAATAATCGAGGCAGCAAAAAATGACCACTGGAAACAATTCTGTTCCACCCTTAAGCTAACAAATCGAAACTCTAGAACTATGTGGAAAACATTTAATGCCATTAAGGGCATTTCCCAAAAAACTATTTATCCAAACCTTCCGGACCTAGCCACAAACAAAGACAGAGCCAATGCTTTTGCTGCCCACCTCTCGGCCGTCAGTAGCTCCACCAACTACCCACCTTCTTTTCAAAACACTATGAAAAAGCAGCCCCCATTCACCCCACAACCACCACACACCGATCTACCTATAAACAAAATAATAAATATACACGAACTCCAATCTGCACTCAGAAACAGAAAGACAGCCTCAGCCCAGGGTCCAGATACCATTACTTACACCATACTCAACAAATTAACACCTAACATGCAAAACTTAACACTTTCCCTCTTCAATCATATCTGGACCTCAGGTACTATCCCAAACTCATGGAAAACAAGGTGGTGCCAGTTCTCAAACCAGGGAAACCTAGAAATGAGCCTGATTCCTATCGCCCTATCTCCCTCACCTCTCATCTATGTAAAACTTTAGAAAGCATTATCAACAACAGGCTCAAACACCTTATATACACAAAAAATCTAATTAAGGAGGACCAGAACGGCTTTACTCCAAACAGGCAAACTTTAGACCATATTTTACATTTGGAACAAGACATCAAGGTAGCCCATGCACAAAAACAATACACTATGGCCATTTTCATCGACTTTAGTAAAGCATTTGATATGGTTTGGCAAAACGGCCTCATACAAAAACTCCAAAAATATGCCATCAACGGCAGAATTCTAAATTTCATCCAAATTTCCTTAATAATAGACAGATAATCCTCAAATCTCACAACACCCTCTCGGACCCCCATCCCCTAGAACAAGGGACTCCCCAGGGCAGCATATTATCACCAACACTTTTTAATTTCATGATCAACGACATATTCCCAGATAAATGGCCTGAAATTTCAAAAGCCAAATTTGCCGACGATATTTCCTTCTGGAATTCTTCCACTTCTGTCAAACAAGTCTCTTCAAAATGCCAAAAATGCTTAACCATATTCAAAAATTGGGCCCAACAGTGGGGGTTCCTCATTAATGTTAAAAACGTGGGCATACTCTTTCAAAACACAAAGAATGCAAAATTTCACACCCTAAACTGCGCCTAAATAACCAAAAATTGAATTAAAAAGGAAGCAAAATTCTAGGAGTAACCTTTGACCAACATATGTCATGGACTCTCACCACATTCATAACCTGGTCAATTCCTGTCAAAAAGATCTGAACTTAATGAGGGCCATCAGCTGCACAAACTGGAAGCCAACAAACATACACTTATTAACATATACAAAACGCTCATACTGCCTAAACTGGACTACGCCGCCCCGATCCTCCACTCCCTCTCCTCCTGTAACCTCCAAAAAATAAACTCCATCCAATATAAAGCCCTAAAATTAGCCCTAGGCACGAGGACTGGAACCTCCCTAAACACATTACTTTTACTCTCAGGCACCACTTCATTCACACAAAGAATCAACCAAACAACACTCACTTACTGGGCTGGGGCCCAACATAACACAATATTTATACTCGTCACACATAAATACAGCAACATTAAAAAATCAACACTCAAAAAATTCAAATTAAATCCCCTAAAAGCTCCATGCCTCACCAACCTCCATAAACTACTACAGGCACAACAGCTAAACGACATACAACACACACCTCCCATTACAAGCTTCATTCACGACATACCCACACCCACCACAGACACCACCCTAGACAACATTCTCCAGCAGTTACCAAAAAACACCAACAAACCCACCATAACTAACATCACAAACAACTACATCAACAATAACTACCCAACACACACCCATATATATACAGACACCTCAATCAACCCAAACAAAACAACTGGTATAGGTATACACATTCAACAACCCCCACCCCACCCCACCCCACCCCCATTACAACCAACCTCCACTATACAAACCACACCTCAATACAAACAGCAGAACTAACAGCTATCCTCACTGCACTCCACCTAATACCTACACTCCCACAAACTAACTTGCTAATTCTCTCCGACTCACTAAACTCCATTAGGCAAATACATAACAAGTACTCCAAATCTCGCCCTGATCTCATTCATAATATCACAATCCAAACCGACTCACTTAAACGAGCAAATAAAAACATAACTTTCACCTGGATACCAGGCCATTCAAACATATTAGGAAACGACACAGCAGATACAGCCAAATTAGCAACAACACACAAATCACCAAATATAAACTTTCATACATCCAAAACAGAAACTAAACAACTCATTAAAATCAAATATTCTTCATACTGACTTTCAATACAACATAAACAACAACAAATCAACATGGGTTACTTCCATTATAAGATCACCCTTAAGGAAAATCCCTACATTCTCAAACATTAAAAATATTGACACGGCCATAAACAGACTCATCACAGGCATCACAAACCTTAACCACACACTTTACAAACAAAATAGACATGCAGACGGACTATGCACACACTGTAATACCCAAGAAGACATAAATCACATACTCATACACTGCCAGCTACAAAAGACAAACATCAAGCAACTACAAAACAGCATTCCCTCTAAATATCACAATAACATCCCACTACTCCTAAACCCACACAACTCAACAAGTATCTTCAAGGCCTTAACATTATTTCTACAAAACTCAAACCTTCTAAAAAGAATCTAGAACTCATTAAATAAGCTACAGCCACCTCTCTCACCTCCCACTCACTGCAACATTCAGGCCAGCCGTTCAAACCTCAGTTATCCATTCTGCCCCCCTACAACTTAAGACACGGCTCTCAATTTCATTTATCCATTCTCTGCACACGCCACGCTCGCTCTCCCCTCTCGCTAATGTAAACAACCCGTCACAAGCCCACACTGCCAAGGTCAAGGTCACTCGCCAGCCAGCTTACTACCACCGCTTGTCCCTCAACCCGGCCTATGCCTCATTGCGCCTCTCTCGCTCCCCTCAGCCCCCCTCCCGCCTCTCCCCGTCCAACTTAACCCCGACGTTAAACACATAATCATCATCATATGTAGTCACTAGGCACTTTAACCATTAGAAGTAATGCCATGGAACAAGTTACCTAACTACAGTATGATGTGATATTGTATAGTAGATGATTTGAGAATGCAGAAGCACTGAAAAAGCACCGTTTTTTACCACCAAGTTCAGGATCGAGTGACGACCGAAAATATTTTCAAAAATGCCGATTCGCAACAATCTGCGATTGACCCAGAGTTCTATCATTTTTATGTGATATGGCTTCATAGAACAACACAAAGGTACTACCTTGTGTTGGAAACTGTATCTGACACATTGATACATTGATTCATGAAACAGAACAGAATTCCCAGCAAGATAAACCTCAGTACAGGAGCTTATTTATTAATTTGTTAACGAACAACATGCGAAATGTGGCTCGTCAATGGTATACGTGTACGCGAAGATAATATCAAAACATACACTTCGGAACAGTTAAAATTAAGAAATTGTTGAATATGAAATATTACTTTTCACCTGTAATTCTTGTAACATAAACAGTATTGTGAGAGCTTTAACTGTATTGAAATATGTCTTGTCAATCCTATTGACGTTCGCCAATAACCACTTCCAAAGAAAATAAATAGTCTATGCTAAGGTTAAATAGGGAATTAATGAGGGAGCCCCAACTGGTAGAACAGCCAGGTGTGCGAGTTGTACCTGTGAAATTGAAACACACGCTTGTTGATTACATGGCTGTTCTACCAGCAAACGGCCCCCCTCTCGTTAGGAATAGCGAAAAGTGCCAACAAAACAACGATCGTGTGTTAAACAACTTTTTTATTCGGGTGTCCAAAATTATGAGACAAATCATTAGAGTTGGTCTGTCGATTTCATATGACTGTGCAAGAAATTGGTTTTCTTGCAATTATTAGATTTTGTGTTATTGAGCAATTCATCGGTCTCAAAAGAAATCAAACGGACTGTAAATGTCAATGTCTTTTACAGACTAATATGCGCACATCTTGAGAAAGGTCAAAGTTCCTATTCCTATCTCAGTAAATAGGGTTGTTCAATCACACATACATACACACCAATTTTGTATGACAAATGCACAAAAGAGAATTTAACAAAAGGTTGAAATTCAAGATTATTCATGTGCATACCTTGGCATATAAGGTTTTTGCAATGCATCACCAATGTAAACAACAATATATTTACACCCTAATGTCACATGACAAAGAAAGTTTATACACATAACAAAACACAAAAATCTAGAGTGAGTAACCCCAAGCAGAATTCGAATTGGTCAGCTCGACACCTTATAAAACAATCAATTCGAGATTTCCTTAGAATGTGCGATATTTGGCTGCGCGTTATACGCGGTCAGTCTTTTTCAACAAAACACCCTCACGAGCACCTGTATATCTCACACCTCGCCCAGTGTGATCAATGGATTGTGTATATGGAAAGCTAAATACACTTGAAACTCACGGCTGTTTAACTCCAATACACAAGACCAACGGATGGGACAGAACTACTTTTTCGGCGCAAATTGTCGCAGGTGCTTTGCGGAAACTACGTAACTGAACGCGGAGATACACTAAACGTCATCGTTCCGCTCCGTGACCTCGTCTTTGCGAGCTACACTGAAATACTCAACTGAGATGAAACTCAGAATGATGAAATTGGAACTGAGGAAGAAACCAGCTAAATCAACATGTGGATGACAACATAATAACTTGAAAATCTCTCATTAATTCGTATGTCAATGCAATATTTTTTGAGACGATGATAATTTGAACAACTGAGAAAGTTATATGGATATACAACTTCTTTATTATAATGTAAGCGGCGTTTCGGCGGTGTACCCCCAGCAGGCAGCAGGGGGTTACCTGGAATAAGAGGACACACATGAATGAGCGTGCAGGGCAGGTTGTTCCCTGTGTAATATGGTCCAGGGTATTAAGGCTGCCGATAGAATTGACACTGTGACTTCATTCATTCATTTATTTCAACATACATGTTATCATTATAATCAATCTCATCAACAGTATTAAAAAATACAACCATTAGGCAATATTAGCACTACCATCATGATACAAACAAACATTATTACAAAATATCACATTATACACAATATCACAAGCATACATCATTATTCATAGTCCCACAAGGTGAGACACACAGTAAGCACGTGGAGTCTCGACACCATCTTGCAGCAGTCTATCCTCGCGGTCTAGCCGTTCTTCAAGCTGGCGGTACTTGTTCTTCTTAGGTCTTACACAACCACCACCCTGCAACTGCATCAATATTATTTCTGTGTAGCTCCGTTCTGAATTTATCAGATTTATATGTCACCGCCATAAGTGATGTGTTCATAACATAAATCATTAAATTGATCACTCACTCGTATTAGTGTCAGTGCAGGTGAACTGTGTTCACGAGCTCAGCACAGTGGTTAGGTGAACTGTGTTAACCAGCTCAGGGTTAACGAAAAAACTGTATCACCTGTTGTTTCAAGATTGACCTGGAACCTTTAAACAATACTTGCTGCCAAACTGGGGACACCCCTTTCGGCATAGCTGCCAAAACCGTTATCAAGCAAGTGATGTCTACTGGGTAGTCCCGTAAGTTAGATCTTTGGGTCGAGGTAAAAATCCTTGGACGTTTGATGTTTTGAGTGAGTGAGTGAGTTAAACTGGGGTAGTAGGGTCCCCAAATGATCCAGTTATTATGACTGTCACCGGCTGTGACAGCCAAGCATGGTAGTACACTTGGTCCGGTCTAGTAAGGTCATATTTGGCGGTCGCGCAATTTGGCACCAGAACTGGCTCTTGAGTATTCGCTTTTCACCGGAAATCTAGAAGCGGAAGTAGCGCCTCGCGAGACTTACGGGCCTTAGAGAGAGAGGCGCGCGGACCTCTGAGAAGACAGGTGGTTGGAGAGAGAGAAAAGTTATAGATGGCTTGATAGTGAGCTTAAAGTGGATCGAGATTGCTAGGTTGAGAGGTGGGCGCGGACGTCGGAGAGGACAGTCACGAACATATGGTGAAGTTGGAGTGACTACATACCTATCCGCGAAATAATTTATTAATGGAAGAATAGGCGAGAGCTTTCAATACAACTGATAGCTCATGACAGGTAATTAATGACAGATGGTCGGATTGGGGTGTGCTAATAGTTATAGCCCGGGAAAGCCACTTTTAAGAAAACAAGAGTTGAAAAAAGTGTGGCTCAACCGGCAATGGGTATGGTTGAGTGATCGTGGGAATGTGGGTCTCCCGGCAATGCGCTATTAGCTAATCCATGTTACTGTAAATAATGCAGAGTTTTAAATATCGCTCTAAGTTAGCCGAATTAAGTCAAACTGAGCTGAATTTTCTGTCATGAAACTTATAAGCACCCCTTTCATTCATTTACAACCTCCAAAAGTCATGATGCTTATAAACATACTTTCATTAATTTACAACCTTCAAGACATGAATTCTGTGCCAATTAAACATTCTCGCCACTGAGCGAGTTTAAATTTAAGGTTTTCGAAAATAAAAATTCATTTTTTCATCCTAGGCATATATTCATAACAACTGCATGTTTAATTTGGTCAAATCCCTTTGTCAGGAAGTGCCGACAGTGCGGAGAGTTTCTAGACTTTTCTGAGTCCAGAATTAATTTGTGACGTGTTGATTATATTTCAGCATGCAATTTTGAAAACTTACATAGCATAGTTATTGGTTCATATATAGTGTCACCAGATAACGTGTTTTCTCAGCTTTGAGTATTACACCAAACGGAATTTGTTTCTACAGATATTCAAGACTTGGCACTGACGTTCTATATTTTGGAAATGAATCAGTTTACCAGTGTATTGATTTTAAAGAATTCGAAAAGACCTTCAAGAGTTTATGAAAAATTAAGAATGGATCACGTTCCTCATTCAAGACATTCAAGTGTGACAATTTCACAAATTAATATTATAGGAACTGTGAATTAATGCTTTTGCAACAAATTGGACCCGACGGTTTTTTTACTGTATATTCTGGGATTCAATAAAATGTGTTTAGTTGTGTTCTAATTTATATCTGGGTTAACATTCCAGTTACAATGCTAAAATCACCTCACATATTGTTTAGTTTCGATGGTACTGCCGCAGTCAGATTCTTACCAAGGTAATGCCGCCGTCAGATTCTTACTATATTTTCTACTATTACGCGACTGCCTACAAATCTCGGCTGTCATGAGAACAATGCATAACACTTATTGAAAAGCTGAATAGAACTTGTATCATGATGCATAAGAGATTCAGAAGTCTGCTTATATTCTCATCACACACAATACATAAATCGAACACTATGTCTTTTATGTTGTGCTATAAAACGTAGTGAACATATAGCACTCGGGTTTTTTTTTTTCTTGAATGGCCATGCTTGCCTATTTCCGTTCTCAAATTAAGGTTTAATTCTAATTCCATGTAATCGAAAGCCATACTGGAGCATTTACACACTCTGCCACCGCCTTACCAACAATATCCTGTTTTATGTCAACTTTAACTCCAGACAATAGACGATTTCGAATACGAATTACAGTAGCTGGTTAAAGGGAGGAAACCCTGCCGTCAGATATTCATTTCAGCAAACGAAAGGTTTACAAGTAATCATCACTTTGGTTAAAATTCCTATAGACCCAACATGGAGGCATAACCTGTACCCGAACGAACGTGTGGTTACATTGACTAAGTCTAGCTGATCAATTATTGAGCAGACGTTAAACGACTGTAGTGGCTAATGCTGGCAAACCTTAGACTGGCAAAACAAAAAGAAAAATAATAAACAGTAGTACCGACGTTTAAAAATATGTTTTTATAATCATTTCTTTTGCTTACCTGGCATTGTTTAGATTTGAGGTGGTAATTCCTGGAACGTTGATAGTTTGACATCGTCAGCTGGACTGACTGACTGAGTTTAGTTTTACGCCGGCTTTAGCAATATTCCAGCAATATCACGGCGGGTCGTCAGCTGGAACCACCACCACTCATAATTGGTAGAGAACAGGAGAAATATGCACGCTCGATGATAACTGCTCTACCGACATAAACAGGGCGACGTTTTGAAATAATGTATCATATGATGGTTATTTACCACTGTACTTACTGCGGAAGATAATGTCTTAATTTATAAGCAACACAATGTTCAGAACTTGAATTTCGTATCTGTATCGCAGCATGACTCACGAAATGAGTTTAAGTTAACTTGTAGGTAAACAGTAAAAACATAACGACCAGGAGGAGAGGGAAGAAATTTGGGACCTCTGCCAGTGGGCATGTTTTATTGAAGAGTTGAAGAGACAAAAGAATAGGTTTATTGATTACTGACTTGGAACATGGTCAGTTCTTTGTCCATTATATTTTCGAAAGCACTTGAATATCACTTTATCATTGCTATCACTGCGAAGTGTTTATCTTTAAAGTTGATTGTGACTGACTGACAGAGTTTGGTTTTACGCCGCTTTTAGCAATATTCCAGCAACATCATGGCGGGGGACACCAGAAATGGGCTTCACACATTGTGCCCATGTGGGGATTCGAACCCGGGTCTTAGAGTTGTTTGAACAGACTTTGTCATAAGGATTAGTAAGATTTTTGGTTAGTTTTGAGAGCAATTTCCACATCATTCTTAATCTGAATTATTTATAATAAATATTAGTTATTTCAATAAAGGCGAGTTTGTGTAAATAAACATGGAAATTCTGACAGGCTTGATACAATATCCCCTACAATTAATGAACTTAATGTTATCGACCAGTAAAATCAATCTATGTGAGTTATCACAGGGGCGTGTCACACTTAGAAACAGCGTTAGAAAGACATATAGGTATACAGACCCTACCAGTACTATATAAAAGGAAAGGGATGTAACGACGGAAGATTTCACCACGTAAACTATTTTAAACGATTTGCCTACAAAATGAGCTATAAATGGTCACAATCGGATCATTATTTCAAAAGTCATTTCCTCAACAGTAAGCAGGCATTTTCTCCAAAACCACCGGCAATCATACTCACTTGTCATTGATATTCAAGTGATCTACGTCATGATCAACATTTTAATTGAAACCTACCCATGACGAGAGTACATTACACAACACAATATAGTACAACACGCAATGACCACGTTAGTAGGTCTAGCCTAAACTGGGAATGCTTGGTGCTAAGCATCCTTGGCACAACATCCACCTACATCACATGACATTACTCCACCCATACTGTTCGTAATCATTATCAAAGTCCCAGACTGTAAGCATTACGCAACTGTTAACAAAACGATCGTCCTTGAGAAGTCTAGAGTTGTCCGTATTCTCGGATTGCCTTGTCGCAGTGTAGCCAGCAACATCTTAATCGGGACTATACATTCAGACCTCCCAGTGTCATACATAGGGCTTGCAAGTGGGGCTTTCAAACTGAGATACAACAAGCACACCAAATCGTTCAGAAATGAACGCTACGAAAAAGAAACAGAATTATCCAAATATATCTGGCAGCTCAAAAGAAGCAACGGCAACTATGAAATAAAATGGAACATTTTAAAGCAATCGAACACAAGCAGGCGAGACTCAGGATTATGTAACCTCTGTATTGAAGAGAAGCTGGAAATTCTCAACAACAAAATCAACAAAAAGAGTGAACTACTTTCTACCTGAGAGCACACAAGCCGAGTGAGAAAAATAATAATTCCAAGCAACTTGACTTCAGTTTCCCTTATGATTGCTGCATAGAACACTTGTGTTTGTGTATGCATGAAACTCTGAGCAACAAACATGAAATAATCCAGTGTTCTAAACACACACACACACACATATATGTGTATGTCCGAAAATCCGACAATCAAGGCTATAAATAAACATATCGCTAGATGACTGTTCACGCCGGCGTGTGTACACAAGTAAATGTAACAGGCAGGAAAGAAGGCTCACTCGAGTTAAGTTGTCATTCCCACGTTGATCACAGTACACAGGAACACTGACTTGGTTGCTCCCATAACGTTATTACATATTGACCTAACATGCGTCAAGGCATGTTACGACCAAAGTGTGCGTGATAGTAATGAACCAAAGAGGGAAATAAGTAGCAGTGTGGATTGGCATATTGCGGAAATTCTATATGAGTTGCCATACAACTTGAAGCATAGGGTTCCTTGCCTTGTTCACCAAGTGTGACCTGAATGTGAACTGATTTCATTGTCAATAGTGCATAATATATTATGAAAATATATTGATAGTTCACAGGAATATGAGCACATTGTGACGACTCTGATTTGAAGTAATTGTCTATCGGACCTGCCACTATTTAAGTGATTGCGTTGTGTATTGAAAGCATTTCAGTCATTTCTTACCTATCTCCAAACGACTGAGTGAGGTTTGTGCAGAGAAAAGTGATAAACCATGATTGTCTTAAATCTCTACTGAATGACGACCCTTTAAGATAAATGATGGATACAGTACTTTGTACATGTAGCTAGAAGCAGGACACCAGTTTGCTTGAATCTGGCTATCATGAATATCATGTGTGTTTAATCAAAAGATACCGACTGATTGAGATTTCATGTAAACTAATGCATCATGTTTACAGCAGTTATTGTACTATATGTATAGTACATCGAGTACAATTTGAAATTATAATTGTCTGTATCAACACAAGTGAAAAGCATAAGGCCCCCCAAAATCTTTAAAAGTTTCTGGTATACAGACTAAAATGATGCGATGACGCGACTTTTTTTTATTTACAATGGGGTTTTTTCAATAATGATGCTACTAGTTCTTCGCAGAAAGTAATAAAAAGAACTGTTGATTCATCTGCTGACAGGTTTTTGGGGACATGTTGGTGACTTTTGTACCCTTGAAAAATATCAAACTCTGGTGGCAGCACAGCTTCAATTTTGTTGTATGGGGATCAAAATCGCCGAGTAGCAGGCAAGTTTAAAATGTACAAATGAAATAATGAATTGAAGGATGTGTATACTTTTATACTATTGCAATGGGCAACTTTTATATTTTGTCAATTTATTTGTCTGAAATATCAAAGGAAAAATGAAAACAATGAATTATATTTTAATATATTTTATCCATGAAATGATTATACATTGTTTGAAAGTAATTTAAAATATCACAATTAAATTTTTATATATTTGTTAAAATTTGAAATGAAACTTAAATTAACATATAGATAGTTAGGACTACTTATATTTATGAAATTATATCTGTAAAGTGTCTCTCTCTCTCTCTCTCTCTCTCTCTCTGTCTCGTGTGTGTCTCGTGTGTCTGCGTGTCTGTCTCTGTGTGTGTGTGTGTGTGTCTCTGTCTCTGTGTCTCTGTGTCTCTCTGTGTCTCTCTGTGTCTCCTGTGTGTGTGTGTGTGTGTGTGTGTGTGTGTGTGTGTGTGTGTGTGTGGTTAAACATACCTAAAACGCTGACAAAGTTTTCACCAAGTGATTTATGTGCCACTGTCCACCCCAAGTAGTTTTCTTGTAGCCATCTTTTGATACTGTTGTGCAGTTCAAAACGTCTATTTGGTCTTTGAATGCTAGCCAGACTTTGGAAACTTGCGACTTCATAAGAAAGGCATTTTTCTTCGGCAAATGTGTTCCCTGCACCTTGCCATCGCTGAGTTGTAAGTGCTAAACCATGTATTTACCAAATTCCCAGGTGTCATTCAAGTTTACGGTCCATGGAACTGACTGAAATGGACCAGGTTGTTTATCTCGAACTGAAACCGCGACCACGCAGTCATCATACTCAGCTGGTACAACAAACTTGTCACCGGTCGAAAAATGCCCTTTCCTAATGAGCCACATTATGTAGCATATTACACATTGTGCAATTTACAGAAATATCTTTAATAATAATATTAATAATATTTAGATATGCACCAAGACCACAATGCCCGAGTAGAAGTCTGGTTAAAAGAACCTCTTCTCTACGCTTCTTGATAATTTGGATTGGTTACAAAAGGCTCGATGCCATAAAGATGGCGCCCTTTTAAGGATGAGGTCCATCTCTGTTGCCATTTCGTTTGAGCATGGATCTTACTGACGGTGCATAATTCTGCAGGAGAGGGCAATATTGTCTCATCCTGTTCTGATCCACCAAAGTCTAATGCAGCTTTTGCCAATTTATCAGCTTTTTCATTTCCAAATAGTCCAACATGAGCAGGCATCCATGAAAATTCTACACTTACATGCTCTTTACTTAATTTAGTAAAAGGCACCCATGAAGGGCCACCTCCTCGTGGTGGGTGCTGGGTAACGCTAAGCGCCCTTCAACCCCCCGTTGTGGACCCGGGGGTATATTTGGTCCACCAACCTGTTTGCCTTGGGTTGCGCCTCTGTGTCGGTGGAGGACGGGAGGCTGGTGGTTGAGGGCACTGGGAGCCTGGAACCGTGTTCCTTTTGCCCAACAGACCACTTCGCCCCTTACTTCACCTAGACGGGTGGTAGAACTGGCCCGGTTCTATCAATCGGCTGGTCACGCCAAGCCCTGTGCATGGTGATTATTTTATGCACATTTTTGTTACTGGGTCTTGGACATTTCGATTTTCAATGTACAAATTACTCATATATTACAATGCCTAGAGTCCTATGCCAGAAGGCGGTGGCTCATGGGCCAATCTGGCAATTTTGACCTCCGGGTTCTGTTTGTCTTCAGGGATCTGTCTAGGGCAGAACCAGTCTGACTTATACCTTGTTTGGCAAAAACAGCTATCTGTGTCCATTTTGCTGGAGTATAGCATTCCTGTAGCCTTGGTGTTTGTAGTTGGCTTCCACTACATCACTGTCCTTGTTGACACTCGATGGCGGAGTCTTATCCAAATACTGATTCTTGGCCACGATTTCTGGTTGTAGAAGGAGCTAATGGTGATCCACTGAAAATCAACCCTTTTGTCGTTTCCAAATCTATTGAAGGAATATGTGGCACAGTGAAAAACGTCACTCGTCTCCGCTCTGGTTCCCTGCTTGTGGAATGTTCATGGAGACAACAGTCTGAAAATCTCCTGAAAGCACGACAGTTTGCGAACACGGAGATTGTTGTGTCAGTGCATAAAACTTTGAATTCGTGTAGAGGCATTGTCCGAGATCGCGCGAAGTGCCTCTCAGACATGTCCGAAGAGGAAATTGCTGTAGAAATGATATCTAAAGGTGTAACGTCAGTTAAACGTTTTACCAGGAAGGATGGTGACAAGATTCTTAACCCAATACTTACCTGTTTACGTTTGGCCTTTCAAAAATCCCTTCATCTATCAAAGCTGGATATTTCAACATCGGAGTGAATGTTTACATTCCTCATCCACTCCGTTGTTTTAATTGTCAACGTTTTGGACATGGAGCGAAGTTTGCTCCCGCTGTAGTAAACAACATGATAGCACAGACTGCACTGATGTAATCAAATGTGCAAACTGCAGTGGTAATCACATGTCCTCTTCTAAATCATGTCCTTCTTTTCTTACGCAAACAAAAATTCTGAAAGTAAAATATACAAATGATAATTCTTTCACAGACGCAAAGAAATTAGTGGCACACACATCGGACAATTCTTCTTCTTTACAGACATATTCTACTGTAGTCTCCTCTTCTCCTCCTCCGCCTCTTAAAGTTGACAATTGTTGTCAGACAGCCATCAGCTGGGTATCAACCCATCAGAAAACATTGTTTCAAATCAATGCTCGAGGCACTGACACTTCCATTTCATCAGCTTCGCAAACTGAAACTGCACCAGAAACAGCACCTACTTCTGAACCAGTCACTGACCCTGACTTTCTTCCTGAACTGAAAATGAACAGCAAAATGAATTCAAAAGAAAGAAAACAGCGGAAACAGGAGGCACGGTCCCTTAAACATATTGAGGCATCTTCCACCATACTGACCCCTGTTCAGGTTCATAATACCTTTGAACCTCTCGATATGGAAGTCACTCCATCGCAGACATTGCAGCGTAGAGGACATTCCCCACACTCCCGATCTCCAGTTAAGCCTCCATGAGTGGCCATGACAATATAATACAATGGAATTGTAGAGGACTTCGGAACAACTTTAATGATCTCCAACGTTTAATACAAGATTGAAAACCATCAGCAGTTTGTTTGCAGGAAACGTTTCTCAAAGCCAGTGATAAATTTGACTTAAGGCAGTATGCTTCATACCATTGCTTTTCACCCCCAGGGAATAAGGCTAACGGAGGATCTTCTGTTATGGTGAGGCAGGGTATGCTTCATAGCCCTGTTCCTCTTAATACCCCTCTTCAGGCCGTTGCAGTGCGCATAGCGTTAAGTGTAGCTTTTACATTATGTTCTTTATATATTCCACCAACATCTTCACTTCAACAGTCTGATCTTCAGGCACTTTATGACCAGCTCCCAAAGCCCTGTGGCATCATAGGAGATTTGAATGGCCATAACCCACTTTGGGGTAGTAACGACACAAATTCAAAAGGAAAATTACTTGAGGAGTTTTTCTTAAATAATGATTTATGCATTTTCAATGATGGATCTTCCACTTATTTACACCCTGCAACTGGTACTTATTCCTGTCTGGACCTATCAGTTGTAACTTCTAATTTACTAAGCGAATTTGAATGGTCTGTACATGACGACCTCTCAGGTAGTGATCATTTTCCTACCGTTTTGAAATCTGTTACACCATCTGATGTTCCTCCGTCAACAAGATGGAATTTCACTAAAGCTGACTGGGCTCACTATAAAACTCTTTGTTCTAAACATCTAACACCTGGTGTTTTTGTTGATGCTCCTGGCTCTATACAACGCTTCTCCGATGAGCTGCACAAAATTGCTGATGAATGCATTCCGAAGTCCTCTCAGAATCCTCACATACATAAGCCATGGTTTAGTGCTGATTGCAAACAGGCTAGGAAGGCACGGAAGAAGGCTGAACAAAATTTCCGTCGCCATCCAATGGTCCATAACTTCAATAAATATAAAGTATTAAATGCTAAAGCCCGGCGTACCTTTAAACAAAATAAACGCCAGTCTTGGCAAAAGTATGTTTCAAAGATAAATTCTCGTACGCCGATGTCAAAGGTGTGGAACATGATCCACAAAATTAAAGGTAAGGGTACCAAATCAAGCATACACCATCTCAAAACTGGAGGTCAATTGTTAACAGATTCATCTGATATCGCAAACAAACTGGGTGAAACACTTCAAAAACATTCTTCCTCGTCTAACTATGTTCCTAAATTTCAAAAATACCAAAAACAGCAGGAAAAGAACAAAATTAATTTTCATTCGGATAACGGGGAAGATTATAATGAAATCTTTTCTATTCATGAGCTTCATACTGCTCTTGAACAAGTGCACGATACTGCAACAGGAGCTGATAACATTCATTATCAGCTTCTGAAACATTTACCGGACTCCTGTTTAGAGACACTACTGAATATTTTTGATGACATTTGGACATCTCGCAAATTTCCTTCCTCTTGGCGTGATGCCATTGTTGTACCCATACCTAAACCTGGACGTGATCATACGGATCCCTCTAATTATAGGCCCATTTCTTTGACTAGCTGCGTTTGCAAAACCATGGAACGCATGGTCAATAACAGATTAACGTGGTACTTAGAATCAAATAATTTAATCACAAATATTCAATGTGGTTTTCGTAAAAATCGCAGTACCATTGACCATTTAGTTCGATTGGAGTCATTCATAAAGAATGCCATTATTAACAAGCAACATGCAGTGTCAATACTTTTCGATTTAGAGAAAGCTTATGACACAACATGGAAGCATATCGTGGCATGTTAAAAGATTTACATGATGTTTTTGATTTTTTACGAGGCCGTTTGCCTCAGTTTATATCCGAGTTTTTAACTGACAGGCAATTTCAAGTCCGCGTGGGTTCTACCCTGTCTGACCATTATGAGCAGGATCAGGGTGTCCCACAAGGTAGTATTTTGTCAGTCACATTGTTTAGTGTTAAGACCAACAGTTTATCAAAGGTCTTAAGTGATTCAATCGATGGGTCACTTTTTGTGGATGATTTTAATATTTCTTGTCGTGGTAAAAGTATGCATACTATTGAACGGCAACTGCAGTTGTGTTTAAACAAAATAGATAAATGGTGTCTTGCAAACGGCTTTAAATTTTCTAAATCCAAAACTAATTGTATACATTTTTGTAGAAAATTTAAACCGCATAAAGACCCTGAACTGTCTCTAAATGGCTCTCCCATCAAAGTCGTTAAGGAGGCCAAGTTCTTGGGTTTAATTTTTGACTCGCATCTAACTTTTGTTCCCTATATCAAGTCCCTAAAAACTAAATGCTTGAAGGCACTTGACTTGTTGAAAGTCGTTTCCAATTCTAAGTGGGGAAGGGATCAAGCTACCCTCCTACAATTATATCGATCATTGGTACGTTCCAAACTTGATTATGGCTCCATCGTTTATGGTGGAGCCTGCAACAGTAATCTAAAACTTTTAGATTCTGTCCACCACCAAGGTCTAAGACTATGTCTTGGTTCCTTTAGAACTTCACCTGTTGACAGCCTCTACGTCGAGGCTGATGAGCCATCTCTTACACAACGCCGTATGAAATTAACTTTACAGTATATTACAAAACTTTATTCCAATGAGTCAAACCCTGCATATAACAGTGTCTTTAATCCCCTATATGAAGATCTGTATAATAAGAGGCCTTCTCTTGTTCCGCCTCTTGGTATAAGAGTGAAACCTTTCCTTTCTGCTGCCGGCATTGAGCTGGAAAATATAGCTCCTTCCCGTTTTCTTTCTTCTCCTCCTTGGCAATTGGTTAGGCCCGAAGTTGACCTAACTCTGACAAAGTTTAAGAAATCTGAAACTAATGAATTACAATATAAACAAGAATATCATCAACTAAAAACTAAATATAATACACACAAATCCTTATTTACAGATGGGTCCAAGGACGGTGGCGCAGTGGCATGTGCCACTGTCATTGGATCCAGAACAATATCTTCTAGAATACCGGATAACAGCTCCATTTTCACAGCAGAAGCTAACGCCATCTTAACAGCTCTTAAATATATTCAAAGACATCCCAAACATAAACAATATGTACTATTTTCTGACTCTCTTTCTTGCCTTCAGGCTATTAAAAATCTATCTTGCAAACATCCACTTTTAATTGAAATAATCGAATTATATAATGATCTTGCTACTGGCCAATGCGACATCGTCGTCTGTTGGTTACCCAGCCACGTTGGCATTTCTGGGAACACAATGGCCGATCTTGCTGCCAAGGCAGCACTCAACAAATCTGTGAGACCACTTCTAATTCCATACTCTGATTACAAAGCTATCATTAGAACTTACATCCGTGATCTGATGCAGAAGAAGTGGGACACCCAAGTAGGTATTAATAAATTACATGCAATAAAACCCTACATTGGTTACTCTTACTTGGGTTGTCAGTCCAGATTTGAAGAGGTCATCATACGACGATGTCGCATTGGCCATACCAGATATACTCATGAATACTTATTGAAAGGCGAAGATCCTCCGTTTTGTATCCCTTGTGATGAAAGGATCACAGTCAAGCATGTCTTGCTTGACTGCATTGAATATTCCATCACAAGGGATATCTATTTCAAATCCAAAACTCTGAAGGATCTTTTTAATAATGTCAGTTCTCATTTAATTATTGCATTTAAAAAAAAATTAGATTTGTTGAGTGATTTGTACATAGATATATATTTTATTATTGGTAGTTTAGATTAGCAACTGTTATTGTTAGTGGCTGTATCCTCAAAGGGGGTTGAAGTATTGTAAAATTATTGTCCTCCTGAGAGGGTACGTAAGTCCCAAAACATTTAGTCAATCTAATTTACCTGCTTTTTAATCGTAGAATAAGTGTGTTTTTGATTTATGGCTAGATTTCTCTTCTGTCGTCAACGGCTGAAGGGATGGTGTAAATCCAACTAGGGTCCATGCAGGTAGCAAAAGTAATGTAAGTCCCCATGGCTCCTAGTATGGTGATCTACCTTCAGTTGTTGGCGATCTGTAGCCCGTTTTTATATTGTATTGTCTTAGTAAATAAAATAGTTTTACATGTTCATGCTAGTTTTAGACTCCATCTGTGATACTCTAGTTATTTTACAGTCCTTCGCTGACTGATTCTTTAGCAACTTTAATTTATTATTTATATAAAACATTTCTCGTCACTATATGGCTGAGATATTGCCGTTGTGACGTTAAATATTAACTCACTCACTCACTAATTTAGTAAAATGTCGAGTATAATAATATGCTAATAATATGCTAAGGAGAAACCTGTCCGAACTGCATGTAAAGCACTGACAGAATCACTGAAAATGACCGCCGATACAGGTCTAAAAAAATGAATCCAAGCTTCAATGAAGTTCAGCAGAAAATACTGATAAGTGATCAGCTAATCGTACACACTCCATTTGCCCATTTATCATCCGGAAAAATACGCTTGACGCGCTGGGTTGAAACTGACTCGGGCGGAAACCAGAAACAAGACACATGTTTTTTAGGCCTAAGCTATAAGTGATATGTATGTGTGTAGACACATTCTATACTGGCCACATAAAGAAACTGTGCACACAGAAAATATAAATATTGGCACACAGCGTCCTTATACATAAATACATTTGTGAACATAGCAAGTATTGGAGACAATCAAACGCTCATGAACGTGCCAGGCGACATGACGTCATTGACGGTGGCCTATGGTCTTGCAATGTGTTACTGCACGTGCAGCCCGTACAGCTGTACACAACATGTGAAACTCTCAAATTGCTGTCGCTGTCGAAAGCTTGATCTTTGGTCATTCAAACGTTCACAAATTCACATGAGAAGTCGCATGCACATTAGAATGGTTCGAGCAGGAATGAGCCAACAACAGGTGGCAGCACATTTCCAATGCCATCGTAACACGATATCTGCATTGGTCAGGCGTTATCGAAACAGTAATGACGTCGCCGACCACCCACGTTCTGGGCGTTCCCGACGTAACGACGCCAGGACAGGACAGATGGATTCGGGTGACTCATCTCAGATACAGGTTCCAGACAGCAGTGACCACGTCCAAGACCATTCCGCAGTCCTTCAATGCTAATTTGGTATAGCCTCTATGCGTCTTCGATGCACTGCTGTGCTTCAAGGACAGGGTGGTCATACCCATTATTGACTTTGTGACTTCGTCGTGTAACCCCCTACTCAATTTTGAACTTCTGAGGTCATCGTTACGGATATTGTTCATGTTCGTTTGACATTTTCTTGTGGTCCGATACTTCAGCCTATAAAGTGTCTACATCATTTTGTCTTTGCTGTGCTGTGTTGTATTCCAATTCTGAAGGCATTTTCTGTGTGCACAGTTTCTTTATGTGGTTGGTATACAATTGAAACTGTATAAATGGAGTTGTTATTTACCTTCTTAGTTTTATCAAGGAAAGGAAACCACCTACATTATTCAAACAATAGATATATTTATTCATATATGAATTATATTAGTGTTCAAATAAACAACTGTATAAACAACTCATTTTAGTTCTTGTCAAGTGATACACATGCAAGCCTGGTATTCACAAACTACTACATTTCCCAATTTCACTTTATTTCCCTGTTATACATCTCACTATTAATTCGATCTGTTCCTTTCGAACATTGTGTTCACATGTGTTAAGTACAAACAATTGTACAATGACCAGCGTAAACAATGTACTATCAGTCGTCATTACTGTAGGAATGCGTTTGCATAAAATCCACCTGATCAAAGGGAGGCCACTCTGTCAACTCTCCAGATTGTGGAATGTAACAAGATCATCAATCTATTAAAGTGTATTTCAAAAACAAAAGTGGGGCGCTGATAAGTCAACTATGTTATTGCTGTACAAGGCCCTTATCTTGTCCAGACTTGACTATGGTTGTCAGGTGTATATGTCGGCGGCTAAATGTCATCTTAATAAGCTTGATAGATTTCAGTCTAAAGCTTTGAGAATATGCACTGGTGCATATTGTACAACTCCAACCTCAGCTCTTCAAGTTGAGTGTTCAGAAATGCCCCTTCACCTTCGAAGACAACACATATCTTTGAAATATTTCTTGAAAATGAAAACCAGAACAAACACCATGCAGTCACTGAGATTGTTAATGACTGTGTGGAATATGTCATGTGTGACTGGACTCATGGCAAATTACCCTTTGGCTTGAATATTCAGAGATTAGCTGATCAACATGGTATTTACAACTGTAACCCAGTTGATCTTTCTGCCCCGCCGTCACACCTCCGTGGGTTCTGCTGAAGCCTGGATTGAATTCTGAACTCAATTTAATCGTGAATAAGAGAATGGACCAAAACATAATAAAAGTGATAACTCAAGACTTTCTGTCTGAAAGTTATTCTAATTTCACACATATATACACTGATGCATCGAAAGAACCATCCAATAATCGTACTGCTGGGGCTTTTTGGATACCCAATTTATCGATCGCTAAGGTGTTCAGATTCCCTGATTATCTTTCTGTTTTTGCAGCTGAACTTTTGTCCATTTTGCCAGCATTGAGATGGGTAGATGAACATGACCATGAAGCAATTATCTTTACAGATTCTGTGGCAGCAATCAAAGCTATAGAAGCTGGTGCAAATGGATCTAGAGATGACATTGTGCATGAGATATTAAAGTTGGATACATCTTTAAACATGAGGCACCCATGAAGGGCCACCTCCTCGTGGTGGGTGCTGGGTAACGCTAAGCGCCCTTCAACCCCCGTTGTGGACCCGGGGGCATATGTGGTCCACCAACCTGTTTGCCGTGGGTTGCGCCCCTGTGTCGGTGGAGGACGGGATTCTGGTGGTGGAGGGCACTGGGTCCAGGAACAGTGTTCCTTTGCCCAACACACCACTTCGGCCCTTACTTCACCTAGACGGGTGGTAGAACTGGCCCGGTTCTATCAATCGGCTGGTCATGCCAAGCCCTGTGTATGTATATTTTGATACACACGTTTTAGACACTTTGGAAAATGTTTTCTGAAATGACTTGGCTTATATGTTTATGTTTTTGAATTTGAAAATATTTCACTTTTGCAATTTGCCTAGAGTACTATACCCAGAAGGCGGTGGGTCATGGGCCAATCTGGTGGAATTATTAATCTTTTAATTTTTCTGCTGGAGTATATCATCCGAGTATCCTTGGTGCTGCAAGTCGGAGACCCGCTTGTTTTAGCATTGTCCTTGTGATACTCCATGGTGGGTGGGGACCTCGGATGATGAACCATATAAACATTAACCATGGATTACCAAACCCCTAACAAAAAAACAAAACGTCCACTTGACATTGATCCTGATGAAACTGACCACAGATCTACCAAATCGATTGATTACTGGCCACGCTTTATTGTCATTGAGACGCTGGATAAGACGCCGTTGAAATTAAACCCTTTTGCGGTATCTAAGGGAATACAAGGAATTGCGGGCGAAGTCAAAAACATCAAACGCTTGCGTTCGGGTGCTCTACTTGTTGAATGTAGTAAAAAACACCAAGCCGCGAACCTGATGGCGACTGACTCGTTTGTTAACATTCCTGTGTCGGTCTCAGCACACAGAACCCTTAACACCAGTAAAGGAATAGTGCGAGACCGTGATCACTTGTTTGCTGACATGACAGAATTCGATATTGTGTCAGAGATGAAGGATCAAGGTGTCACTTATGTTAAGCGATTCACAACTCGTAGAAACAATGAAACCCTTTAAACAAACACGTACCTGTTTTCCTTTTCACGTCCTACTGCTCCAAAATCAATAAAGGCTGGCTACTGTAACATCAGTGTGGATACTTACATCCCAAATCCTTTAAGATGCTTTAAATGCCAAAGATACGGCCATGGTGTCAATACATGCAAATTATCTGTTACGTGTGCTCACTGTGGTGAGAAAACTCACACGACAGATGACTGTAATAGCAATTTCAAAAAAATGCACCAACTGCCAAGGAAATCACTCCTCTTTCTCAAAAGACTGTCCCATTTGGAAACAGCAAATGGCAATCAATAAAATTAAATTTACGCAAGACATTAGTTTTGCAGAAGCCAAAAAACTAGTACAAACATCTGAACTACCTGAAACTTATGCTTCCAAATCTAGACCTCCTTCTGATACAGTCAATGTAACTACAACATCTGCAAGCTGTCAAACCAATTTGACATGGCTTAAAACTGATTCTCCTCAGACTCTCTCACCTGAAATATCCACTCAAACTGCGGAAGTTCTTCCGGAGTCAACCCGTGTTCAGGATGCATCTTTATGTAAGTCAACTCAATCTCAATCCATATCTGATTCTCAAACAAATGTCAAAGAAATCGCACATACCAAAGTGAAATCAAGAAGTGAATCTTCACAAAAATATCAAAGTGGCAGAGCCCCAAAAGGATCTACAAACAAAATCCAGCTTTTCAATAAATTTGGATCGTTGGGGGGACATGGATGTGTCCGAAAACATCCCCAATAGGACACATAGCGTGTCGCCCTCTAGAAAGGCAAGGGGTAGGTCCCCAATAAACCCCCCGAAGAAATAGTTTCTTCGAACATTATTCAGTGGAATTGTAGAGGCCTTAAAACTAATCTACATGAACTACATCTATTGGACCAGGAGTTTCAACCGTCAGCGATCTGCTTACAAGAAACATATTTGAAGCAGACAGATTCTTTAAATTTTCGTCAGTTCAACACATATCATTATTATTCTCCTACAGGTGATAGGGCCACTGGAGGATCATCCATTCTTGTAAGACATGGTGTTATCCACAGCCCGTGACACTCAAACAAATCTCCAAGCAGTTGCAGTGCGAATTACCTTGAACGTTGCACTTACTCTGTGTTCATTGTACATTCCGCCATCATCAACTCTTATGCAGGCTGATCTTCAAACACTTTATGATGATCTTCCCAAACCATGTGTACTCATGGGTGATTTGAATGTCCACAACCCACTCTGGGGGAGTGCGTCCGCAAACACTAAAGGTAAAATTCTGGAGGAATTTATTTCAAATAATAATTTATGTATATAATGATGGTACAGATACATATTTAATCCTGGCACAGGAACATATTCAGGCCTTGATTTGTCAATAACTGACCTCCAACTTACTAAATGAATTTGAATGGTCAGTCCACGATGACCTTTGTGGAAGTGACCATTTTCCTACTATACTCAAACGTGTAACCCCATCTGATGCTCCTCCATCCTCAAGATTGAATTTTTAAAAAAAGCTAACTGGCCTTTATATGAAACGTTGTGTGCTGACAAACTTAAACCTGAATGTTTCATTGATGTTCATGATGCTATCACATGTTTTTCTGATGAACTGACTACCAATACTGAATACTGAGTGTATTCCAAAGTCCTCTGCAATTCCACACATTCGAAAACCATGGTTCAATGATGAGTGCAAACAAGCTCGGAAGGCACGGAAAAAAGCAGAACATTATTTCCGTCGCCACCCTATGGTGCATAATTTGAATAAATTAAAAAATTTAAATGCTAAAGCGCGGCGTGTCTTTAAACAGACTAAACGCCAATCTTGGCAAAATTATGTATCAAAAATAAATTCTCGAACTCCCATGTCCAAAGTATGGAACATGGTCCAGAAAATTAAAGGTAAAGGTACTAAATCTAGTGTCCATCACCTTAAAAATGGAGATCAATTACTTACCAATAAATCAGATATTGCGAATAAACTTGGTGAAACTCTCGCTAAACACTCTTCCTCTTCTAATTATGTGTCCAAATTCCAACAATATCAAAAACAACAAGAAAAGAAGACTATTAACTTCAATTCAGATAATGGGGAAGATTATAATGAAACATTTTCTATTTATGAACTTCATACTGCTCTTGAGCAAGCTCATGATACTGCTACAGGTGCTGATAACATACATTATGAACTCCTGAAGCACTTACCAGAACCCTGCCTAGAAACTCTTTTAAATATTTTTGATGAAATTTGGACATCAGGTAAATTTCCTCCCTCATGGCGTGACGCAATAGTAGTACCAATACCTAAACCTGGACGTGATCATACAGATCCGTCCAATTATCGACCTATTTCACTAACTAGCTGTGTTTGCAAAACCATGGAACGAATGATCAATAACCGACTTGTTTGGTACTTGGAAACAAATAACCTCATAACAGATATACAATGTGGTTTCCGTAAAAACAGAAGTACTGTCGATCACTTAGTGCGTTTGGAATCGTTTGTTAAAAACGCTCTAATTAATATACAACACGCTGCGTCTATCTTTTTTTATCTTGAGAAGGCATATGACACAACGTGGAAATATGGCATTTTAAGAGATTTACATGATTTTGGATTACGAGGCCGTTTGCCTCTATTTATATCCAACTTTTTAAAAGGGTAGACAATTTCAAGTCCGAGTGGGTTCAACCCAGTCTGATCATTATAATCAGGATCAGGGTGTCCCACAAGGCAGTATTTTGTCTGTCACCCTGTTTAGTATAAAGATCAACAGTTTATCCAAGGTTTAAACTGATTCAATCGATGGATCATTATTTGTGGATGATTTTAATATTTCTTGTCGTGGGACAAATATGCATACTATTGAACGGCAACTGCAGTTGTGTTTAAACAAAATACATAAATGGTGTCTTGAAAACGGATTTAAATTCTCTAAATCCAAAACTAATTGTATTCATTTCTGCCGTAAATACAAACCTCAAAAAGACCCAGAACTATCTTTAAATGGCACTCCCATCAGAGTTGTTAAGGAGGCCAAGTTCTTGGGTCTAATTTTTTACTCTCATTTAACATTTCTGCCGCATATTAAATCCCTAAAAACTAAATGCCTGAAGGCACTTGACTTGATTAAAGTCGTTTCAAATTCTAAGTGGGGAGGGGATCAAGCTACCCTCTTACATCTGTATCGATCATTGGTACGTTCCAAACTTGATTATGGCCCCATCATATATGGTGGGGCCTGCAAAAGCAACCTACAACTCTTAGATTCTGTCCACCACCAAGGCCTGAGACTTTGTCTTGGGTCCTTTCGAACTTCTCCTGTTGACAGTCTCTACGTCGAGACGAACCTTCACTTAACCAACGCCGTATAAAATTATCATTGCAATATATTACAAAATTATATTCAAACGAGTCTAATCCTGCATTTCACTGTGTCTTTAATCCTCTTTATGAGGATTTGTATAACAAAAAATCTTCTCTTGTTCCTCCTCTTGGGCTCAGAATTAAGCCATTTATTGCTGCTGCCGGCATTGAGCTGGAAAATATAGCTCCTTCCCGTCTTCTTTCTTCTCTTCCTTGGCAATTGGTTAGGCCACAAGTCGACCTAACACTCACTAAATTTAAAAAATCAGAAACTAATGACTTACTATATAAACAAGAATATAATCAATTAAAAAGTACATATAATACATATAAATCCTTATTTACAGATGGGTCCAAGGATGGTGGCGCGGTTGCTTGTGCCACTGTCATTGGGTCCAAAACAATCTCTTCCAGATTACCCAATGACAGTTCAATTTTCACAGCAGAAGCAAACGCAATCCTAACAGCTCTCAAATGTATAAATAGACACCCTAAATATAAACAATATATCATATTTTCAGACTCTCTTTCTTGCCTTCAGGCCATTAAAAATATTTCTTGTAAACATCCACTTTTAATAGAAATTATAGAATTATATAATGATCTTGCAACTGGCCAATACGACATCGTCCTCTGTTGGTTACCCAGCCACGTTGGCATTTCTGGGAATATAATGGCTGATTTTGCTGCCAAGGCAGCACTCAGCAAATCTGTGACACCACTTCTGATCCCATACTCTGATTATAAGGCTAGCATTAGAACATACATCCGCGATCTGATGCAAAAGAAGTGGGATGCCCAAGTGGGTATCAATAAATTACATGCAATCAAACCAACTATCGGTTACACCTACTTAGGTTGTCAGTCCAGATTTGAAGAGGTCATCATACGACGATGTCGTATTGGGCACACAAGATATACTCATGAGTACCTATTGAAAGGTGAGGATCCTCCGTTTTGTATCCCTTGTGATGAAAGAATCACGGTCAAGCATGTCCTGCTTGACTGTGTTGAATATTCCATCACAAGGGATAAGTATTTTAATGTCAAAACATTGAAGGATCTTTTTTATAATGTTAATTATCATTTAATAGTTGAATTTTTAAAAGAATTAGATTTGTTAACTGATTTGTAAATAGATAAATATTTTATTATTGGTAATTTAAATTAGTCACTGAGATTGTTAGTGGCTGTATCCTCAAAGGGGGTTGACGTAGCGTAAAATTATTGTCCTCCTGAGAGGGTACGTAAGTCCCAAAACTTTCAAAGTAAAATATAAATTATCACATTTTAAACGTAGTATTTTTGTTATTTTAACTGTTGGCTAAATTTTCCTACAATCGCCAGCGGCTGAAGGGATGGTGTAAATCCAGCTAGGATCCATGCAGGTAGCAAAAGTAATGTAAGTCCCCATGGCTCCTAGCATGGTGATCTACCTTCAGTTGTTGGCGATCTATAGCCCATTTTTTTATTGTGTTGTCCCCTATAGTTAAAATGTTTTAGATTCAATTACTAGTTTTACATGTATATCTGTGATACTCTAGTTGTTTTACTGTCCTTCGTCGGCAGGTGTTTTATAATATACATATATTTTATTTCAATATCAAATGTTCTCGTCACGATATGGCTGAAATAATGCCGATGTGACGTTAAATATTAACTCACTCACTCACTTTAAACATGAAGTACATTGCATGCGACATTGTGTGGGTCCCAGCACATGTTGGAATGCATGGGAATGAGATTGCAGATAATTTGGCCAAATCCGGGTGACAGTTTCCTGAAGTTGATTTATTTAAATATCAACCAATCCCTAAAGATTATGAAAATGTTTTATCGAAATCTGTTACAAGGAGTTGGCAACAGTTGTGGGATACAGGTACTACCGGCCGACATATGTACAAACTTAGACCATCACTAAAATCTGGTCATAAAATTCGTCGTCGTAAAAGGCGTGATGAGGTTATTCTTTCACGTCTAAGACTTGGACACTGTGGGCTAAATGCCTACAGGAGTATTATAGATAAGACGGTCTCTTCTAAATGTGGCCATTGCAATTTGGAGACGCCTGAAAACATCGAACATTATCTAATTACATGCCCTGGGCATAACAACATAAGACAAAATCTCAGAAGTGCTGTACTTGAGGTTGATGATGTATTCTCATTGGAAACAGTTTTGGGCCCCAATATCATGTATGGGTCTGTGCAACGGGCAGTTTTAGATTTTGTCTCGTCATCTGGAAAATATGATGTAATCTAGACAGGCTCTCGAATGGCTTAGACAGATTTAGTTCTGTGGTTTTAAATCATTTTAACACTCTGTCATCTGAACCTACTGCTTTTTTATTGAATGAGTATTTCATGTTTCAGAAATGGAAGTGATTACTTACGGTTTTTAATCCGTAACACGAAGCAGAGGTTATTCCATATATGTATACAACTATCCAAATTAATAGTGTTGTCGTTTCTTTTATCTTAGCTAAACGATTCCTTTTGGCAATGAAATTACGTATGATTGTTTATTAAATCAAGTCAATGTGTTGGGCGCAAATAGGCCTCTTATTGGCCCACGTCGCCCTAAAACTACAAATCCAACCAAACCAACCAGATTGTGGACATGGGATTTGGGGAATGAGACACATCCCTGTGCTAATAACGTTTCCATTTGTGGGAAAGAGATGGCAGTTTAGATATGGATATGCTGTGTGTGTGGATTTCGTAAAATTAAGACAACAGCTGTCAAATAAATTAAATGAGGATGTACAGACTCAAAGACTAGACACCTAGACTCCATTTATAGGATGTATAAGCAATGCCTATACTGGAGCTATCACCTTGTGTGCACACCCTTTCACACTGAAGAGAATTCTAATTACCCTGATTTACAACAAACAAAAGACATTTCATAACAACAGAGGCGGTGGAGAAACTTCAGAAAGTTTAGAATTTCACATCAGGGAATGTATGTAACCCAATAACTCGGTACATATTATGTCAGTTCATTACTGCAGCAAGGTCTGGCGATGTGTTCACAAACAGGAAAGTAGATCGCCTTCAGAAAACAAGCTCTCGTGATGATACACAACCCAAGTGTAACGCCGGGAAGAAGGAATTTACATCATGAATATTATTTTTTGTGTGTATTTCAGCATGGTGAATGCGTCGTATTTCACTTTCAACTACAGATTCAGGTCATGATGCCCTGGCACAGAAAAGCTATTATGCATGTGTCACGGATGGGATACACTGGATGACTACCTACGATGTCTATATATATCTTTACAAATGGCGTCCAATCCTCCCGAGCCTTACCTTACAGGGAGAACATCAGCCCTTAAAGTGGAGGACATTGTAAAGATTCTGAGGTTTCCAGATGAGAGCAAGGTCATCCAGACAGCGCCCGCCACACCCCAGGGAGGGGAGGTGTACCTCTACAAGATACCCTCGCGTATGAGAGAAGGTGAGGCAGTTTTGTTCAGATTCAGTGTTAAAATGAAGTAAGGATCGATGCATAGACACAACCTAAATAGTCGACAGCAAGCTGATATGACTTCTTATACCATTTGATATCAAAGGGTTGTTAAACAGATATCATGAATATCCTCAAACACAACACTCATGTACACCAACATGCCATCGGGGTCACCCTGACCTGGTTTCTGTGTATTCATGACTACAGACACTGTAGCACGGATCTAGGGCATTACTCGAAGTAGGTATCTTCGCTCCATAAAATGAGACATTATTATTATTTGAAATAGGGATATAAATCACAAGCTAATTCAGTACAATTAGTATTTAGACCTCTTTTGAAATGTGTACTTTGGTTCTTTTTCACTGGCGCTGTCCCTTCAAAATAAACGATTGCACAAAAATGGGGGGGAGGGGGTTAATTGATGTCAAGTAATAGGAAAGCCATTGTTGGGTTGAAACTTAAACTAGACAAAAATTTAAGTTTGTTTATCAAAAAAGGAAAGTGAGGGGTTTTGAAATCGAATACCAAAAACATGATATTCATTATAACAACCATCCATGCAAAATAAAAATGCTTGATCCAGATTGAAATACCCTCAAGTAATGCTGAGTTCTGTGAACGCGTTCTGGTCGTTGATTGGGGTCTTCCCACTTACCCAACTCCTATTGTTTCAGTAGAAAAAATCACTGGGGTGTGATAATCCCCTTTAATCCCTTATTTGGTTCCCTGGGAAATAGTATCCGGGGCCAAAAGGGATAAAGTGCTACTACGTTTGATTCATTGATTCAATGTTTGTCTTTAATTACAAATTATATATATACAAGTTATCCATTTATACAACTTAATACAACATCAATATCATATCACATATTATACATCAATATTTCACAGCACACCTTTCACACTTACCAGTTAAATGTGATACTGAGTCTCTTGTACATTTCCAAGGCATGGTTCAGTGCAACTCATCTTCTCTTCCTACGTGGAGGTCTGGCACCGTTTCTTAGCTGAAGAACACGTGCCTCCACCCAGCCTTGTTCCTTCTTTAAAAAGTCAGTGGCCTTAATGTCGGGGTGGAAGAAACAGTCCTTCGTCTGGTCTTGATACTGAGTCCCTAGTGTGGTGATCTACCTTCAGTTGTTGACAATCTGTAGCCTGTCGTTATATTGTATTGTCCAAATAGTGCTATGAGTTTTAACTTTTCACACTAGATTTAATTGTATTGTGATATTCTAGTTGATTTACTGTCCTTTGACGACACGGTTATATAATATACACATATTCCATTTCAATATCAAACATGTTCTCCCCACGATATGGCCGAAATATTGCCGATGTGACGTTTAATATTAACTCACTCACACACTCTTGTTACTGAACATACAGCCCCTGTAGACCAAGTACTGACATTCGTGTCCATTGGGAATGAAACAAGTGTTTACGTGAAAGTTTGCCATAGTGCAATGGAGAAACAAGGAAATCTCCATACTTTATAATACTTGTTGTTGGCATAGTTCACTTAATTAAAATTCAATTTGTAGCAAATGATATGAATATGGTTCATATAGTGTATCTTGTGAAATATGTTCACCGCTGGTCATGAGGTTGCTCTGATCGGCCCTGATTGGAGTGCTGGGTGAACTTATGTCACATCCATAGCAGGGGTAACAAATTCACCCTGCAAAATCACTGACCCGTAACTGTTAATCTCTTTTTATCCCCCCAACAAGTTGGGTAAGTGGGAATGATCCGTTGATTGTGCCAAACAAAGTCGAGTTTGGATTAAGGTTGTTTGATTCTGGAGTGAGGTTGCATTTTCCTAATGTTCACATCTCTTTAGTTACAACTTACACGCATCACACGAACTATCCATCTTACGGATGGCAACAATGCTTGCTGTCTTTCATGTTATGTTGTCCAATTCTATATCAGATATCTGGAAGGACGACAGATATCACTTCAGGAGTGATGGAACCCGGACTCAGCCTACCTCCAGTCCACTCATAGTGAAGCAGTACCACAAGGCTTACACCAAGGACAAGATGACAACAAGGGCTTTTGTAAGGGAAGCATCCTATCTGTTCGACCAGCCTGTGAAACACGTCCTTGTGCAGTACATCGGGGACCACACGCAGGCACAAGCTGCTCCTCAACGTAAGAGGCGAGGTCGACAACCACGTCATCCCCAGGGTTTCCCTAAATATTTGAAAGTTGAGTCAGTAAATGAAACTGTGCAGTCGGATGTTTCGGGAAACACTGATGCCATTCTAGAGCTTCAAGGGAATTCATTAGCAAATAGACTTGAGGAAAAAGGAAATTTAGATACGGTTTCAAGTGTTCTATTGAATGGTGCTTACCCCAGAATACGAACTGTGTCGCGGACATCTGTCCGTGGAACAGGGAATGATCATGACACAAACCAGAAACGCTGCAGGACTATAGATAACACAGGTGATGAGGATGACATTGACTATTTGGGTTCAACATCAGGCTCCTTGGTTAAGAGACCACGTTTACAGTCTCAAGCTGAAAATGACATTACGAATGTAAGCTATGACACTACCACTGACTATACTTATCTGTACAGATTTCTAGAAAAAGTAGAAAAGAACCGGGATGTGATAAAGGTCGTACAACGAATCCGGGCATTATCTAGGCTCTGGAACAAGGACTGTACCAACAAAAGCAATTCGTGCTGGACACTCATAGTAGAGGTTGAGAAAAAGTGGCCTCAAGATACAATAAAAGCAAGGAACTGGGTAAAATGTTCTGTGAATACTGATGGTCTGAGCTTCAACCAAGACCGGTTAGTCTATATAAAGCTCATAGCTGCAGTGCTTGTTGGAGCGTGTCATACCAGGACTGAAGTACAGGAATTTGTGAAAACACTGGATGATCATCCATCACACCTACAGCATGTGCAGGGCTGTACTCTGTCACGTGACTGTACATACACAGTTGGCTGCTACACCATCAGAGGAGATGTTCTGTCTGGCTTGGAAACCAACGAGTGGCTGACCGATGAAGTAAGAAAACTAGGTGATATACTTAGGATTGTTCAAATTATATGCAAAGTTCACCATCTAAGACAAGTGTTTGATAGCACAGTTAGATGGAGAATGTTGTACCTATAACTTTCTATTTATGAAAAACATGATTGAGGATATTAAAAATACATATTGTGATAGGTCGTCAACAGAAAGTCAATCTCAGAAAGATGACATCCATAGACAGATCTGGAACGAAACCTATTGCCAGCACACCCAAAATGTTGCACGTGAACCAAGTAATTACTCCATGCACGTGGATATAGGGCCATTCGTGATATTGACATTCCAGTCTTCAAATAGACCAACACTTAAGCTCTCTACTATGGTTTCCATGCCGTATTTGTGATGACATTAGGACGTCTGGAACGTGTTGAACGACAAAGAGCTATTTGCATGATAGAAGCTGGTAGAACCCAATAAGAGGCACCGTACTGTTTTTCAAACAGGTGTCTGCACACACAGATGGTAATGAATGATCATATCGCTGTTCACTTCCACTAGGCTGAGTGCATATGGGCGAGTCATGTAACTGATCAAACGAGTAGAACTTGTATCATCAGTACATCTTCAGTCTTTGGTAACAAGAAACGCATTGTCCTCTTGAAAGACATGCGTTGTGCAGCTGAACCTGTTTGAATCCAGCTACAAAGTTGCCACTTGGGCCCTAAACACTGTGCAATAAATATTCTAATAAATCACAACTCTTACCTGGACAGATCATAGACACTTACCTGCACCTTCTGGAAAGAGAGTGGTGTTCCCGTGTCAGCTTCCACTGCTTGGTGCTGCCTACAGAGACAGTGATATTGTGGGAGGCAGGCTGGTACACAGAGAGGATAAGGGGGAAAGATGTGAGTAATGTGAGATTACATCATGAAACTTTGCACATTGCATTTTTCCTTTTCTTGAGTAACATTGCATTGTACCAACATTGTACCAACTGCATTGTCACAGTCGAGACGAGTAGTATTTGTATAGTTCTTGTTCAAAAGACAAAATGCTATTTGTTTGCACATTTGTGTCAAAGTCGGGTACAGAAGCAGATGTTGCCTATGGTTCTCTTCATCTTGCTTCTTAATACCGTGAAGATCCGGGTTAGAATGTGCCTTCAGTAAACCATGCTTGTCGTAAGAGGCGACTAACGAGATCAGGTGGTCATGCTCGTTGGCTTGGTTGATATATGTCATCGATTCCCCATTGCACAGATCGATGATCATGCTGTTGATCACTGGATTGTCTGATCCAGACTCGATTATTTACAGACCGCAGCCACATAGCTGGAACATTGCTGAGTGTGGCGTAAAACTAAACTCACTCACTCACTCATCTTGCTTCTTAATACTGTATGAGGTGACATTGGTTGCCAGAGGAAGTTCTTTTAAAGTCTCTCCAGTATTACGTCCACGAAACCAACTCAAATAATCAGTCAGTATCCATCTCCTGTGAAGCAAACGTTTCAGATTATTGTTATGCATTGATTTCAAAATTGTAATAATACGTTGGGCTAAAAATATATAAGCAAATGTTTTAGTGCGAAAATAATAACAGACTGTTTCACAATTGAATTATAATATAAACTTTACAAGGTTTGCTAATCAAATCAAAAGCGCGTTTGCTCCCTTACATTGTGTTATAAACTACTAAATGTATTGCACTATGTCAAAACATGATATGTCTTCTAGAACCATTTCTTATATCAGAGTGTAAAACATTCCAGACAACTAATTATTGTTACAGCACACACATTATGAACTTCCTCTGAACCTTAACAGAAAAACATGTAAAACAAGTACAATGTTTTATAACACATTATAACACATTACCATCAAGAAATGCTAATTTGCGATGGCATTTGCTGTGACCTTTCAGGAGCATTTGGAAAAATACACGTGGATTTTAATGCCTGTGAACATGCCACGTAATCAACACTGGGTGCTTCTGGTGGCTAATGTCAAGGATGGAACAGTGGGAGTAGTCAATTCTAAACCAGATTTAGATGTGGAGGACATAATTGTACAACACTGGAGGTAGGTAGACAGAACAGTGGATGTAGTCGAATCTAAACCAGCTTTAGATGTGGAGGACATAATTGTACAACACTGGAGGTAGGTAGTCAGAACAGTGGATGTAGTCAATTCTAAACCAGCTTTAGATGTGGAGGACATAATTGTACAATACTGGGGGGAGGTAGACAGAACAGTAGGTGTAGTCAATTCTAAACCAGCTTAAGATATGGAGGATTCAATTGAGACACACTAGAGGTTGGTAGATAGAACAGTGGGTGTAGTCAAATCTAAACCAGCTTTAGATGTGGAGGGCATAATTGTACAATACTGGGGGGAGGTAGACAGAACAGTGGGTGTAGTCAATTCTAAACCAGCTTTAGATATGGAGGACTCAATTGAGACACACTTGAGGGAGGTAGACAGAACAGTGGGTGTAGTCAATTTTAAACCAGCTGTAGATGTGGAGGATATAACTGAGTGACATTGAGGTAGACAGACAGAATAGTGGGTGTAGTCAATTCTAAACCAGCTTTAGATGTGGAGGACGCAATTGTGACACACTGGAGTTAGGCATCATGATGAAATCTCCAATCCACAAAACCTGAAGAAGTTACCATCCACAAATACACGTTTATTCTTCAGGTCATTTGTAAATCACTGGAAATCTACACCAGGGAAAATGGGCATACCGTGGATGAAGAAACAGTACCTAGTGATAGACCAGGCTGATGGGCACAATTGTGGGATCTTCGTCCTCATGGTAGGTTGGGGTGAGAACACATATATAGGCCAAGCGCTAATAAGGTCGTCAGTGGGAAAACAGAATCACTTGTACTATAGCTGCGGTCAGGCCACAGAGGCTCGATTTCCCATCAACCATCGTCAATTCATGACCATCCGTTGAAATTGGAATATCAACATTGGCTGTATGCGCACTCTTTCAAATGACTGCCTAATGGCTGACCAACCTAAAGTGTCACTGCTCCAGACACTATTGACAAGGTAGCAGATGTCTCATATCAGGTTTGTCGGAGAGTTCGGGGAAATGCATCTTTGACACACAGTTCATTCATGTTGAGATCTCGCCAACAAAGCACATGTGATCTAATCAAATCCTTATAGAATGTTGACGTGAAAACCTACGGATGTGTTTAATTACTACGTATATAAATAACCTTTTACATTCTATAACCTTCATATCATCAGGCTGCTGATGCCCTTTTGGCGGAGACGTCTCCAGGAATCATGAGGAACTACCACGCAGAGAAGTACAGGCTGCATGTACTACAGAGGATACTACAGTATGCCAAGGAGGATATGCAGAGAGGAGGAACTCACACCTTGGCAGTGGATGGACACGGCGATATCACAGACAATACCCAACATTCGGAAACTCTGACGGAAGGAGATATAATGGAAAGAAGCTATACAAAGGCAACAAAACAGGGTCAAGTCATTCATACAGTTGTACAACATCATGACACTTTTGTCGAAACCGACGGTGCTATGGCCACCGATAAAGGTAGGTATAGTGATGTTATTGCGACCATCAGTAGGTATAAAATTGTAGACCTGTGAAAGTCCGGGTTAGAATATTGGCCTTCAGTAACCATGCTTGTTGTCAGGCTCGCTGACTTGGTTGACACATCATCGTTTCCCATTTGCGCAGATCGATGTTCATGCTGTTGATCACTGGATTGTCTGGTCCAGACACGATTATTTACAGACTGCCGCCATATATAGCTGGAATATTGCTGAGTGCGGCGTAAAACTCACTGACTCACTATAAAATTGTAGATAGCGATTCAATGTTATATTCTATTATAGTTATGTCTATATATACAATACACTCCTCTCATACAACAGTAATGTATATTTACAGATGCAGATGAGTACTCATGTCTCGATGAACACCTGTCACAGAAGCAGCTAATGGCGTGTTTGTTAATTGTTGCTTTGGCGGGGAATAACCTGAAGAAGAGGTTGCTATGGGCAGTTTCTGACACAGGAACTAGAGCGGAAAGAGAAAGCTATAAACGATACATTGCTTGGGCGCTCAAGGTTTTCGACATCAATGGAGACACATACACTAAGGAGATGATACAAAATGATTTAAAACAATTGTCAGGATGCTGTCTATGTCAGGAGGCTGGATCATACAGAATAAGAAACCAAAACGTAGCAATAAGGCTAAGAGACATACTGTCCAGCGATCTGAGACAATTGGTTGCAAAGATGGACCTGGAGTTTATATTTCGCTATGTGAGTTCAAGAGCTGAATCCACTGAGGTGGAAGAAGTAGATATCCCCTTCCAAATTGAATTGAAGCAAGATGATATGACTGTTGTAGCTCAACGTTTTGTGGCAGCCATACAGGGCAAAGAGTTTGCTTTTGTGTGCATGCATTCTCTCTTTCAGGAACAGACATTTGTCGATATGGTCTTTGAGAATCTGGCGCAAAATCTGAACAAGGACAATTCTGCTCTATTGAAATTATTGTCCAGTAATGACACTGTACATGGACAGTCCTTTCTGTTTTGGACTAGCATTACAGACAACTCGAAATTGTTGAGGAAGGCATTGTCCACTGTTCAATTTAGTGTACATAGCAGAAAGCAAGCTTTGTTTGGAAGTTGCTTTGGTAGTAGTTCAGACAACTTCTTGCTTTCCGAATGTAATTGTAAGTTGAATAAGTTGTGTATGACATTGCCCAATCTTCCAAGACCTCTTATCATCAAACTGGAATTGGAAGTTGTAGATGATCTAGGGGTGAAGTTTGACAGGATTTCCATGCTTGACATTGCCTGTATGAGTGGATTGTCTGCAGTTGCTACCAGACTCTTGCATGTAACGAAGGCAATAAGAAGGAATAGATCAGGAAAGGCAACATGTGTGCATTATGCATCTATGTGCCAAAGGGGCAGTAATATTATCGATACAGTTATAAAGATGGGACTTTCTAACATGAATATCATAGGTCCAAGAGGATCAACACCTGTACATTACGCATGTGCAGCGGGAAACGTTGGGATTGTAAGTATCCTGTTACAGGAGCAAGTGGACATTGGAAAGCGAAACATGAGAGGTGAAACTGGGCTTCATTTGGCATGTTTATATGGGAATGTAGAAGTTGTTAAACTGTTATTACAAACCAAGAGAAAAACAACTGAGAGAGATAACGATGGCCACACACCTCTACATAGAGCAGCTTATCAGGGACATACAGAGGTTGTAGAAGTGTTATTGAAGAACAAGGCAAATGTGGATGAGAAAGGTGATAATGGCAACACACCTCTACATGATGCAGCCTCTCAGGGGCATACAGAGGTTGTAGAAGTGTTATTGAAGAACAGGGCAAATGTGGACGAGAAACGTCCTGATGGCAGCACACCTCTACATGATGCAGCCTGGCAGGGGCATACAGAGGTTGTAGAAGTGTTATTGAAGAACAAGGCAAATGTGGATGAGAAACGTCCTGATGGCGACACACCTCTACATGATGCAGCCTGGCAGGGACATACAGAGGTTGTAGAAGTGTTATTGAAGAACAAGGCAAATGTGGATGAGAAAAGTGACGATGGCTGCACACCTCTACATAGAGCAGCTTATCAGGGACATAGAGAGGTTGTAGAAGTGTTATTGAAGAACAAGGCAAATGTGGATGAGAAACGAGACGATGGCCGCACACCTCTACATGATGCAGCCTGGCAGGGACATACAGAGGTTGTAGAAGTGTTATTGAAGAACAAGGCAAATGTGGATGAGAAACGCGATGATGGCAACACACCTCTACATGATGCAGCCTATCAGGGACATACAGAGGTTGTAGAAGTGTTATTGAAGAACAAGGCAAATATGGATGCGAAACGCGATGATGGCAGCACACCTCTACATGATGCAGCCTGGCAGGGACATACAGAGGTTGTAGAAGTGTTATTGAAGAACAAGGCAAATGTGGATGAGAAAAGTGACGATGGCTGCACACCTCTACATAGAGCAGCTTATCAGGGACATAGAGAGGTTGTAGAAGTGTTATTGAAGAGCAAGGCAAATGTGGATGAGAAACGAGACGATGGCCGCACATCTCTACATAATGCAGCCTGGCAGGGACATACAGCGATTGTAAAAGTGTTATTGAAGAAGAAGGGAAATGTGGATAAGAAAAGTGATGATGGCAACACACCTCTACAGTATGCAGCCTGGCAGGGACATGCAGAGGTTGTAGAAGTGTTATTGAAGAACAAGGCAAATGTGGATGAGAAACGCGATGATGGCAACACACCTCTACATGAATCAGCCTATCAGGGACATACAGAGGTTGTAGAAGTGTTATTGAAGAACAAGGCAAATGTGGATGAGAAACGCGATGATGGCGAGACACCTCTACATGATGCAGCCTGGCAGGGACATACAGAGGTTGTAGAAATGTTATTGAAGAACAAGGCAAATGTGGGTGAGAAAAGTGATGATGGCAACACACCTCTGCATGGTGCAGTTTGGCAGGGACATAGAGAGATTGTAACAGTGTTATTGAAGAACAAGGCAAATGTGGATGAGAAACGTGACGATGGCAGCACACCTCTACATGATGCAGCCTGGCAGGGACATACAGAGATTGTAGAAGTGTTATTGAAGAACAAGGCAAATGTGGATGAGAAACGCGATGATGGCAACACACCTCTACATGATGCAGCCTGGCAGGGACATACAGAGGTTGTAGAAGTGTTATTGAAGAACAAGGCAAATGTGGATGAGAAACGAGACGATGGCAGCACACCTCTACATGATGCAGCCTGGCATGGACATACAGAGATTGTAGAAGTGTTTTTGAAGAACAAGGCAAATGTGGATGAGAAACGTGATGATGGCAGCACACCTCTACATGATGCAGCCTGGCAGGGACATACAGAGGTTGTAGAAGTGCTATTGAAGAACAAGGCAAATGTGGATGAGAAAAGCGATGATGGCAACACACCCTACATAATGCAGCCTGGCAGGGACATACAGAGGTTGTAGAGGTGTTATTGAAGAACAAGGCAAATGTGGATGAGAAACGCGATGATGGCAACACACCCCTACATGATGCAGCCTGGCAGGGACACACAGAGGTTGTAGAAGTGTTATTGAAGAACAAGGCAAATGTGGATGAGAAACGCGATGATGGCAGCACACCTCTACATGATGCAGCCTGGCAGGGACATACAGAGGTTGTAGAAGTGTTATTGAAGAACAAGGCAAATGTGGATGAGAAACGTGATGATGGAGCACACCTCTACATGATGCAGCCTGTCAGGGACATACAGAGGTTGTAGAAGTGTTATTGAAGAACAAGGCAAATGTGGATGAGAAACGCGATGATGGCCGCACACCTCTACATGATGCAGCCTGGCAGGGACATACAGAGGTTGTAGAGGTGTTATTGAAGAACAAGGCAAATGTGGATGAGAAACGCGATGATGGTTGCACACCTCTACATGATGCAGCCTGGCAGGGACATACAGAGGTTGTAGAAGTGTTATTGAAGAACAAGGCAAATGTGGATGAGAAACGCGATGATGGCAGCACACCCTTTACATGGATGCAGCCTGGCATGGGACATACAGAGGTTGTAGAAGTGTTATTGAAGAACAAGGCAAATGTGGATGAGAAACGTCCTGATGGCAGCACACCTCTACATGATGCAGCCTGGCAGGGACATACAGAGGTTGTAGAAGTGTTATTGAAGAACAAGGCAAATGTGGATGAGAAAAGCGATGATGGTCGCACACCCCTACATGATGCAGCCTGGCAGGGACATACAGAGGTTGTAGAAGTGTTATTGAAGAACAAGGCAAATGTGGATGAGAAACGAGATGATGGCAGCACACCTGGCAGGACACATTATGCAGCCTGGCATGGAGATACAGAGGTTGTAGAAGTGTTATTGAAGAACAAGGCAAATGTGGATGAGAAACGCGATGATGGCAGCACACCTCTACATGATGCAGCCTGGCAGGGACATACAGAGGTTGTAGAAGTGTTATTGAAGAACAAGGCAAATGTGGATGGAGAAAAGCGATGATGGCAGCACACCTCTACATGATGCAGCCTGTCAGGACATACAGAGGTTGTAGAGAGGTGTTATTGAAGAACAAGGCAAATGTGGATGAGAAACGTGATGATGGCAGCACACCTCTACATGATGCAGCCTTTGAGGGACATACAGAGGTTGTAGAAGTGTTATTGAAGAACAAGGCAAATGTGGATGAGAAACGCGATGATGGCCGCACACCTCTACATGATGCAGCCTGGCAGGGACATACAGAGGTTGTAGAAGTGTTATTGAAGAACAAGGCAAATGTGGATGAGAAACGTGATGATGGCAGCACACCTCTACATGATGCAGCCTGGCAGGGACATACAGAGGTTGTAGAAGTGTTATTGAAGAACAAGGCAAATGTGGATGAGAAACGACATGATGGCAGCACACCTCTACATGATGCAGCCTGGCAGGGACATACAGAGGTTGTAGAAGTGTTATTGAAGAACAAGGCAAATGTGGACGGAAAGCGACATGATGGCAGCACACCTCTACATGATGCAGCCTCAGAGGACATACAGAGGTTGTAGAAGTGTTATTGAAGAACAAGGCAAATATGGATGAGAAAACGATGATGGCAGCACACCTCTACATGATGCAGCCTGGCAGGGACATACAGAGGTTGTAGAAGTGTTATTGAAGAACAAGGCAAATGTGGATGAGAAACGTGATGATGGCAGCACACCTCTACATGATGCAGCCTGGCAGGGACATACAGAGGTTGTAGAAGTGTTATTGAAGAACAAGGCAAATGTGGATGAGAAACGTGTGATGATGGGACACACCTCTACATGATGCAGCCTTTGAGGGACATACAGAGGTTGTAGAAGTGTTATTGAAGAACAAGGCAAATGTGGATGAGAAAAGTGATGATGGGCGCACACGTCTACATGATGCAGCCTGGAAGGGACATACAGAGGTTGTAGAAGTGTTATTGAAGAACAAGGCAAATGTGGATGAGAAACGCGATGATGGGTGCACACCTCTACATGATGCAGCCATACAGAGGTGGCAGGGACATACAGAGGTTGTAGAAGTGTTATTGAAGAACAAGGCAAATGTGGATGAGAAACGTGATGATGGCAGCACACCTCTACATTATGCAGCCTGGCAGGGACATACAGAGGTTGTAGAAGTGTTATTGAAGAACAAGGCAAATGTGGATGAGAAACGTGATGATGGGGGACACACCTCTACATGATGCAGCCTGCCAGGCAGGGACATACAGAGGTTGTAGAAGTGTTATTGAAGAACAAGGCAAATGTGGATGAGAAACGTGATGATGGCAACACACCTCTACATGATGCAGCCTGGCAGGGACATACAGAGGTTGTAGAAGTGTTATTGAAGAACAAGGCAAATGTGGATGAGAAACGTGATGATGGTTGCACACCTCTGCATGTTGCAGTTTGGCGGAGACATCGAAAGGTTGTTAATGTGCTGTTGAAGAACGGGGCTAATGTCCATGAGAAGGATAATAATGAAGAAACTGCTTTACAGAAAGCAAAGGCCCGTCATTACGATGACATTGCAAGGACTTTAACCGAGGCAGCAAATTAACATCACCTGACACAGAACCTTGATTCAGTTCCACACGGAAGCTATACTGCCAATGGTCTTCTTATACCGGCACAACCATCATCGCACTGTCCTGTAAACCTCACACAAGTTGAGTTGCGTGGATCTTTCGTTCCGAGCAAAGAGGGAGAAATATTTTCCAAAGATATGTAAAGTGGTTTGTACAAAAGAGGTATTGCCCTGCCGTCATGGCAACTCCATCCTGAAAACACGAATCCTAACAGCCCACAGCCAGATGCTGCACATATAAACATATGTTCATTCAGTCAAACACCAGGATCTATACAGGGAAACTCCTATCATGATCCGACCATAGTGCATATTCCAGGAGGCAGTGATCCACTGTCGGGTTCAAATACCACCAGTGTTTCTGATTGTACCTTCACTTACTACACAGAGAGTGGGGAGGCCATAGTGCTGCAACCGCTCTAAAGTAGGGACACAAACAGCGTGACATTGTTTTATTATAGCAGACAGCTTTACATGGCTTCCCAACCTCAGTCTTTCGAAGCAGACATGCAGAAAGCAGGGAGCTTATGTGTGATATGTGTAGACTTAGCTTCAGTGTTTTTGATAAGCATATCAGTTTCAGAAAAAAACCTTGCACAATACAAATGCTGTTGCAATAGTATATTTGATGCTATAAATAGTTTATGGTATGTGCCATCTGGTCATCCTCCGGATGGGTTGGTTCCTTTGAGGTCACTGTGAATGTACTGTATACTAGAGGTTGTTACAACACTGGTAACACTGAAATCACATTTAAACATTGTTGGTCTATAGGCTGATGAACAATCCGGTTTCTAGCGGGATACGATCTCAGCATATGGTACTTGTTAGCCTGTTACTATAGAGCAACAATATAGAAAAATCATTTCATACACCAGTGTTAATTAGTTCGTGACTTTATCTTACATAACAAACTCTGCAATTGGAAACAATATTGCTCTCCTATCTTGTACATAGCTTTGAAATGTGTATGAAACTTTTATTTTAGGAAATACCTTTACTTTATCAGATTGTTAACAAGTGTAAACAGAAACATTCATATTTGAATACTAAATAGCATGTAATTACATGATGTCGTAAATTACCGTAAAGGGTTGTGTTTTGTATAACAAGGAAGATGGACATATATTTATTTTATACTTTAGATGGTCTTCTAGAATGTGTTGAGGAACTGGAAGATGTATTTTGTAATGCTTTGTAAAAGTAGAGCAAAACATGTCCAAACATTTTGTATTGAGTTGATTGACCACAACAACAACACCTCAGAAAAGAAATGATGCTTTATGTTGCTGGGAAAATGACTTGATGTCAATGTATCATGTTATTACTTACATTGGATATCGTTTATATTTTAATATTGAAAATATTGAAATTTTGCAAAGAATAATTATAGGTTCATTCATAAGGTCATCAGAAAACGTGTTTCACGTTTTCTCAGCTGTTAGCATTACACCAAACGGAATTTGTTTCTGCAGGTATTCAAGACTGGGCACTGACGTTCTATATTCTGAAAATGAATCAGTGTACCGAATTGTTGATTTTAAATAATTCAAAAAGACGTTTAAGATTTTGCAAGAATTTAAGAATGGATCACGTTCTTCGTCCAAGACATTCAAGTGTAACAATTTCACACATTAATTTTATAGGGACTGTAAACTCTGGGTTTGAATAAAATGTGTAACGAATTCATTGAAATTAGTTACTAATTTCACAGTTTAGTGTTGTCCTAACTTATTTCTGTATTAACATTCGCATTACAATGCTGAAATCACCTCTTTATACTGTGACATATTGTTCAGTTTCGATTTCCAGAATTGAAAAGACGTTCCTTCATAATGAAGAAAATGTAGTTTGCATTCCTAGCTGCCAGTGAGTATAAAGACAGTTACCATGGTAATGCCGCCGTCAGATTCGTACTATATTTTCTACTGTTTTTACGCGATTGCGTACAAATCTCGGTTGTCTTGTGAACAATGTATAACACCTATCGAACGCTGCATAGAAATTGCTCTTATCATGAGGGATAACTGATTCAGAAATATGCTTATATTTCTCATCACATACAAGATACTTAAATCAAACACCATATCGTTTATATTGTGCTATAAAACTATTATTATTGATATATAACTCCCAGCAGAACGTCGCCTGTGCGTTGTAGTGGACAGGCGCGTACCAAGCCAATTTTTTCGTGTAAGCTCAAAAGGTTGCAAATCTTTATATTTGTAGTATTGAGAGCTTGCCCAAACCTTTTAGCAAAAATCATGTGTAAACCGTGCTTTTTCATCATAGTAGCTCCGCCTCTGTATTGAAATATGCAGAATTCGAAGAATATTCAAACGAATTCAGTTAGAAAATCTGAATGTGTGTTTCTTATCGATCAGATGGCAGAGTGACTGAAGTTTGTTTTGTTAGCTGTTTAATACCGCATTCAGCATTATTTCAGCTACATATCGGCGGTATGTAAATATCGAGTTCGGACTAGACAATCCACTAATTAATATCATGAACATCGATGTACACAAATGGGATGACATGAATCAAACACGTCAGCGAGTGTGACCTCCCGATTCCGAAGACAAGTGTTGTAAACCGGGTGATACAGCAAGAACAAGACAGCCATGTTTTTACGATGCACCTGGTCTATTGTTCAAACACCTTTATGGCTTCATTATGTAGGTGTATGTGACCTTGTACTGACCTCATTCTGTAGAGGCACAGACTATACTGGAACCTATGACCCTCATTACACTAATGAGGAAGCTTCTCGAAGCTTAGACCTCATTCTGCAAATGTGTGACCTCATGGCTCATGTGTGTGAACTCATGGCGCAAGTCACTGAACCTCGTTACACTGGTAAAGATTATACTGGAAGCTATGGCATCACCTCAGTACTACTTTCTGTCAATTGCATTTGGAGAAACAACACAGCGCAATAGAATGTGTATTATGCAGTAATTATTGACTACAATAATTGTTGATGTACAGTGTTTAAATTAGGAGCGACAACACAAATCACAGACATTTGTATCACAAATACATGATTCTTACATACAAAAAATACTGTTTGACTGCTATTTCATGGTTGGGTGAATCTCTCTAGACACTTGAATGAGTATTGCCCATACACAAGACTTGGTGTCGGCATGCATCCATGATATCTTAAGGAGAGCAACGGAAAGTGGATAGACCATTTGCTTGGAGACGTTGTTGCCTTGAATAGCCATGCTTGCCTATTTCCGTTCTCAAATTAAGATTTTATGTAATCGAAGGTCATACTGAAGCATTACACAATCTCCCATCGCTTTACAGTGAATGAATGACTTTGCAGTAGAGGGGCCACAGGCCCATTATTCAGAGCATTGTACAAAAGAAAGAAATGTTGATGGAGCGCCGCACAGTTGACAGGTGGTATAATAATAGTCATGGTTGAGTTGGTGACACAAACGATTTACGTTTTTTCATGGCAAGGAATACACACTTTCCTAGACATTCAATGGTACATACATTATCTATTATATACATTAACATACATGACATATGTTAAAGGTAAATATAGCTTATGTTCTGATGGAAATTGCCAATAATTTCTTGGTTATAATGATTGTCTTAATTCGTTATAAAATGGGTACTGTAGAATAAAATGTAATTCTGTTACTACAACTGGAGTGAAGCAGTGATTAGAACATCTGAGAAAACAAAGTGCAGAGAGATAGATTTTCACTGATATACTAGATAGATAACTTTCAAAATACACAGTAGTTTTAACTGACCGATATAAAGATAATTTAGAGTGAGTGAGTGAGTTAATATGTAACGTCACATCGGCAATATTTCAGCCATATCGTGACGAGAACATATTTGACATTGTAATGGAATATATGTACTCTATAAAAACCTGTCGACGAAGGACAGTAAAACAACTAGAATATCACAATTAGAATTAAAACTAGCGTGGAAACTAGCACTATTTGGACAATATCATATAAAAACAGGCTATAGTTGTATAGCTAACAACTGAAGTTAGATCACCATACCAGGGACCATTGGGACTTACAGTATCTTTGATACCTGGATGGACCCTAGTTGGATTTACACCAACCCTTCAGCTGTTGGCGATTGTAAGAAATGCTAGCCAAAATTAATATATATACTACGTTTAAAAATCCTGGTAAGTTTGAATTGACTTTGAAAGTTGGGACTTACGAACCTTCTCAGGAGGACAATAATGTTACGCTATTTCAACCCCCTTTGAGGATACAGCCACTAACAATCCAAGTTGATAATCTGAAGTACCAATTATAAAACGTTATCTATTTACAAAACATATATCAAAATTCATTTAACAAATCTATCTCTTTTAAAAAATCGATGATTAAATGATAATTAACTTTATTAAAAAGATCTTTTACTGTTTTGATACTGAAATATTTATCCCTTATGATGGAGAATTCAACACAGTCAAGCAGGAGATGCTTGACTGTGACACTCTCATCACAAAGGATACAAAACGGAGGATCTTCACCTTTTAACAAATATTTGTGAGTGTACCTTGTATGGCCAATGCGACATCGTCGCATAATGACCTCAAATCTGGACTGACAACCCAAGTAGGTGTAACCAATATAAGGTTTTATTTCACGTAATATATTTATACCTACTTGGGTGTCCCACTTCTTCTGCATCAGATTGCGGATGTAAGTTCTAATGCTAGCTTTGAAATCAGAGTATGGAATAAGAAGTGGTGTCACAGATTTGTTGAGTGCTGCCTTAGCAGCAAGATCAGCCATTGTGTTCCCAGAAATGCCAACGTGCCTGGGTGACCAACAGACGACGATGTCGCATTGGCCAGTAGCAAGATCAATATATAATTCAATGATTTCTATTAAAAGTGGATGTTTACAGTCAAGCAGGACATGCTTGACCGTAGTTCTCTCATCACAAGGGATGTAAAACGGAGGATAAAGATAATTTAGAGCACTGATTTAAGCTTTCGAACCACCGCTGGTTATCAATATCAACACACCTCTGCTTGAACGATTGAATAAAGGTAGGAATGCTGTTAACCCCTTTGATTGGTCCACACCGACCCTGCACCCTTGAAGAGCCACCTCCTCGTGGCGGGTGCTGGGTAACGCTAAGCGCTCCTCAACTACCCGTTGTGGATCCGGGGGTATATTTGGTCCACCAACCTGTTGGCCGTGGGTTGCGCCCCTGTGTCGGTGGAGGACGGGAGTCTGGTGGTTGAGGGCACTGGGAGCCTGGAACCGTGTTCCTTTTTGCCCAGCACACCACTTCGCCCCTTAGTTCACCTAGACGGGTAGTTGAACTTGCCCGGTTCTATCAATCGGCTGGTCACACCAAGCCCTGTGCATAGAAAATATTTTTGCACATTAATTTTATCTAATTGGACATGGTTATTTTGATTACCTGTGAACAAACTACTGGTGTTGCAGTCTGGTTACCGATGCAAAGCCGTCCTTGTTGACACTCGATGGCGGGTGGGGAGCAGGGTTGTCCTACAATCCTACAACATGGCTAACCTGCAAAAAATAAACGGAGACATGTAGACACTGATACCGTTTCATCATCTGATGATGAAGCTTTGAACGATACCCTGATTCATGGCCCCGATTCCTGGTGGTGGAACGAACTGACGGTAAACCACTCAATATTAATCCTTTTGTTATCTCTAAAGCAATAGTGGGTATTTGTGGTAACGTTAAGAATGTCACTCGCCTCCGTAGTGGTTGTTTGCAGGCCGAATGTGTCAAGAAACAGCAGTCTCTAAATCTACTCAATGCTCATTACTTTGCTGATACAGAGATAGTTGTCTCTGAGCACAAAACACTGAATTCATGTAAAGGCATTGTCCGGGATCGCTCCAAATGCTTGGCGGACATGTCAGAGGATGAATTTGTGGCAGAACTCCAAAACTCAAGGTGTAATCGCTGTTAAACGCTTCACGAGGAAAGATCATGATAAAATCATTTCAACAAATACTTACCTTTTTACTTTTGCTCTCTCGAAAATCCCTAATTACATCACAGCTGGATATTTCAGCCTGGGTGTGGATATATTTATCCCAAATCCACTCCGTTGCTTTAAATGTCAGCAATTTGGACATGGTGCCAGATTTTGTAAGAACACTTCAGTCTGTTACCGTTGCAGTGAACAGCATGACGCTGCTGATTGCACCAATGATATCAAGTGTGCTAACTGTAATGGCAAACACATTGCATCATCTAAGTTGTGTCCAAAATTTGAGAGAGAAAGCAAAATCAATAAAATATAGTACACAAATAATATCTCATTTTCGGAAGCTAAAAAACTAGTAGCAGATCTATCTCCTGTAAATCTTACAAAGTCTTACTCTGCTAGAGCAGCTCCCACGTCATGCAAAGTAGACAATAACTGTCAGACTGCAATATCCTGGATATTGGACAAACCAACTATGCTGTATTCAATTTCCGATGAATGTACATCGGAGACACAGACTGAGATACCGCTGAAACCCATAACAGAGTCACCTGTGACGTCACAACCAGAACCACTCCAAGCCACTCCGGAACGTTTAACGAGAAAAGAAAGAAAGTCTTTGGGGGGAAAAAAGAATCAAAAGCATTGAAACATGTTGAGGTACCACTACCCTTAACAATCCCTGTGGAGGTTCATAATACGTTTGAACCTTTGCAAATGGAGGACACTCCGCAAATTAATGAGCGGAGTAAAAACTCCCCCAGATCTCCTATCCAACCTCCATGGCTTCTTCTAATGTAATTCAGTGGAATTGCAGAGGGCTGAAAAATAATTTTCGACCGTCAGCATAATGTATTCAGGAGACATATATAAAGTCTACAGACACCTTCAATTTACGACAATACAGCGACTATCACTTTTTTCTCCTCAAGGAGATAAAGCTACTGGAGGTGCTTCGTCATATCAATCTGCAGGCTGTAGCTGTTCGTCTGACTCTGCACATTGCTTTGACTTTGTGCAGCTTGTATATCCCTCCATCGCCTGATATCCGACTGTCGGATCTGCAAAATCTTTATGATCAGCTGCCAAAGCCATGTATCATCATGGACAATCTGAATGGACACAACCCTACTAATACTAAAGGTAAAACGATTGAGGAATTCATTTCCAATAATAATTTATGTATTTTCAATGACGACTCAGCAACCTATCTACATCCAGCTACGGGGACATATTCTTCCCTGGATCTTTCACTCACCGATTCAACCTTGTATAATGAATTTGAATGGATGGTTCATGGTGGCCTGTGTGGGAGTGATCACTTCCCCACCATTCCCAAAACAATCAACCCTGGTGATGATCCACCTTCCTCAAGAAGGAAATTTGCCAGGGCTGATTGGTCATTGTATGAGACTCTGTGTGTTGAACGCTTAAAGCATGACTCACTCAGGATTAGTGACGATCCTATACAGTCGTTTTCGGATATTATAAATGACATTGCTGACAGAACAATTCCACAGTCCTCTGCAACTCCACACATTCGTAAACCATGGTTTAATAATGAATGTAAACAGGCCAGAAAGTGCAGGAAGAAAGCGGGAAAATATTTTCGCAAACATCCTACTGTCGATAATTTAGACAAAGTTAAGATTTTGAATGCCAAGGCTCAAACAGAATAAGCGTCAGTCTTGGAGGAACTATGTTTCAAATATAGACTTCAGGGAATTTCCCAACTTCGTGACGTAATGCCATTGTTGTCCCTATTCCAAAGCCTGGCAGGGATCATACTGATCCATCTAATTACACGCCAATCTCTTTAACGAGTTGTGTCTGCAAAACCATGGAACGAATGGTAAACAATAGATTAACATGGTATCTTGAAACCAATAACGTTATAACAAAAATTCAATGTGGTTTCAGGAAAAATCGTAGTACCATTGATCATTTGGTACGTTTAGAATCCTTTGTTAAAAATGCTATAGTAAATAAACAACATGCTGTATCAATTTTTTTGATCTTGGGAAAACTTATGATACGACCTGGAAGCACGGCATTTTGAAGGATTTACATGATTTTGGTTTGAGAGGCCGTTTGCCTCTTTTTATATCACAGATTTTAAAAGACAGGCAATTGCAAGTCCGACCGGGTTCAACCCTGTCTGATCATTATAATCAGGATCAGGGTGTCCCCCAAGGCAGTATTTTGTCTGTCACACTGTTTAGCATCAAGATCAATAGTTTATCAACGGTTTTAAATGATTCAATTGATGGATCATTATTTGTGGATGATTTCAATATTTCTTGTCGTGGTAAAAATATGCATACTATTGAACGGCAACTGCAGTTGTGTTTAAACAAAATAAATAAATGGTGTCTGGAAAACGGCTTTAAATTTTCTAAATCAAAAACTGACTCGCCCTTAACGTTTCTGCCACATATTAAATCCCTTAAAACTAAATGCCTGAAGGCACTTGACTTGTTGAAAGTTGTTTTCAACTCAAAGTGGGGAAGGGATCAAGCTACCCTCCTCCACCTATATCGATCATTGGTCCGCTCGAAACTTGATTATGGCTCCATCGTATATGGCGGAGCCTGCAAAAGCAATCTAAAACTACTTGATTCTGTCCACCACCAAGGTCTAAGACTTTGTCTTGGATCGTTTAGAACTTCTCCTGTTGACAGTCTCTACGTCGAGCAGATGAGCCTTCTCTTGCCCAAAGACGCATAAAATTATCTTTACAATATCTTACAAAACTATATTCTAACGAATCGAATCCTGCATTTCACTGTATCTTTAAGCCTCTTTATGAGGATTTGTACAGCCAGAAATCTTCTCTTGTTCCGCCACTGGGGCTCTCCTCCTTGGCAATTGCTTTGGCCCGAAGTTGACCTAACTCTGACAAAGTTTTAAAAATCAGAAACTAATGAATTACAATATAAACAAGAGTATAACCAATTAAAAAGTACATATAATACATATAAATCCTTATTTACAGATGGGTCCAAGGATGGTGGCGCAGTGACATGTGCCACTGTCATTGGATCCAGAACAATATCTTCTAGAATACCGGATAACAGCTCTATATTTACAGCAGAAGCAAACGCCAACTTAACAGCTCTTAAATTTATTCAAAGACATCCTAAACATAAACAATATACAATCTTTTCTGACTCTCTTTCTTGCCTTCAGGCTATTAAAAATCTATCTTGCAAACATCCACTTTTAATTTAAATAATCGAATTATATAATGATCTTGCTACTGGCCAATGCAACATCGTCTTCTGTTGGTTACCCAGCCACGTTGGCATTTCTGGGAACACAATGGCCGATCTTGCTGCCAAGGCAGCACTACACAAATCTGTGACACCACTTCTTATTCCATACTCTGATTACAAAGCTAGCATTAGAACCTACATCCGTGATCTGATGCAGAAGTGGAACACCCAAGTAGGTATAAATAAATTACATGAAATAAAACCTTATATTGGTTACACCTACTTGGGTTGTCAATCCAGATTTGAAGAGGTCATTATGCGACGATGTCGCATTGGCCACACTAGATATACTCACGAATATTTACTGAAAGGCGAAGAACCTCCGTTTTGCATCGCTTGTGATGAGAGATTCACAGTCAAGCATGTCCTGCTTGACTGTGTTGAATATTCCATCACACGGGATAAGTATTTCAATGTCAAAACATTGAAAGATCTTTTTTATAATGTTAATTATCATTTAATAGTTGAATTTTTAAAAGAATTAGATTTGTTGACTGATCTGTAAATAGCTAGATATCTTATTGTTGGTAGTTTACATTAGTAACTTAGATTGTTAGTGGCTGTACCCTCAAAGGGGTTGAAGTAGCGTAAAATTATTGTCCTCCTGAGGGGGTACGTAAGTCCAGAAACTTTCAAAGTAAAATGTAAATTAACATATAACAAACGTAGTATCTTTGTTCTTCTAACTGTCGGCTAAATTTTCCTACAATCGCCAGCGGCTGAAGGGATGTAGACTAAGGCTTAGTCTCTGAATATATATAATTTTGATAGTAACAAACAAGCCCATTTATATTGAAAAGGAGCCCTAGGGAGACCAGAGATTCAGAACCTGAGGAAATCTAGACTTGCTTCATTTAGGGCTTTAGTACTGCAGAGAGGGCTAGGCAGTAGGGAAAATAATGTGGTTCAGGGACTGTGAGACAGACTAGAAGGGATGCCGTAAATCCAACTAGGGTCCCCATGGTTCCTAATATGGTGATCTACCTGCAGTTGTTGGCGATCTATAGCCTGTTTTTATCTTGTATTGTCCTAATAGTGCTATTAGTTTTAACCTTCCACACTAGTTTTAAATCTAATTGTGATATTCTAGTTGTTTTACTGTCCTTCGATGACAGATTTTATAATATACACATAATATACAGCTGATCAATTATTGAGCGGGCTTTAAACGACTTTAGTGTATAATGCTTGCAAACCTTAGACTGGCCAATCAAACAAAAATATTAAACAGTAGTACTGAAGTTTGAAACTATGTTTTATATAATTAGTTGTTTCGCTTACCTTGCATTTTTTAGAATTGAGATGGTAATTCCTGAAACGTTGATAGTTTGACATGGTCAGCTCGAACCACCACCGCACATTGCAATTGCATCCGTACCCTGATTGTTGGAGAAAAGGAGAACTATTCACGCTCGATGATAACTGCTCTACCGACATAAACAGGGCGACGTTTTGAAATAACGTATCATATGATGGTTATTTATCACTGTATTTACAGCGGAAGATAATGTCTTAATTTATAAGCAACAAAATGTTGAGAACACTGAATTTCGTATCAATTTCTTAGCATGACTCATAACTCACGACATGAGTTACTGTTAACTCGTAGGTAAACAGTGAAAGCATGACGAACAGGAAGAGATGCCAGACATTTAGGACCTCTGCCAGTGGGCATGTTTTATTGAAGTGAGTGAGTGAGTTAAAATTTAACGTCACCCCGGCAATATTTCAGCCATATAGTGACGAGAAATGTTGTAGATACACTATAAATACAAGTAAGTAAATAACCAGTGATCGACGGACTGTAAAATAACTAGAGTATCACAAAAAGACTTAAAACTAGCTGGTATTATTTTTAAAAGTAGAACACTTTTTAGACATTACAATGTAAAACTGGGCTAGTGATCGCCAACAACTGAAGGTAGATCACCATACTAAGGACCATGGGGACTTACAGTGCCTTTGCTACCTGCATGGAACCTAGCTGGATTTACATCATCCCTTCAGTCGCTGGCGTGTTTCATTGAAGAGCTGAAGAGACATCAAGAATAGGTTTATTGATTACTGACTTGGAACATGGTCAGTTCTTTGTTTATTATATTTTAGAAAGCACTTGAATATCACTTTATCTTTGCTATCACTGCGAGGTGTTAATCTTTGGAGTTGTTTCTACAGACTTTGTCATGAGGATTACTGAGATATTTGGTTAGTTTTGAGAGCAATTTCCACATCATTCTTACTCTGAATTATTGATAATAAATTTTAAATGTTTTAATAAATGCAAGTTTGTGTCGTAAAACAGTTCGGTCAGTGTGTGAGGGTGACTTCGTGGTTAATGTTTACAAACCAACAATCCCACAATCGGACTGTCCGACATGGTACATGATGTATTATCGATAACTGGGTACTGATTGTTGACACAATGGTGTTTCGTAGTTTGAGTTTGTGTGGTGTATATATAATAGTAAACATAATACATACCCGAATGCAGGCATACCCTGAAATACGCACACACGCACTCATTCATTCTGTTAACAGATCTATGACAGTGTGCAAAATCCGTTACGAACGTAAACCAGTCCGACAGTCCGACATAGTATATGGCGTTTCGTGTGTTACACAAGATACCATGATGTTTGTGTGAGAGCGGTAGATGGACAAGAACAACCAATTCATATCATACTACTCCTGAAGCATTTAGTACATAATGGGCATTTTGATGTATGTGGGTTTGGAACATAGGAGTCTCAACAGGCAGAGATCCGGTTGCTGTGTTTGCCACATCAATCAGTCGTGATCTTGAATTAAAGTAAATGGGCTAATTGAGCTCCATCAGACTCCACTAAGATGTATGAAACAGCCTAACGGATACAACATGCAGATTAATCTGAAACATTTGTTTTTAAAATTCAACATTGTCTTATATGATCAAATATATCCATGTCATCATGTTGATGATGTCAGTAGCGTTCAAGGTCCTCGTTTTCAGACAAGCTGCGTGAATGTTATGAAACACCAGAGACAAGAACAGGAAACTACTGCATCACGACGAGGGTAATTGAGGGTCCGACAAACCCCTGAGGGAAAGCATCAAAGCTAACGTCATTATTCTGACAAACAATCAGCAAAGTCACAAATTCTGACCACCTGATTCTCTCCAGTTGTGTCTAGCAGTAACGACAGGGTATTGGGGAAGGACTCTTTACCATGGTAGATATAATGTTAGAACATCACGTGATTATCGTCTGGGACAGATGAAACTACGACAGGTGGACTTTCACCAAATACACAGAGACTAACATAGACATATCATACCCACGTTCAATGAAGAAATAAACGAGAAAGGTTTAGTTGAAACAACAATATTTAATCTTGAAACATAGGTAAGCATCAGACATGAATTCTGTAATGAACAGGATCACAGCAATTGAGCTGTGAGACCACACTGTTGCTATAGCCCAACTACATATAACACACTATGTCCATGGTGACTGTAGAATGTTTTGCGTGTCCTCTATTTCAAACGTACAGCCACTTTTTCACTTAGTAAGTATGTAGACGGTCTACATATAATGTGAGTGTGAAACTTTGTCTTATTCGATCACCATGACATTGAGTCCAAGTTCGATTCCAGCCGACTCAAGCCCAACCTGACTGCGATGTTTCTTTGACACTCTCCCAAACTACCCTTGTGTTTATCGATAACTGGGTGCTGATCGTTGACTGGTACACACCACATACGACTAAACAATCACATACGCCTCACACAGCAGAATGCACCACACACCACACACCACACACCACACACCACACACACACACCACACACCACAATGCAATAATATGCATGGAATATAGCACAATACAATGGAATAAAAATACAGAACTACACAGAATCGTGCCTTAGGTTCAATATAAAGTACAGAGACAAGTGAAACATGCATTTTCTACAGAATGCATACACTTACTTTACATGGTCCTGGTACAAATACGTGAGGATTACCAAGATCATAAGCATTGAAAGCAGTGTTTAGTTAAGTCGTGATTCCACGTTAGGGCACCATGTCCAGTAATCTGAGTAAATTTCAAAGTGGATAGTTTCCTCTGAAAAAGATTCCAAGTTGCTTGGCTACGAAGAATTAGACGTCTGTTACTGAAGAATGTTGAGAATGTCCTCCCACTCTATCGTACATCTGTCATTGCATCTCCACAGTGCTCTGACGAGGACCAGGCCAGTGGCGGATCTGCCGTTCTTCTCCTTCCACTTGGTCAGCATGTGTACAACTTGCATGTACAGTGAACGTGGGTGTGCAACTTTGCCTTGCTCCATTGTAACGAGAGTAAGTCCAAGCTCGATCCCGACAGACTCGAACCCGATACCAATGTGACTAGCAACACGGCCGAGATCCGCCCTTGAAACAGGCTGCTTTAATGTTTCCTCATCTGCATCATAAAGCAAAGTACGGAATGAAGGCCCTAGAAAATATGTTTAAATACATACTTTGAAAATAGTGGATGTAAATGATTAAATCATGACTATTTCTCTGAACGATGACAGTAATGTTTACATGAAATGTAATAGTTTCAACGTAGTCATCCAGCGAGTATAACAAGTAACATTTAAAGTAACGAACCCAGTAAAGTTGTTGATTGATTGCAGGGACGTACCACCTCAGTGGCTAATCTCTGAAAGAAAACGTAAACGTCTTTCAACCCGTAAATACAGTTTTCCCACAGGCACATAATATACGAGTTGATTGTCTCTATGAAGCCCCAGGTTTCTACAGAAATGAGTGAGTCCACTTGCGAGTAGGGTAGGTAAACTGGGGGTGTAGGTGAAATGAGACTGTAGGGGTAATGGGCGTGAACCTTTGACAATAGTAGATATGAATGATTTAATCCTGATTATCTCTGTGAACGATGACAGTGATGTTTACATGACATGTGATATCAGTAACGTAGTCTTCATCTAGCGAGTTTAACACGTAACATTTACGAACCCACTATATTGTTATCGATTGATTGGAACGTACGATCCCAGAGTCTACTCTCTGTAAAGAAGAGTAACCTGCATTCAGACTGTAAATATTATATTCCCAGATGTACATAATATACGGGTTCGTTATCAATGCAAGTGTGTAAATGAAAGGGGGTATTCTATAATAGTGACCCTGTAAGGTTTGGAGTCGTTGTAACACTATGTAAGTTGCATCAACCCGTGTCCGATAAATGATGGGGATAAGAACGGGGGTTATGAAAGGTTTATCACTATGCTGAAGATCAGGAGGGGACACCCCACGGTGTCTGCACCTATTGCCCAAGGTAGAGATTCAGTCGGCCATGATAGATAGGTAAACAATGGGGGCATTAACTATAGTCTGTTGCAGTAAGAAGACTTAAAATTAAGAAAAACTCCTAAAATACTTCAAGAAGTATGACGCGCATACCCCGAGAAACATGGGCCAGCTGCTATCCACCCTAAACCACCTATTCCCATCTGTCGCAATAGTCCTGACATTAATCTTATACAAACGTACATAAACAGATAAATAAAGGATCGTGAAAGAACTGTCTAAGACGTACCAGATACCAGAGTCCAGGCCAACATCGAAGAACATTACCCATGTTGAACGTGTTCACTATTACTGACAATAGTAAATAGATGCGTCTAAACTGAAATGATAAATATAACCTGTGTATTGTCATAAGTGTATGTCTCTAGCCGATTTCCGATTTCGGATTCCAGTATATGATTTCGGATTTCCTGCGATATGACTGACTTTCATGGATATTGGACAGATTTATGAGGCGTTGGTTATTGTGTGTAGTCATGTTACATTAGCTTGTCCAGAAATGACGAATTATTAGATAAGTATATTCTTGTGACACGGGCAATAGATTCAGACAGTTGTGTATTTGTTATGTCTTTAAGCCCGGCTGTACTAGAAGTATTACAGCCAATGCCTGATTCTCTGGGTAATTGTCACTTGGTTGACACATGTCATCGTATCCCAATTGCGTAGATCGATGCTCATGCCGTTGATCACTGGATTGTCTAGTCCAGACTCGATTATTTACAGAAAGCCGCCATATAGCTGGAATATTGCTGAGTGCGGCGTAAAACTAATCTCATTCACTCAGGGCAATTGATATGAGACTTAACGTCACCGGTCAAAACTGCTAATTCAGAAAATGATTTATAATTTTCTTACACACATCACCAAATCTTGAAATGTTGAAACGTAACCCCCTGTACGTTTGATAATATGCATTACAAATAATTTTATTTATGCAGTTGTATGCAGAATGTTATTGACATAATATATTGTCCAGTACAAATTATCTTACGTATTTATTAGAGATACTGAAATAAATTCATAATAAATTTTAATTCCACAACATATAGATCTGATATACATCGTTATCAATAACATACATACATACAACATATTCCCTTTACTAGCATACTCACAGTATACGGGTAGCACAGACAGCATGACGATACACGACCACATGACTGTGTGGTATATAATCTGAAAACTCCGTGTGTGTCAAGATATAGTCAAACACTTCCGCATTGGGGAAATCCCCACTTTACGTTATGACGACGTAACCTTTTTACTTTGGAAAACATGTCATTGAGTAGTCTTACAGTTGTATAACAAGCTTTGAAAAGTATTTTAATCATATCAAGGAGTACTGTAGTCACGTGGTGGTATGTGTGGAAATGGTGTTGGCAAGACTAGAGCCACAATCACGAACTTTGTACTGTAAAGTTACTAGATCTTGTCCCGATAATCAAATAGTTCAATGAGCTTTCTGAATACACACGTCCCCTTATCGTGATCGGTTTAACGCGTACGGCACATGTCCACGAGGCAATATACGGTTTGTAAGAATAAATTTGCAACTGCATCAGAGCCATGTAGGACATGAAAACTGGCTATTTGGTTTGTGGAGGACATAAAAGTTTATTATTGCATTGTAAAGCTGAACATATCCATGCATTACATGGACTAGCTGCGTAGCAGCAAGAACTGTTGGGCTTTTATGCCCATCGATATACACAGGTAATGACGACTATACTACTGTCTCAGACTGTCACAACGGACAGGGATCCTCACGTGTGTTCCACCGTCTCACTCTATCGGTATACCCAGACAGCATGGCTAATATTGTTCGTGTTGGTCAAGATTCCGACAGCAGGGATGTTCATATTCGCCCAGTGTGCCGTCTCTTAGAATCTCAGCGCATTGTGATTTCATTGTGCATTTATGTATACATGTACGATTTCCCTACCTGTTGCGTAGTGACAGCTGTTGTTTCTGTTTTATAACTGAAATTTACAACATTTTGATTTCAGAGGCCCAAAGGGATATTTTTTATTGATATGATCCCAGACAATGGCCAAGACAGACAGCAAAGTAACCTACAACCACGAGCAGACAATAAGAGGTACGTCCATTCTCTTTTACAATCAAAGGTACGAGCTCACCATAATTCAAAATTTCTATGTGTGCATCTCAATATTTCTGCTATACAGTGTACTCCCTCTAAACCGACATTGCTTGGGCCAGGTGAAAAATGTCGGATTAGAGGGATGTCGGTTTATAGGGGAGTTTTAAGAAACTCAATCTAAAATTTAAAATATACACAGACAAAATTAAACAACCACAGTGAAATGTATGTTTATAGCAAAGTCTCTTTATTAACAAATATTCTATATATAATAGCAAATGATACAAATTTTTAACAATACTTAATGATGAATAAAGAAGTCAGTCATGGTGGTTTGGTGGGTGGTCAGAAGTTTTTGCTCAAGAGCACAGTGATTGCCTTACACAACTCACTAACTCTTGTGCATTTATCCATGCGACAACGAATCATAACGAACACCTAACATGTGATTTCACCAATGTATGAATCCATTAAACAAGTTGTAATTAGCAAGGAAATACACAGAGAGAGAGAGAGAGAGAGAGAGAGAGAGAGAGAGAGTGAGACAGACAGACATACACACACACGCAGAGACACACACACACACACACACACATTGCATACGGCCTGGATTGCGGCTCCAGTATCCCATGTACACGCTCAGGGTCTAAGGATCAGGGCATACAAATAGATACATCGATGCTAACCGAAAGAATAGTCACCCTTAATGCTTATCATAAATACATTCACCCAGAAATATCCTTATTGTTAACATGAAATCTTGAAATCTTTTGTGTTGGTTAAAATCATGATTTCTATGCGACAGACATTATTTTGGACACCATGTAAACATGAAAAGGAATGTTAGTTCATTTAATTGTTTTGCTCATTGATTTGATATGTCTGGGCGGCGAGCAGCTATCACAATCGAGTCAAACCCATTGGATTTTTGCCGGTAACATTCCTAGATTTGGCTAACTGTCATGGTTGGCGTTGACTGAAGAATGTTGAGAATGTCCTCCCACTCTATCGTACATCTGTCATTGCATCTCCACAATGCTCTGACGAGGACCAGGCCAGTGGCGGATCTGCCGTTCTTCTCCTTCCACTTGGTCAGCATGTGTATAACTTCCATATACAGTGAACGTGGGTGTGCAACTTTGCCTTGCTCCATTGTAACGACAGTAACTCCAAGCTCGATCCCGACAGACTCGTATCCAATACCAATGTGGCTTCCAACACGACTGAGATCTCGTGCAGATACAGGTGTATCCAGTTGGTCTTCAGTTACAGCAAGTGCGTGGCTCCATGGTGTCTGCCCTACAAGAATCAAATCACAATAAGCATAGTCTGTACCAATACGTGTGCGTTTTATGCATTAGATTGGCATTCAAAACTCACACAAAATTAGTCCAAGCTCGATCCCGACAGACTCGTATCCTATACCAATGTGGCTTGCAGAACGACGGAGATCCGCCCTTGAAACAGGCATCTTTAATGTTTCCTCATCTGCATCATAAAGCAAGGTGCAGCACGAAGGACTTAGAAAATATGTTTTAGTCAGTAAATGCACACGTTGAAAATAGTAGATGTAAATGATTAAATCATGATTATCTCTCTGAACGATGACAGTAATGTTTACATGAAATGTAATAGTTTCAATGTAGTCATCCAGCGAGTATAACAAGTAACATTTGAAGTAACGAACCCAGTATAGTTGTCGATTGATTACAGGAATGTACCACCTCAGTGTCTAATCTCTGAAAGGAAACGTAAACGTCTTTCAACCCGTAAATAAAGTTTTCCCACAGGTACATAACCTTCTGGATGATTGTTCAATATATGAAGTAAATGATTATGGTTCTAATAAATTATACTAATAACAAGGATATTTATATAGCGCTAGTTCCTCATCATTGAGGGACATGCTCAAAGCGCATCGTAGGATACATACATAAATATACACAAGACAGACAACAGTAAAGACAATTGGTCTCACACTCCCTGAACCACATTATTTTCCCTAATGCCTAGCCCTCTCTGAAATGCTAAAGCCCTAAATGAAGTAAGTCTAGATTTCCTCAGGTTCTGGTCTTCCTGGGGCTTCTTTTCAAAATAAATGGGTTTGTTTGTTACTATCAAAATTATATATATATTAAGAGACTAAGACAATTAGTGGTAGCGTACGAAGAGGTAAGTTTTAAGCCCAGATTTAAACACAGATAGCGAGATGGAGGTAAGCCGGTCGTTGTGAAAATGTTTATCACTATGGTGAATACACAACAGTGGTGAAGTTGAGTAGCACGGGTATGGTGCTCAAACTGCATGAAACATGTTCAGGACGAGTCTGGGAGCCGAACCCCATAGGCGGATCCAGAGGAAGTGCAGAGGTGAAGCCCCTTTTTCATCCTGAAAGTTTATCAAATGATCATTGAAACTCTCGTTAAAAAGGGTGAAAATGAACTGTACACCCCCCATTTCTCAAAAGGTTGTATCTGCCTCTGGAACCCAGTGTACAAAGTCCGCTGTCCTTCCCCAGCCCTTAACCGAACTATCCCCTTTTATCGTGATGATGCCGACATTAAATTTATACAGTTAAATTATAGTTTTTAAAACGTGCATTTCGTCACGATAAGGCTGAAATATTGCCGATGTGACGTTAAATATTAACTCACTCACTCACTCATTAAAACGTGCATAAACAGACAAATAAAACTGCCTGAGACATACCTGATACCGAAATCTGGGCGAAAATCGAAATATATTTCGTATTTTAAATGTGTACACTATTGCCGACAAGGTAGCTGGCGATCACGTGAGATGGGTAATCTATTCAATGTGCTGCAGCACACTACTTATACCCTTTAGAAAGGGAGTTCCTCTTAGACAGTGTGCATATCAGATTCTTGGCATGCAGCCAACCTTATGTAGTGTAATAAAGCGCTGCGTAACAGTGAAGTGGGCTGTCCTAGTTTAGTTTTCGTTTTGCTATGTAGACATTGATACAAAGACAGGGTAGCTGTGGATTGCGTGGGAGGAGAGGAGGTAGCTCCCTACTTGACGGGGAGAAACAGGGCTCTGAAGCTCATTGAAGTTCTGAACATACTCGAAAACCTCGATGACACACGGTCTATAGTAACACCTCCTGCTAAAAGGTCTTATAAAGTCGTAACGTAAAAAGAATCCTTAACTATACTGTATATGATTGTATCTTCCCAACATATTTATTGTTTAACAAGTTATTACAACAAACAGATTTGATGTGCAGTGTCTTCAGTAAAGCATGATCGATTACTTTCTTAAAGGTCACATCAACCCAAAAATCAAACATAATTAAGACACAATTATCACTGAGTCATGACATATAATATACATTGCTGATTATGAAAAAACATACAAGCGAAATTAAAAGCATACAATCGCAAATCAAAAGTGCATTATTTTGTACCTGGGTTTACTTCCCTAGAAACGAAGCAGCCGCGATACCGAACCCAGCCAGAGCGGGTGTGTGTGCACTCACGTGTAACGGCTGGTTCATTTGCCGACGCCAACACGGCTCATTGTGTGTGTATATATAGAGATGTTGGGTTTTTTAAATACATGCTCATTTTTTGTGTATAACATTTTGCAATCAACAGACATCGTAACATGTCATGTGTACAAGTATCACACCTGCCTATCTGTGTAATTACATAATGTGACATAGACCGAACTCGGGCCAAAAATCAATGCGTTTTGTTTATGGTGTATAGCCTGATAGGTGTTAAGTTCAAATTGCATGTGGTCAGTGATCGCAGTTGTGTATTGAATATTGTCATTAGCAGACAGGCAGGCAAACACACAGGTGTCAATAAAACAAGACATTGAGTTTTGTCTGTGACAACGACATATCCATATCACAGTCTGTCTGTCGCTAAATAATGACATTGCTTTTAAGTATCGAACTGAGAAAGTGTCTCGGTAAGAAGAACGTGTGGTGAAACAGACAAATGAAATTATATAAACAGTTAAAATGGTAATCTACTGTATTAACATATAAAAATATGAAATGTGAAATATCAACAAAGCATTAGAAAAATAGCCCACACCAAAGCCTTCACCGAGTATTCACCGGACAACCCGCTTCCAAGCTGCGCGAACCTATTTCACTGCGCATGTGCTATGAGCGCAGCCCAGCTGTTGAAACCACTTCAATTCCCCCAAGCACTGGGGGACAATTAGTGAATCGTTTGAACTTCGATTTCGCGCGGTTTTTTTCATTGCGTTATTTTTCAACTTTATAAGTTGAATTTGCATTTTTGATGATTTGTTCCGGTAAGCCCATACCGAAAGCTATCAGAATCAGCAAAGTTGTGTTTTACGTTGCATGTGACCTTAAAGTTACTAGATGTACTGTTTCTCTTTTTATGTTGTTTTCTTCCTTTTGGAGCATAACGTAACATACCAAAGAATTGGCGACAATGTAATTGCAAAACGAAAACTCAACTAGGACGGTCCGCTTTACTGTTACGTAGCTCGTTATTACACGACATAAGGTTGGACACTACGATTATAAACCTAGTAGTCTTAAATTTACTTGAAATGTTTTGAGACTTACGTACCCTCTCAGGAGGACATCAATTTTACAATACTTCAAGCCCCTTTGAGGGTACAGCCACTAACAATCAAAGTAGATAATCTAAACTACCAATTATACAACCTTATCTATTTACAAAACATGTATCAAAATTCATTTACCAAATCTATCTCTTTTAAAATATCAATGATTAAATGATAATTAACATTATTATAAAGGTCCTTTACTGTTTTGACATTGAAATATTTATCCCTTATGATTGAGAATTAAACACAGTCAAGCAGGATGTGCTTGACCGTGGTTCTCTCATCACAAGGGATACAAAACAGAGGATCCTCATCTTTCAAAAACGGTAGCAGTAGTAGTAGTAGTAGTAGTAGTAGAAGTAGAAGTAGTAGTAGTAGTAGTAGTAGTAGTAGTAGTAGTAGTAGTAGTAGTATAGTAGTACTAACATGAGCAGTAGTGGTAATAGTAGAAGTAGTGAGTGAGTGAGTGAGTGAGTTAATATTTAACGTCACATTTGACATTGAAATAGAATATACATAGATATTATAAAAACCTGCCGACGAAGGACAGTAAAACAACTAGAATATCACAGATATACATGTAAAACTAGTGATGATAAAATCTAAAACATTTTAACTATAGGGGACAACACAACATAAAAATAGGCTATAGATCGCCAACAACTGAAGGTAGATCACCATACTAGTAGTGGGGCGGTTAAGGCCAGGATTTTGTCAAAATTGTGCACTTTGGGTTAAAAGCACCAAACTTGGCACACTGATACATTGAACAATTCTAAACATTTCTGGATATGGATCCACCTCAGTAGTGCCCCCTGGTGGCCGAAAATCCAAGATGGCCGCCAGTTTGACTGAAATCTCTAACTATGTCATCCCATGCTCAACATATCATAATTATCTTGTCATATTCAGTATTTTATTAAGGAATTGTCTTCATAGTGCTGTATGTAATTTACATCTAGCATGTAGCGCCCCCTGGTGATGACAAAATTCCAAGATGGCCGCCAAATTTAGACTTGTATAGAATGTTTCAAATGTTTGTACACAATGTCAGTATTATTTGTTCAGATCAGTTTAATTTAGGATTTAAAAAAATCCTTGTTACTGAATGTTCTAGCTATTAATACCAAAATGATTTTCCCTGTACATTTAAAGTATTACTTTTTGTTATTTATAAAATAATTAACACATGAATAACATGATGAATACAGTATTGATCAAGTTGTCACGTTATTATGTTCCACAATGTTTATTGTTTTATAGCTATGGATTTTAAAATATATTCTTTTAATACACATATGTGTATGGCCTTTTTAAATGAGATCAGCACTTTTGCAAGTAGTATTGGAATTTTCTCCTTTGAACAATCTAAGATGGCTGCTTGTAGCAGTCGATGCATTTTTGAGAGCATTCTTGTGATGGATATTTCCTTAATGAGGCACCCAAAGGTATGAATGGGAGGGAACATCAAACAAAGTTCAACTGATGGAAGAAATAAGAAGATCATTGTCAAGCTGCCGTTCGTCTATACCAGTGTACCCCCATTTTATGTTTTACCAAGACGGATCATTATATGCCGCCTTTGAAATGACCTTTTACTCAAGATGAACATTGTGTTAACACAATACTTGATTATGAGAACTAGGTAATAATGACGTTTTTTTCTCATGGGAAGCATACAATGCACTAACAGACCCTCCAACAACAATTGCGCTTATGCCACTGTTTTTAAAATGTGCACACTCTGTTGCTACGATACAACATTCAATGAATGTGGCAAAGAAAGCTGTTGAGCAGTTACACCCAGGTCATCTACCTGTATGCAAATGCTAAAACAATCCAGTGGTATTTTCCGGAATCATATGATGATGCCAGTTTCCTTATATCAGGTTTGGTGGATTGGGTATTGAAATAGCTACGTTCAGGATCCTCGGATTTGACGGACAACAGCAATTTGCGTAGCTGGGTTGGCTGATTCCTTCATCAAGTGTACCCACCTTGCTAGAACAAGGCATGTCCATCAGATCACAGCCGCTACATTATTCCTACAATAGCACCAGGCACATGCTCACTGTCAGGAAACAGAATCAAACAAAGAAGACCTTTTTACTTTTAGAAGTTAGTGTGATGCAAAGTCAGCTTCTCAATCCTAGTTTCAGTATTGGTCCTTTGTTCCTGAACTTGAACTTTGCACATTGTGCCTGGTGGGTGCAATCGAAAAGCAGATTCCCCAAAGTATGTAGCATCACTTGTCAGAGTAATACCATGGGTCTTTATGTTAGATCATGTCATCTATGCACGTTCGCTTTCAGTTCACATCAGAAACATGTCTTCCTTATCAGTGGAACACTCAGCACTGTACCACACATTTTGTTCTGGATTTGTAGAACATAAAACTAAACGACCATTCCCTGCCATGGTACTAGATCAGGCTCATGAAGAAATCAGTGCTCTTGTGAAAGGAGATGGAGGGGCAGTTGAACTGTCAGAAAACCCATCAGGATGGGTGGTTGCAGGACCAGAAGTGTCTAGAATGATTCAAGAATTCAATTCAATATGAGAGTTTTGTAAAAGAAAGGTTCATTGACAGATCAAAACCAATAAAGGAACCAGTAAGAAAGAGCAAGCTGCCACTGTTTTTAAGACTGAAGACTCTTCGTCTTCCTATTTCATTGTGCATCACTTGAGGGTTACTGTGCGCTCTGTTTACCAGGTTGTACATATCATGTCTACCAAGAGAAGGGGACTTTCTTCGAGCATGAAAATCAACCATGGCCTCCTTTATTGTCCAAGATGGGAGGAATGAGATCGCGTACAGACCTTCTTGAACAACCTCAACATATACAAGCGGAGCCACCAGATGCTACTCCAGCTGTTTCTGCAGTGATACTTGATGGCCCTATGATTGTGCAGATGCTTCATCCCAGAACATCCATAATGTTTCAAGTCGATATCCAGAATGTATTTCTGCCATACATGTTCCAGTATCTTGAACACCAGGACAGACTGGATATTCTGTGGGACACCTAAACGTACAGCCTTAAAACATTCACCATAGAAAAAGGTGGCAAGGGTCTAAGAAGAATAGTTAAAGCATCATCACTTGTGCGAAGTAACTGAGAAAGCTTCTTCTCAGTTAATGAGAACAAAGATGAGCTTTTGGCACTGCATGCTGAACAGGTTTCTTCAACATAATTTGAAGGAAAACAAATTTACAGCACCCTTGAGACAAGAGTTGTAACCTCTCCTGAAACAGCTGACAGAAGAGTCCAAGAAGAAGCCCCCACTCGTCTTGTATTGCAATATCTGCTGCTTGACGTGGTGCGCTAAAACGGTCCTGATTAGTACTACTGCTTACACAGACGTTGTTGTCATAACGATAACAAACATTCAACAGATACCTTCAGAGTATGGATATCATTTGGCCTAGGCAAGCACAAAGGATATATAGCTGCACATTAAATTGAACTTCCCTCTTTCCATCAAAAAATGGCATTGTCAGTATTGCATGCCTTCACCAATTGCGATGTTACTTCATTTTTTTGCCGGGATTGTGAAGAAAACTGCTTGGGATACTTGGAATGTATATCCTGAAGTCACCAAGCATTCCTGTCACTGGCAGATGCCCCAGCAGATACCTGTATTGTATTTTATCTGACAACGCAATGCAATTCCTTGAGCTGTTTGTCATTCTTTTAAATGACAGAACTAGTGTGACTTGGAACGTCAGTCAGACAAAAGCCAGACAGACAAAGGCAACCCTAAAACAACACACATTACAGGAAGGTCAGGTGCATCTCTGCCACGTCCTGCAGACTGGGGTTGGAAGTTGGCATGTAATAAAACATGGATACCATAGTGGCCAACGCTAGGTCAGGCACAGGAACAGTGTTATGAACTGACATACTGCACCTGTACGAAGTCTTGCACGGGCCTTTGTAAATGTTACAAAGCTGGTCCAAAGTGCACTGCTTTGTGCCGTTGTGAAGGAAAGTGTTTCCAGTGAGTGAGTTTACTTTGACGCCGCACTCAGCAATATTCCAGCTATATGGCGGCGGTTTGTAAATAATCAAGTCTGGACCAGACAATCCAGTGATCAACACCGTGAGCATCGGTCATGTATTATATTATTCTGATGAAATTTACGCAATCACAGAGAAATAGTTTCTTTTCTTACAATCTGGAAAGTACGTTTTAAATATCCACCCTACTTTGTTTAAGATATGGCCAGGAATATCAGTACAATACATCTTTCTACAGTTTCAATATTCATGATCAGTCACTGGAAACAGACCCATGAAGGTCCGAGTTAGAATATTGATCTTCAGTAACCCATGCTTGTAGTAAGAGGCGACTAACGGGATCGGCTGGTCAGGCTCGCTGACATGGTTGACACATGTCATAGGTTCCCAATTACTCAGATGGATGCTCATGCTGTTGATCACTGGATTGTCTGGTCCAGACTCGATTATTTACAGACCGCCGCCATATAGCTGGAATATTGCGTGTGGCCTAGAACTAAACTCACTCACTCACTCACTAATAATACATCAGAATCGTTTACTTGCAAATAAGTACTGCATTAAATTGTTCTCTGAAACTTTGCATTTGTAAAATACTAACCGAAATACTTCTTACATTATAAAGCATAATACCAACAGATCATACACAAGAGTGCACAAATATATACATTCATTTGTTGCTATTTAAAATGTCTTTTTCACAATATTTTAAATATATCAGTATAACAAGGCAATTTCTGAATATTTTGGCAGCCATCTTGGATTTTCATCACCACCAGGTGGCGCTGTGTAATAAATTGGGAATATGTACCTCACTGTTCCAATTAATCCTCTATGAAATACGAAATTTGACAAGATAATTATGATATATTGAACATAGATTGCATGTTAGTCTAAATGGCGGCCATCTTGGATTTTCTGCCACCAGGGGGCACTACTGAGGTGGATCCATATCCAGAAATGTTCGGAATAGTTCAATATATAAGTGTGCCAAGTTTGGTGCTTTTAACCCAAAGTGCACAATTTTTGCCTTAACCGCCCCACTATAGGGACCATGAAGACTTCACAATACCTTTGCTACCTGCATGGACCCTTGCTGGATTTACACTATCCCTTCAGCCACTGGCGATTGTAGGAAAGTTTAGCCGAATTATACAGGCAAAATTATGCTACGTTTAAAAAATCGGGTAAGTTTAAATTTAGCTTTGAAAGGTTTGGGACTTACGTGCCCTCTCAGGAGGACAATAATTTTACAATACTTAGTAGAATAATAGTAGTAACAGTAGTAGTAATAGTGGTGATTGTAGTAGTATTAGTAGTAGTAGTAGCAGGAGCAGTAGTAGTGGTGGTGGTAATAGAAGTAGTAGAATAATAGTAGTAACAGAAGTAGTAGTAGCAGTAATAGTAGGAGTAGTAGTAGTAATAGGAGTGCTAGAAGTAATAGTCGTAACTGTAGTAGGGGTAGTAGTAGTAGTGGTGATGACAGTAGTAGTAGTAGTAGTAGTAGTAGTAGTAGTAGTTATTGTAGTAGCAGTAGTAATAGTTGTAGTAGTAGTTGTAGTAGTAGCTGTAGTAGTAGTAGTAGTAGTAGGACTGCCGGGCACAACAATGTTTACACCATGGATAAAAATGGACACCTGAAGGCCACCCTGTCTTCTTCTCTCCCGATACATTTAGACATGAGAGCAACAGTGTCTGGAAGGAATGTATTGAATTAATTAAATCATGAATGTGTATGCTGCGTTTACCAATTCAAATTAAAACTGCTGTTAATCTCTTTTATATATGGGCTTACTAAAACAGGGGCTACCTGTTGTTTCAAATGGCTGGAGTGAGTGAGTTAATATTTAACGTCACATCGGCAATATCGCAGTCATATCGTGACGAAAACAATTTATACAATAAAAAGTGAAATGAGAACATTTGACATTGAAATGGAATATATAAACGTTATAAAAACCTGTCGACGAAGGACAGTAAAACAACTGGAATATCACAATTACAACTGAAACTAGTATGGAGAGTTAAAACTGATAGCACTATTTGGACAATACAATAAAAAAACAAGCTATAGATCGCCAACACCAGAAGGTAGATCACCATACCAGGGACCATGGGAACTTACAGTACCTTGGCTACCTGCATGGACCCTAATGGATTTACACCATCCCTTCAGCTGCTGGCGATTGTAAGAAATGTTAGCCAAAATTAAAATGACAAGAATGCTACGTTTAAAAATCCTGGCAAGTTTAAATTGACTTTGAACATTTTGGGACTTACGTACCCTCTCAGGAGGACAATAATTTTACACTACTTCAACCCCCTTTGAGGGTTCAGCCACTAACAATCTCAGTTACTAATCTAAACTGTCAATAATAAAATATGCATCTATTTACAAGTCAGTTAAAAAGTTTAATTCTTTTAAAAATGCAATAATTAAATGATAACTTATATTACTAAAAAGATCCTTCATAGTTTGTGATTTGAAATAGATATTCCTTGTGATGGAATATTCAACACAGTCAAGCATGACATGCTTGACCGTGATTCTTTCATCACAAGGGATACAAAACGGAGGATCCTCACCTTTTAATAGGTACTCATGAGTATATCTTGTGTGGCCAATACGACATCGTCGTATGATGACCTCTTCAAATCTGGACTGACAACCAAAGTAGGTATAACCAACATAAGGTTTTATTGCATGTGATTTATTAAGTCCCATTTGAGAGTCCCACTTCTTTTGCATCAGATCACGGATATAAGATCTTATAGCAGCTTTGTAATCAGAGTATGGGATCAGAAGTGGTGTCACAGATTTGTTGAGTGCTGCCTTAACAGCAAAATCAGCCATTGTGTTCCCAGAAATGCCAACGTGGCTGGGTAACCAACAAAAGACGATGTTGCATTGGCCAGTAGCAAGCTCATTATACAATTCAATAATTTCTAATAAAAGTGGATGTTTACCAGAAAGATTTTTAATAGCCCCAAGACACGAAAGAGAATCGGAAAATATTATGTATTGTTTACATTTACGGTGTTTATTAATAATAATAATAATTAATAATAATAATTGATTTATAGAGCGCCTATTTCCAAAAGATATTGCTCAATGGCGCTATGAAGAGAAAAGATTGTAGACAATGTCTATGGAAAAGAGAGTTTGAACAGATGAGTTTTGAGGGCAGTTTTGAAAGCATCAGCAGATTCTATTTCTTTTAGGGTGAGTGGTAGAATGTTCCAGAGATAGGGGGCTGCAGCAGAGAACGCTCTTGATCCCATGGTTGTTTTGACGTGAGGCTGTGTAAGCAGTAGGGAGTTTGACGAGCGGAGCAATCGGCATGGAACATGGAATGAATGAGGCTTTTAAGATATTGAGAAAACATGTTTTCATAGATGCAGCTGTGTGTAAGAAGAAGAAGTTTGTATTGAATTCTGCTTGATACAGGAAGCCAGTGAAGAGTTTGGAGGATAGGTGTCACAGTTTGGTAGCGTGGTGCACGGGCAACAACACGGGCGGCTGAATTCTGAATCCGTTGGAGTTGTGAAAGGAGCTGTTGAGGAATGTTGTAATAGAGGGAGTTGCAGTAATCAAGTTTAGAGAGAACAAGGCTGGTCGTTAGAAGCTGGGCGGTGTTGAAGTCTAAGAGGGTTCGGATCTTGCTAATATTGAAGATATGATAGAAGCATCCTTTGCTGAGTGATTTGATTTGATTTTCTAATGACATTGTTGATTGAAAGATGACACCAAGATTTTTAGCAGAGCAATATATTTAAGAGCTGTTAATATGGCGTTAGCTTCTGCTGTGTAAATAGAGCTGTTGTTTGGTAGTCGAGAAGATATTGTTCGGGATCCAATGACAGTGGCACATGCCACCGCGCCACCATCCTTGGACCCATCTGTAAATAAGGATTTGTATGTATTATATTTATTTTTTAATTGATTATATTCTTGTTTAAATTGTAATTCATTAGTTACAGATTTCTTAAACCTTGTCAAAGTTAGGGTCAACTTCAGGCCTGACCAGTTGCCAAGGAGGAGAAGAAAGAAGACGTGAAGAAGATATATTTTCCAGCTCAATGCCGGCAGCAGAAATGAATTGTTTAATTCTCAAACCAAGAGGCGGAACAAGAGAAGGCTTGTTGTTGTACAGATCCTCATAAAGAGAATTAAAAGCACAGTTAAATGCAGGATTTGACTCATTAGAATATAGTTTTGTTTCGTACTGCAAGGATAATTATATACGGCGGTGTGTAAGAGATGGCTCATCGGCCTCGACGTAGAGACTGGAGAAGTTCTAAATGATCCAAGACAAAGTCTAAGACCTTGGTGGTGAACAGAATCAAGTAGTTTAAGGTTGCTTTTGCAGGCTCCGCCATATACGATCGAGCCATAATCAAGTTTAGATCGCACCAATGATCTATATAAGTGAAAGAGGGTAGTTTGATCCCCTCCCCACTGTGAAATGGAGACAACCTTTAACAATTCGAGTGCCTTCAGACATTTAGCTTTAAGGGATTTAATATGAGGCAAGAATGTTAAATGGGAATCGAAAATTAGGCCCAGGAATTTGGCCTCCTTTACAACTTTGATGGGAGTGCCATTTAAAGATAGTTCTGGGTCCTTATGAGGCTTATATTTACGGCAGAAATGTACACAATTAGTGTTTGATGTAAAAATTTAAAGCCGTTTTCCAGACACCATTTATTTATTTTGTTTAAACACAACTGCAATTGCCGTTCAATCGTATGTATATTTTTACCACGACAAGAAATATTGAAATCATCCACAAATAATGATCCATCAATTGAATCATTTAAAACCGTTGATAAACTAATTGTCTTGATGCTAAACAGTGTGACAGACAAAATACTGCCTTGTGGGACACCCTGATCCTGATTATAATGATCAGACAGGGTTGAACCCACTCGGATTTGAAATAGCCTGTCTTTTAAAAACTGTGATATAAAAAGAGGCAAACGGCCTCTCAAACCAAAATCATATAAATCGTATCAGGTCGTATCATAAGCTTTCTCAAGATCAAAGACAATTGATACAGCATGTTGTTTATTTACTATAGCATTTTTAACAAAGGATTCTAAACGTACCAAATGATCAATGGTACTACGATTTTTCCTGAAGCCACATTGAATATTTGTTATAAGGTTATTGGTTTCAAGATACCAATTTATTCTATTATTCACCATACGTTCCATGGTTGTACAGGCACAGCTAGTTAGAGATATCGGTCTGTAATTCGACGGATCTGTATGATCCCTGCCAGGTTTTGGTGTTGGGACTACAATGGCATTACGCGACGAAGGAAGAAATTCTCCAGACGTCCATATTTGGTCAGATATATCTAAAAGTGTCATCAGACATGGTTCAGGTAAGTGTTTCAGTAGCTGGAAATGTATATTATCATCACCCGCTGCAGTGTCATGAGCTTGCTCAAGAGCAGTATGTAGCTCATGTAATGAAAACACTTCGTTATAATCTTCACCGTCATTTGATTTGAAATTAAGTTTTGTCTTTTCCTGTTGTTTCTGATATCTCTGAAACTCAGGGACATAATTTGCCGATGATGACTTTTTAGCAAGAGTTTCGCCAATATTATTTGCAATTTTACACTTGTCAGTAATTAAATTATCACCATCTTTAAGATGGTGAACAGCAGATTTTGAACCTTTGCCTTTAATTCTTTGTTCCATACCTTAGACATTGGCGTGCGTGAATTTACTTTTGAGACATAATTTCTCCAAGATTGTCTTTTGTTTTGTTTAAAGGTACGACGTGCCTTTGCATTGAGTATTTTAAATTTATTCAAGTTATGGACAGTTGGATGATGGTGGAAATAACGCTCTGCCTTTTTCCTCGCTTTTCTGGCTTGTCTACAATCTGTATTAAACCATGGTTTTCGTACATGTGGAGTCGTAGAGAACTTTGGTATACACTCATCAGCTATTTCATTTAAAGCGTCAGCAAAAGTTTGAATGGGATCAGTTATATCACTGAAACATTCAAACGATTTACATATAGTTTGATATCAGGTCAGCCTAGCGGTTAAAGCGTTGGCTCGTCACGCCGAATTTACATATGTGTTAAGCCCAGTTTGATATGGAATAGCTAAAACGGCGTAAAAGTTAGTCAGTCAGTTCGTTAGCCTTCGAAAAGTTCGATCTGTATACGATGGAGAATCAGATGGAGTTATTTCTGAAAGGATAGTTGGGAAGTGGTCACTTCCACAAAGGTCATTATGAACAGACCAATCAAATTCATTCAGGAGGTTAGAATCTGCTAGAGACAAATCCAGAGAAGAATAAGTGCCAGTTGCAGGATGCAGATAGGTGCTTGAATCATCATTAAATATGCACAGGTCATTATTTGAAATGAAATCTTCAATTATTTTGCCTTTAGTATTAGTGTTAGTACTGCCCCAGAGTGGGTTGTGGCCGTTTAGGTCACCCATAATAACACATGGCTTTGGGAGTTGATCATAGAGTGATTGAAGATCAGTCAGCTGAAGGTTCGATGAAGGCGGAATATACAGAGAGCATAACGTAAATGCTACACCCAGAGTAAGTCGCACTGCAACAGCTTGGAGATTAGTGTTAAGTGTAACAGGGCTGTGAATAACATCCTGTCGTATAAGGATAGTAGAACCTCCAGTGGCTCTATCACCTGGAGGGGAAAAATAATGATATATTTCAAACTGACGTAAGATAAAATTATCTGTCTGTTTCAGATACGTCTCTTGCAGACAGAACGCTGATGGTGTTAAATCCTGGATTAATAGCTGTATTTCATTAAAATTTGTCCGGAGTCCTCTACAGTTCCACTGCACGATATTGTTGGATAGACCTATCTTTTAGGCGGATTAATTGGGGATCTACCCGGCACCGTTTTCGAGGGCGACAAGCTATGTGCCCTAGAATGGACGTTTTCGGACACGTCCATGTCCTCAAGTGATCCGTATTTGTTATATAATTTGACTTTATCATCGGAACCTTTTGGAGCTCTGCCACTTTGTTTTTTCAAAGAATCTTGCTTCGGATTGCCTTTGCTTTTGACGATTGGTTGAACGTTACTGGTAGACTGAGACATTTGAGACGCCTGAGAAGATGTATCACGATCATAAGTTGCTTCTGAGTGGGTTTGGGGCGTGCAAGGAAGTGGTTCCACAGTTTGTGTAGACATACATGATTCCGAAGTATGTGTAGAACGCACGGGTGTGACAACTTCTGGCTTGTTCGTATTGACCCAAGTCAAATCTGTTTGGCAGGTTACCGACGATGTGGATACTTGCGATGTATTTACCTTTGGCCTGATTTCAGAGGGTGTCTTAGCGACAGATGCATATGTATCATTTGGCAATGTAGATTCAAACAGATTTTTTGCATCAGCAAAGCTAATGTTTTGTGTGAATTTAATTCTGATAATGTCCATTTGTTTTTTCCACATTTTCCCGTATTTTGAAAAAGAAGAATTGCTACCTGAACAGTTTGTGCACTTCTTAAAGTCACTGTCACAGTCTCCCGTGACATGAGACGTCTCGCTACAATGACCACATGTTATTGGCTTTGTGCAAGTGTTTGCGCCATGACCATATTTTTGGCATATATAACACCTTAACGGATTTGGAATATAGATATCTACTGCAATATTACAATATCCTGCCTTTATTGACTGCGGGGCATTCGGGTTTGAGAATGAAAACAGATAGGTGTTAGTTGGAATAGTCTGTAGTCAGACAGATTACGCAGAGTTACCTCCCTTCCCTTGTAGGGAATCTCTAGTCAACGAAGGTTGACTAGTTGTTCTTGTCTGGTGCTAAATTTTAATGAGTTGAATAACATCTGTTATCTCAGTTATTACTGTATGCAAATGGGCCTAATTCTGTATGTTTATGTATGGCGGTACGTAGCATTGGATTGGGAACATATAGGCATTTAGTTAAAACAATAAAGATATTGTTGTTTTAATTTTCAATTGTAATCTGTCAATGACGTAAGTTTACCAAAACTCATTGTTGTTGCGGGTAGTGAACCTTTTGACATAAGTAACTCCTTGGTCCTTCATTTCCGACACAATATCTAGTTTCGTCATGTCAGTCAACAAGCGTTCCCTGTCTCTGATATGCCTTTGCTGGTATTCAGTGTTCTATGTGCAGACACTGAGACAAGGACGCCCACAAATGATTCAATTGACATTAGGTTTGATGCTTGTTGCCTTTTGCTACATTCAATTAGCAATGCACCTGAACGTAAACGTTTAATGTTTTTGACGCAATGCCATGTATACCCTTTGATACAGCAAATAGGTTTAATTTCAGGGGCGTTTTATCAGGACTTTCCAGCACCAGGAAACGTGGCCAGTAATCAATAGACTTCGAAGGTCGTTCATCGTCGTTGTCTAGTGGGCGTTTGGGTTTTTTTAGGGGGTTTGGTACTCCATGGTTGTTTATATAATGGTTCATCATCCGAGCTCCCCACCCGCCACAGAGTGTCATAAAGACAGTGATAATAACAAGTGGATCTCCGACTTGCAGCACCAGGGATACCCGGATGATATACTCCAGCAGAAAAATTAAAGAATTAATGAATCTACCAGATTGACCCATGAGCCACCGCCTTCTGGGTATATGACTCAAGGCAATGTAATTTAATGAAGATGCACTGGAAATTCAAGTGATAGAAATTTGGCCAAGACTTTTATCAAAACAAGTTAAAAAGTTGAAGTATTTTGTGAAATACAATAATACTCAGGGCTTGGCATGACCAGCCGATTGGTTGAACCGGGCCCATTCAACCACCCGTCTAGGTGAAGTAAGGGGCGAAGTGGTGTGTTGGGCAAAGGAACGCTGTTCCTGGAACCAGTGCCCTCAACCACCAGACTCCCGTCCTCCACCGACACAGGGGCGCAACCCACGGCCAACAGGTTGGTGGACCAAATATACCCCCGGATCCACAACGGGGGGTCGAAGCGCGCTTAGCGTTACCCAGCACCCACCACGAGGAGGTTGCTCTTCACGGGTGCCTCAATTGGCTAGACCTCGTAGCAGTAGTAGTAGTAGCAGTAGTAGTAGTAGTAGTAGTAGTAGTTGTAGTAGTGAGCGAGTGAATGAGTTTGGTTTTACGCCGCACTCAGCAATATTCCAGCTATATGGCGGAGGTCTGTAAATAATCGAGTCTGGACCAGACAATCCAGTGATCAACAGCATGAGCTTCGATCTGCGCAATTGGGAATCGATGACATGTGTCAACCAAATAAGCGTTAGTCACCTCTCTTTTTATGGAACCAATATAGCATGGCCATATGTTAGTGGGTGTGAATGGGCAGTGCCTGGCCCTGTCTCGACTGTGTAACCGATATGGCGAGGCAGGGGTATTGATGGATGATACTTCAAGCAACAAAGGGGGCGGTGGGGTAGCCTAGTGGTTAAGGCGTTCGCCCGTCCTCATACAGCACGTACTGTCATGGATTTGCCACAGAGGAACAACGTTGTGCTTCATTGGCCCTGCAGGTCACCTGACATGTCACCAATTGAACGCTTGTGGGACTATTTTGATCGTCAGATTCGTGCTAGAGCCGCTGTTCCTGGAAACCGACGTCACCTTGTCCAATCCCAACAAGAGGAATAGCGAAGAATCCCTGCCTGAGGTATACGGCGTCTGACGTTGTTAGCACGTCGTAGAGTTAGGGATTGCTTTGGATATACCAGATACTGACCACGTGTGTTGTTTTGTTAACATCTGTGATACTGGACACTTCATTCTTTCATTTATACAGTGACTCAATGGACGAGCTATTGTTGCTACTCCAATAAAATGACTGAGTGCATGTTGCCTATACACCTGTTATTTAAATTCACTGTCCTTTTTCACAATGGTGGTTTGTCGTTTTGGAATATCAGTGATTTTGACTCGGTGTCGTTTCTTTTGCCTGTTAGTATATTCATTACATTATCATTTACAAACAGAAAATGTCATAGCACCAAATTCAAAAACAAGCAATTCGTCATTCGCATTACATAGTTACAATTTATGAGACAATGAGATGCCCGCTTAGGCGGGAAAACAGATGTTTTAGATTTGTCGCTTCATAATGTGAATCCCTTGCATTAAATAACTGATAACTGAATATAGAACAACGACACATGTTTGTAGCAGGTCTGCGTATACGTGTTCCAAAATGTATGGCGTCGTCATTTGCTTAACAACGGCAATCGTATATTGTCCTAGAATATGGAAAGTAAATATGGATGATGATGGCATAATTGGTTCAGTTGTTGAAGGCGCCCCAGTATGGTTAATAAAAACACTTGGGAAAAAACACTCATTGATTTATTTCAATATCACATATTTGGCAATAACCGACAGAAACAATAAACGTCTCATGTTAATAATGTGTTCTTCCAACATATGGAAATATCACAGGTTCGCTTTGTAGATGCTATGTGGCTTATCATACAGTGACTATAAATATACTGTGAATGACTGTATCTTGAATCGAGTAACACTGACTATAATCCCACTACGCGAACTATATGGAAACATTAACCGTTACTAACATTTACTCACATTCGTAAAGGAAGTGTATAAACAGTCAGTTGGTTTCTCAGGTCGTTTCTGGGTACAATATGTGAAGCCCATTTCTGGTGTCCCCCGCCGTGATATTGCTGGAATATTGCTAAAAGCGGCGTAAACTCCAACTCACTCACTCACTCAGATCGTTTCAGTAGGTATTTTACGTTTCCTACACTATCTGGTCAATAGCCAATGGTAATTTGCCATTTAGTCAAACAGTCATGAACGTGTACCGCAAAGTCTGGTCTCATCTATCATTCACTGCACGCCAACACAACCAGGGTTCCTCTACAAGCATATTTACAGAGTATTTTCTAAAAGCCCAAGTCGGGCAGCGTCTGATATACGCCTGGTGGTGTGATCGATGCACTGTGGAGAGTATACACACACTATTTTCTAACAGGTTTTTCTGCTCTGATTACGATTTCATTGAGTTCAAAATTTATATGAGGGGAAATGTCAGATTACCTCATGTCGTTCACGTGTATCACCTTCGTGAAACCCATGAGTACTCTAAGGAAGATAGTCATGTCGAATCTGATATTCCAACCTTCATTCAGCGGATCCTGCCACGAATGAAGGACGCAAGTCTGCACATCAGCTCGTGTTGTTATCTCTTTAAGTACGATTATGCTACAAAAAATATTTCAAAATTCTAAGCTGTCAAACAGACGATTAAGGATAATACGCCAGTGACAAATCCATTTTCCGTTTCTGAGAAACAGGATACCAGACTCTAAAGAAACGTATAATACTTAATGGATAAACTTGTCGATAGACTCTTGTCGATCTGCTCCTTCTAGACTCGTTGTCTACTGATGCGTGTCAAAACACACACATGAACCTGTCACTAATTGTGTCGTTCCCGACATGCATATGTAAGAAAATGATCTCTCAGTCAAAGGTGATATACCTTTCACACGCGTTTTCCATTCATTTAGGGATGTCACCGTCTATCTTGCCTTAATCATGAGCTTGCGAATTTTCTTTCTCACTGGCGATAAAACTATAACACGACTGTATTACAATATAGCTCCATTGTCTAACCGTACACATTCTCAATCATGAATTTGTTCTCCAGTTTTCTTGCAATGTCCACCTTGTGCATCTTCCTGAGAGTTTTTATTAACTGCCCTACGTCTCCCTGTCTGTTGAACCAGCGCCATTTCTCCAGACTTTGTCGTGCCTGCTCCTCAGTGGTTCTGTCACGTTTGGCGGCAATCAGGTCCATGATCTCCACGTCACGCTGTCGTCTGCTCCCGTCACGTGACGGTATGAAGGGCAGACGATCGTACAACCGCTTCCAGTCATCTCCGATTGAATGCGCCACATACTGACAGGCATCTTGAAGTTTATCTGGCAACATGTATATAAGTTGATGGTGAAAGACAACAGTCATCTTTTCTAGTAAAGTATTAAACGTTTCATTGTGGTCGAGCCAAACGTTTCTTTGTGATAGAGCCAAAAGTTTCTTTGTGATCGAGCTAAACGTTATGTTTGAAGCGTTTAGTAAAGTTTATGCTGCCTAATATATACCCACTTTACAATGTAATTGTCAGTATACAGAAATGTTACAGTACTTTAAGGGATCTTTCACGCGTCTGGGTCCCGGTCTACAAAGCGTTCGTTGCGCTACGACATTCGTAAGTCTATGTTCAACTATACAGTTAAGATAGGTCGTAACGTTACGAATGCTTTGTGAATCGGGACCCAGATTATTAAGTTTGACAAGTATTCAGGGTCCCGATCACAAAGCATTCGTAACGTTACGACCTATCTTAACTCTATAGTTGAACATAGACTTACGAATGTCGTAACGCTACGAATGCTTTGTGAATCGGGACCCTGATCATAAGTTTGACAAATATTCAGGTTCCCGATCACAAAGCGTTCGTAACGTGACGACCATGTCGTAACTCTATAGTTTATCATTGGCTTACGAATGTCATAGCGCTACGAATGCTTTGTGGATCGAGACCCTAAATATCAGACCGTTACAAACTTAAAGATCATCGATCTACTGAAGTGTTAGCTAATGTGGCTTGAAATATCTCACAGCTCTCGCCCCCACCTGGTATCTATACTATACCTGCATGTATAAGAGACTTCTCACCTTCAACCAGAGGTTCGTTCCTCTTCTCCAAGTGACGTTTTCTCAGGTACGTAGGTAACAGCTTCATGTCTCTGATCTTCCTGATGACGTCAGTCTTTTGATCTATGCTGGCAATCCTCTCCTGAATTGAGCTGATTTCAATATCAATGTTATCCATATCCTTCCTGTAACAAAAAGAATTCCAGGGCTAATACTTTAAGGGATCTTTCACGCGTCTGGGTCCCGATCTACAAAGCGTTCGTAGCGCTACGACAGTCGTAAGTCTATGTTCAACTATAGAGTCACGATAGGTCGTAACGTTACGAATGCTTTGTGAATCGGGACCCTGATCATTAAGTCTGACAAGTATTCAGGGTCCCGATCACAAAGCGTTCGTAACTTACGACCCGTCGTAACTCTACAGTTTACCACAGGCTTACGAATGTCGTAGTGCTACGACCGTTTAGTGGATCGAGATCCAGGTTTCCCATCTCAAAGACTTTAGTTTTACATCCCTTTTATTTTCAAATCCTAATTCAAACATACCTCAAAGTTTAAATGGGCACCCATCATTACCTTTTGACAACATGCAACAGAAGTTCTCATCAACAACATGCAAGTCAGAAGATGACGACGTCTACTTAAGCTCATGAAGCCGGGTTCCAATGACCCTACTCATGGTCGAAAGAGATGGAACATTGGACGGGGAGCTCAGTTTGACTAATACAGTTGATTGCATGCCATCGTGACCAGGGATCATGGGTTGTTTCTAAGCGTGACACGCCCCTGTGGACCAGGCATCATGGGCTGTTTCTAAGCGTGACACGCCCCTGTGGACCAGGCATCATGGGCTGTTTCTAAGCGTGACACGCCCCTGTAGACCAGGCATCATGGTCTGTTTCGTATCTTGTCAAAGTCTGACCTTGTTAGGGATTCACTATCGTCTATGTCTGATACCTGGGAGGTGCAGGGATATAGATTCTTGAAAATCATGGCATTCGCGGTTTAACAAACATTTTGATAAAAATATTCCTCCTTACTGACTACAAACTGCACGCCATGAAACGGTGGCAAAGGGGAATGCTCTGTACCTCCCACGCACAGCCTCCATCGCCGAGAGGAAAGTCTGTGGTTCGATCCCTGACCTCGTCACACCAAAGCAGGTTAAAAGATGGTATTTTTTGTTACTCTGTCTGGCGCACGGCATTAAAGGGAAAAGAACAAGGACAGGTTGGCTCGCAGTCAGGACATCTCACTGGACTAGCACTAGTGCTCGCAACAGCGCACATATGTTGTTGTGTAAGGGCAAGATTCTTAGCGCGACGTTATACCCTATCTCACCTCACCTCGCCTTACCTCGCCTCACCTCGCCCTCACATCACATCAACTCAACTCACCTCACCTCACCTCACCTCACCTCACCTCACCTCGCCTCATCTCACATCACATCACATCACATCACATCACATCACCTCACCTCGCCTCGCCTCCATCTCACCTCACCTCACCTCGCCTCATCTCACATCACATCTCTCGCCTCGCCTCACCTCACCTCACCTCACCTCACCTCACCTCACCTCACCTCACCTCACCTCACCTCACCTCACCTCGACTCACCTCACATCACCTCACATCACCTCACCTCACCTCACATCACATCACATCACATCACATCACCTCACCTCACCTCACCTCACTTCACCTCACCTCGCCTCATCTCACATCACATCATATCACATCACCTCGCCTCGCCTCATCTCACCTCACCTCACCCCTCACCTCACCTCACCTCACATCACATCACATCCCTCGCCTCGCCCTCATCTCACCTCACCTCACCTCGCCTCGCCCACATCACATCACATCATCCTCACCTCACCTCACCTCACCTCACCCTCATCTCACCTCACCTCACCTCACCTCACCTTATGCAACCCCAAGCCCTACGTGAGTATTACTGCTTCATCTGTTAATGGTGTTAGCATGTTCAACTCACCTCAACTCGAACTGTTTGTGTCTCAGGGTAACAACCTCCACCTTTAACTCATATGTCCTGTCTGACACCTCTTTATGCTCTTTTTTCAGTCTACTTCTCTGGCGTTTCATTGGTCGTTCACGTTCATCGAAAAAGTTCAAGGTCATGTTGACATTTGTCAATCTGTCGGTCAATGTCACTTTTCTCACGAGGAGAGTTTTTGCCCGCGTTTTTCCTTTCTGCTCTTCCAGTTTTTCACTACTCGCTGCCCTTTCTTTACCAAGTCTCTCGATCTTTAACTCAACTGTCTCCAGCCGTCGTTTTGTCTTAATTTTCTCCTGTTTATAAATGTTATACTCTTTTCCAATTTAACCCTGGACCGTTGCATTTTATCAATTTGCTGAGAATTGTGCGATTTCTTTGTCATGCAGAGTAGTAATGTCATTTTGCATCTTTTCCTTATAAGAATTATTAAACTGAATTTCTTGATTGAGTTTTTCAGGGTATGAAGCATCATCTTGCACCCACTTTTTCAGCATCTCAGAGATCTCACTGAACGTGGCGGTGATGTCCTCCATCAGCGTCCCATGTTCCTGGCCCTCAAACACGAACTTGTAAAACGGACTCTTCAGTTCTCCATACCGCAATATGCTGTGGTTGACAGCGTTCAACTTCTCATCAATCTCCACCTTGTGCGACGCTATAGCCGCCTCATAGTCTTTTATAGGTGTGACCTCATGGGGCCTTGAATCTTCCTGGAAGCTGAGGCAGTACTTGTACATATGGTCATTCACACAGGAAACGAGCTTATTGCGCATGACCGGAACCATTAGCTCGAAATCTCTAGCACGGTGACATAAATGGAGTAGGGTTTTAAACTGTTGACTCCTCTTGGTTTTCTTGTCAATGGTCTTTGTGTTGGTGATGTCTACAAACTCCTTCCACGTTGAGAGAGAATCCTTGTCCATCTCCCATTCCTCGAGTAATTTGTCCATGCATTCTGAGCATGCGTGATAGTCGACGGACTTTCCCTCAAAGTGCTCTCTGTTGAACTTCCGTATACCATAGTTCACTTCATGTATAATGTCGTTGATCCTGCGATGTTCCGCCTGCCGGGATGGAGGTGTCTTGATGTCCCGCTTCCGTTGTCGACCTCGTGGGGGCATGCTAGTTCCGGCTCCGAGTGGGCGTGTCACTAAGGTTGCATCTCAATGGGACCTGGAATTAAGAAAAGCGGATATAAATATTGCAGGGCGCATATGTTTTATAGAAATACATTTCCCCTGTAAATATATTACGATCGAGTCCCGATATTCGTGCTTGTCAAAACTCCTTTATGTAACACGATCGATCTTTCGCCGCTCAACAGCTCTTCGGGCCATAGACCTCGCATAACCGTAGTATCTATGTCGTCATCATACGTATGACGTCACAGTTAGCGACAATAGAAGGAGACGTAAACGTAGTCATAGGTGACAGAAACATTATGTTTGTGACGTCATCATGTCTTTGACATCATAGTAACAACAATGTTTGACGTAAATACAGTATTGTTTCAGTGCACAAATACATACTGAGCTCCACTGGGAAGTTACAAAATTATACTCATTGAATTAAGCTTCGGTTTTAAAAAAAAATGCATTTTCTCCCAAAACTGTTGTTATAAATAACGTCATTATAAAGTTACGCCACAGTTTGCTTATAGCAGAGATTTCTTATGGGTGCGGAAAGGGTTTTGTCGCTTCTATCTACTATCTTTAACTATAATCACTTCCTGAAGATAAAGTTGAAACGCTTGGGAATTCGTGCTGCGTGATTATTTTGTAGATTTCTTACATATGAAAAGACATAACTTTATATATGGTATACATTATATATAAATGTGAAACTTAGATACATGAGGTGAGCTAGTTCAGTTGGGAAAGTGCTCGCTCGTCCCACCAGAGATTCAGGTTTGATTTCCCACATGGGTACACTGTGTGGAGATCATTTCTGTGTGTTGGCTTTACTGTATTATTGCTGAAGGAGACATAGCATAATAGGCACTTACCCACTTACCAACTCACTATCCCCTTATAATGGTTTCTGAGATCAAGTAAGTTATATGCACCCAGCAGATACCCGTAACAGCAACAAAGACACAAGGGTCCCGTTTCAAAAAGCGATCGTACCGCTAAGATGATCTAGACTTACGACAGTCGTAGCGCTACGATCGCTTTGTGAAACGGGGCCAAGGCCAGAAGTCAGCATAGGTGTACCCAGGATTGAGAATTGAAAAATACCCTCATGTATGTCAGCCGTTTATCTTGTTGGTTCCAATTTCTAAATGGACATAATCATTCCTCGGTTCTTATGATAACAGAAAATGTTGTTCATAAAGACAGACGTTTTATATAGTTTATGCTGAAACACATGGAGAGGCAAAAACAACATAGAGTGCCGATACACATCGAAAGGTAGGAAACAACATAGAGCGCCAAAACACATCGAAAGGCAGGAAACAACATAGTGTGCCGAAACACATCGAGATGCAGGAAACAACATAGAGCGCCGAAACACATCGAGAGGCAGGAAACAACATAGAGCGTCGATACACATCGAGAGGCAGGAAATAACGTAGAGCGTCGAAACACTTCGCCAGGCAGGAAACAATATAGAGTGCCGAAACACTTCGCCAGGCAGGAAACAACATAGTGTGCCAAAACACATCGAGAGGTAGGAAACAACATAGTGTGCCAAAACACATCGAGAGGTAGGAAACAACATAGTGTGCCAAAAAACACATCGATCGAAAGGCAGGTAACAACATAGAGTGCCAAAACACATCGAAAGGCAGGAAACAACATAGAGTGCCAAAATACATCGAAAGGCAGGAAACAGCATAGAGCGCCAAAACACATCGAAAGGCAGGAAACAACATAGAGTGCCGAAACACATCGAAAGGCAGGAAACAACATAGAGTACCGAAACACATCGAGAGGCAGGAAACACACATCGAAAGGCAGGAAACAACATAGAGTGCAAAATACATCGAAAGGCAGGAAACAAATCAGGGGCAAAACGACATAGAGCGTCGATACACATCGAGAGGCAGGAAATAACGTAGAGCGTCGAAACACTTCGCCAGGCAGGAAACAATATAGAGTGCCGAAACACTTCGCCAGGCAGGAAAACAACATATCTGTGCCAAAACACATCGAGAGGTAGGAAACAACATAGAGTGCCAAAACACATCGAAAGGCAGGAAACAACATAGAGTGCCAAAACACATCGAGAGGCAGGTAACAACATAGAGTGCCAAAACACATCGAAAGGCAGGAAACAACATAGAGTGCCGAAACACATCGAAAAGCAGGAAACAGCATAGAGGGTCAAAATACATCGAAAGGCAGGAAACAGCATAGAGTGCCAAAATACATCGAAAGGCAGGAAACAACATAGAGTGCCGAAACACATCGAGAGGCAGGAAACAACATAGAGTACCGGAAACACATCGAGAGGCAGGTAACAACATAGAGTGCCAAAACACATCGAAAGGCAGGAAACAGCATAGAGTGCCAAAATACATCGAAAGGCAGGAAACAGCATAGAGTGCCAAAACACATCGAGAGGCAGGAAACAACATAGAGTGCCAAAACACATCGAAAGGCAGGAAACAACATAGTGTGCCAAAACACATCGAAAGGCAGGAAACAACATAGAGTGCCAAAACACATCGAAAAGCAGGAAGCAACATTGAGTGCCAAAACACATCGAGAGGCAGGATACAAAAGTAGCTGCACCGAGACAAACAGTCGTACAATCTCCCTTTAAAAACACATTTGTAAGCAACGCCTTTGAAGGAAAATAGATTAACATCAATGCACTTCTGTTTAATGCATATGCATAAGACCTTGAAGAGTGCAGAGGCCTAGTGACATAATGAGGGACATGGATTCATAAAACCGCAAGGAAAGAAATAGTTTCGTCAAGCATTCCATTAAACACATTAAGTTGAAACATTTTACGCAATGGCATTCTTGAGAAAGACATTAAAACCAATATGCAGAGGACTTCTATGGAGTGCCGAGATCACGTGACTCAAACAAAAACGTGCTGGTCGCCTGCTAACAGGTGATACGTATCTGCGACAGGTCCACTTCAAACAGTCTAGCGTACCTAAGTCTGTGGGGGACTACACGCTTACTGGGTGAGATAACGGGGTCAGATGTCAGCTTTGGCATGTCAGTTAATATCTGTGTCGCTATGATTGATTGACACGCGGAGATTGGCCAGATCGATATTGTCACGACACATGTGCCGTTGTTAATGCAATTTCTGAAATCTAAGAGAAGGGGTCACATGTAGAGGTTAACACTATAATGTTTATAGAAATGGGGACATCTGTTAATCAAATATTAACTCATTACACACATTATAAAAAATAAAATGTCCACCCCAAAGCATGTTGGGTCTCGATTACCTGCCAAAACAGGTTTCTTTGGACATGACAGATGAATAAGTGACGACAATTACATGAACATATCGCTGAAAATAAGTGATGGCAACCGGTGTTCACGAGGCATGTCCTGTTCTACACATACAATATGTATATATTTAATTGTCTGTTTATTGCCTAAGGCGGCACCCAACATCTGCCTACCGACGACAGCTTGTGCACAATCGAGTCTGGGTCAGACATTAAATAGTGGAGTTGTATAAAATAACAGCAAACCCATTGAAGTTGTGGACGAGAGAACGAGCGTCAGGAATAGTTAATCTCAAAATTGAAATCTTGAAATCAAACTGTACATTGGGGAAAGTTTAATATATAATTGCCTTCCTCAAATAGTGATCGTTTCATATTAGGTCAGGGGCGGTGGGGTAGCCTTGTGGTGAAAGCGTTCGCTCGTCACGCCAATGACCAGATTCGATTCCTCACATGAGTGCCATGTGTGAAGCCCATATTTATTGTCCCCCGCCGAGGTATTGCTGGAATATTGCTGAAGGCGGCGTAAAACCATACTCACTCACTCATTTTAGGGGGTAACTAGGATATTTATTTGAGTATGTTTTATCCCCGAAAGGAAGGTACCAAACAAATATATTTGGACTCAAAACGTACAGTCAAACAACTGAAAAGCAACTTCAATGAGCTCGTCTTCCGCTATGGGAAATAAATTAGGTCACAGGAAATCCCAACAGAAGAGTTAAGCCACTTCGGGTTATTATCTGAAAGTGCTGATGTCTTTGTGAGCCCCAACATACACCGTTCTCCACTTAGATATCACTGTCACCCAACAGTCGGGCCATGCCATTAGTTAACACGAAATTACCAACCATACAGTTCTATATGATATAACTCTGTTATCTTCGATCATAATTCAAATACATTCAGGAATCGCCAGCAGAAAATATAATGCCTACAAGGTGGTCAGTGACAGAGGGTGACCTGTGAACACATCAATAGAAACACCTTGTCCAAAGATGTGGAGATACTCAACTGATGCATATGTGTCCATCCAACTGTATCCCGATGCATAGGAAAATAGAAGTCATGACAAGGCATTCAAATCACAAAACACATTTCCATCTGTAAAGTTATTAGTCCTTTTTAGTCTCACAACTGACAACGAATAGCGTTGACTGTTCCACAACATTAAAATACCTTTCATCAAATGCTAGGCGCCGCCCAGGGGTTTGCAAAGGTAATCCACAGACTTGTGTTTCCATGCAGGCGTTCAGTGAGACTTAGTATCCAACCTGTCCGGGCTGAAGAGAACCTACAGTAAAGCGCACACCATCCAACGGTACTGGTTAAGTGGAACGCATATCTCATGCCGACCACCCATCACACAGCACAGAGTACATCCTGCATTTCCCATGCAATGCGGAAGATCAAGCCTAGAGAAAAGTAGACCGCTGTGTTTTGTTCACCGGTGCGGTATCAATTACCACGTCACGGCAGCGACAGCACAACGGTTGACAGCTTAGCTGCTGCCTGTCAATGTCACGCTACGCTGTGTTCTCCAATGAACTACAGTTACCTCGTAATCTCTCGTACAGAGAGTGGGTGGAGACTAACGCTTGTGCTATTTATATGTAATTTTGATAGAAACAAATAATCCCATCTATATTGAAAAGGAGCCCGTATGAGATGGCAAATGCTGAACCTGAGGAAATCTAGACTTGCTTTCTTTATGTTTTAACATTGCATGGAGGGCTAGGCTGTAAGGAAAAAATAATGTGGTTCAGGGACAGACTAAATGTGGATGTGGATCTTTATAAGGAAGAAACCGCTTGAGTTTCGGGAGGGGAATGAATGGGTTCTAAAAGCTACTAAAACATCAAGCCATATTTTACTGAAATAAACACTAATGCCAAAAAGTGTAAGAAGATGGCTGTTTCTTACATACCTGTGTCAAAATGTAACAGTTCTATATTCATATTCATTTAGAAGCATAATATTGAGCAGACATTGAAAAATGTTAATATATAAACGCTGATTTGAGACCAAAAGATCTACCCCAGTTCCCCCCCACCTCCGACACAGAAACCACACACCACGACTCCTATCCAACCCCATATACGCACCAGTCATACCCACCATATACACACCAACCATATACGCACCAACCATACGCACCACCATACCATATACACACCAGTCATACCCACCATATACGCACCAGTCATACCCACCATATACGCACCAGTCATACCCACCATATACGCACCAGTCATACCCACCATATACGCACCAGTCATACCCACCATATACACACCAGTCATACCCACCATATACACACCAGTCATACCCACCATATACGCACCAGTCATACCCACCATATACACACCAGTCATACCCACCATATACGCACCAGTCATATACCCACCATAAACGCACCATCATACGCACCCCATATAGCACCAGTCACACCACCCTAGACGCACCAGTCATACCCACCATATACGCACCAGTCATACCCACCATACACGCACCAGTCATACGCACCAGACACCCACCATATACGCACCAGTCATACCCACCATATACGCACCAGTCATACCCACCATATACACACCAGTCATACCCACCATATACGCACCAGTCATACCCACCATACACGCACCAACCAGTCATACCCACCATATACGCACCAGTCATACCCACCATATACGCACCAGTCATACCCACCATATACACACCAGTCATACCCACCATCATACGCATATACCAGTCATACCCACCATATACGCACCAGTCATACCCACCCATAGACGCACCAGTCATACCCACCATACACACACCAACCATATACGCACCAGCCATACCCACCATATACACACCAGTCATACCCACCATATACGCACCAGTCATACCCACCATACACGCACCAGTCATACCCACCATATACGCACCAGTCATACCCACCATATACGTACCATACAACACACCACCCTGGAGAAATAACGGCTGCATCTTAATGGCTGCCGACCAGATGGCAATGGCAGCCAGGTTGCCGTACTTCCTGTCATTTCACAGTGCAAGATAATGACGTCCCGAATGATGGATTACCCTTCTATAATCATGCTGGATTAAGCACGTGTTCAAGGATATCGGCAATTATGGTTTGCGGAGCTTTGTGATTATTTTTCGATACATCAGTGGTTTGTATGCAAGCTTATACGGCGTTATGCGCCAATGTATGCCAGAGTGTTAAGGGTTCCTTTCTGTCTGTGTCGAAGGTTGTATCCAAGCCTAGAGTTACCATTCTGTCTGTGTCGAGAGCTCAGTCCAAACCTAGATTTTCCATTCTGTCTGTGTCGAGGGTTTTATCCATGCCTAGATTTTACCATTCTGCCTGTTTAGAGGGTTTATCCAAGCCTAGATTTATCATTCTGTCTGTTTCGAAGGTTGTATCCAAGCCTAGATTTTCCATTCTGTCTGTGTCGAGGGTTTTGTCCCAACCAAAATGTTCATTCTATCTATGTTAAGACATGTATTCCATTCATTTCTCTTATTACATGGCTATATACCCATTTAACTCTCTCGTGGCCATACCTTTTACTCTTTTCTTCGTTTCCGAATGTAGAATGATTATCGAAAGTCGTTCAGGTGTTTCCTTATTTATTAATCGAATTAGAAGTCAGTTTTATGTATTTGTCTACAATCTTTCTATCAAAATCCACCAAGATCGCCTGCGTCATCACCTATAACCTAATATGCATGTGGTAATGTTCCTGTACATCTCAGGTCTTCTACCATTACTGAAAATGGAGTGTAGATTGAGGAAATGAATATGAGAGTTCAATGGGAACAGGCCGTCCGAGATTTGGATTCAACTCAAGAATATATGAGGATCCCTGGGGTTCAACTCAAGGATATGGGATCCTAGGAATAAACACTGGGGTTCAACTCAAGGACAAGGACATGGGATCCCAGGAATAAACACTGGGGTTCAACTCAAGGACATGGGATCCCAGGAATAAACACTGGGGTTCAACTCAAGGATATGGGATCCTAGGAATAAACATTTTGGTTCAACTTACGGACATTGGCTATCCAAGAGATGCCACGCATAAACATGTGGGGTCGACTCAAAGACTTGGAAATTGTGTCGCATAACGCCGCCATGTTGGATATATCCAGTTTCCGGTTTTACGTTCATTATTAATCCCTACTGTGTTTCCACTCATTCAGGAAAGCCAAATTTACACAAACGCATTGTCCCCATTTCTAAGCACCAGTCATTCACAATGTACATTGTGGCGGTTCAACACGCCCGCAGCAAACAACGTGTGTGGAGTGTAGACCTATCGAATGCAGATCTGACATTGACGCTATCGACTGAACGATACCGATTTTCTGTATTGAGGACTTATTCAGTTACTGAGAAATGGTAAGGACGATAGACTTGATGTTGGATCAGAGGCGGGCAATGTACGAGGGGCACAGATGACAAGTAAATATGTATCGATGTTTGTATAATGTCATGTGAACGTCTTTAGCTACCATGTACGAATTATGACCTCCTGGTGTAAAGGAATGCATTATGTCTTGTATAACTTACTGGAACTCTCGAAATGAAAGCATAATTGAATGCATGTAGACTTACGCCGTATGCTAAATATTGCTATATATACGGCGACACTCAACGACCCATAACTTCAGGACATGGTGACACACATTGACTCATGACTTCAGGACACGGTGACACACATTGACCCATGACTTCAGGACACGGTGACACACATTGACCCATGACTTCAAGTCACGGTGACACACAAAATGTCCAGTGACTCAGGACGCGGTAATAAACAACTCCCCATGATCCAACTCATCGTCATATGGATCCCAAGTGTAAACATTTGAGTTCAAGACATAAGCATGGTTGTCCATGACTAGCGTTAAATGTTCGACATTAATCCCAATACCTATAACTCTTGCCATCACATGAAGAGTATGTTTCAAATGTTGCAATGTTTTGTTGTTGTTTTTTCTCTTGTAGGCATATACGGAATTATAGCTTGTACTTTAATGCATCGCACAATCATTTTGAAACTTTTTTTTGCAAAATTGCAAACTACAATACGTTATATGCGCGCATCGTACTGACGTACAAGAGCATGTGTCCCACAACAACAACAACAACATACAATACTGCCAGAATAACTTCAGGGCAAACAGGATACATCATGGTTGAATGAGGGTAAAACTGGGGAACAATACAAGTAATGATTAAAAATCGGGGGAATGTATTTCATATGGCTATCTATGGTTATATTTTGGACCTTAGATTTGTAGTGTTTCGGAAACTGTTTTCAGCCTATCAATATTTTGATGATGTTTGTGATTGTTGCTTCCAGAGAGAGAGGCGTCTCTATGTAATAACACACATACAGATATTGTGCTCGTCGTGTTGATCTGCAGTAATACTTTCAGCAGGTTAAACTGAGAGAAACAAGCCTCTGTAGACACGACGTATACATACCATGAACAAAAGCGCTCGAGTTGGTATTCTACACATATCCTCAGCGTGTACTACAGTTCGCAGGGAGCATATGAACTTCATGGTTAGTATGTGTGTGGGTTTAACGCTGCTTCAACACTATCAAAGTAATATGACGTCGTGATTGTGAACGTAGACCTTTACGTACTCGTGATGGATAATGCAAACGCTTTTTATTCCCGTTACACATACCCGGGAAATCCGCAACATGCATGAATAGTTTAGGCTGTATGTAGAAGTTGGTGGGTGACAGTATAGGCAAGATACTTTTGTGGATGACGAGGTCTTCATTCTGTTATGATGCGAGTTTCGGTACAGATCCTTGTCCGACAACGACATCTGGATCTACCCCGGAATATCAGATCAGAACAGGCTGAAGAAGTTCTCATCCACAACGACCCGTGAAGATCCAGGTTAGAATTGAACTTCAGTAACCTATGCTTGTCGTAAAAGGCGACTTACGGGATCGGGTGGTCAGATTCGCTGACTGGGTTGACACATGTCATTGGTTCCCAATTGTGTAGTTCGATGATCATGTTGTTCATCACTGGATTGTCTGGTCCAGATAAGATTATTTACAGACCGTTGCCATATAGCTGGAATATTGCTGAGTGCGGTGTAAACCTAAATTCACTCACTCCCTCTCTCACAACATGTATACGTATAGCTTTAAGAGACCAATTTAGTCCTTATATATACATGTAGTTGGTTTTGAATTGATCGCTGTAGTAGCTTTTGTCGTGGCGTGGGGTCGTATTTATGTCTTATAAAGACATACACGAGATGTATTTTTTTTTAAAGAAAATGTCATTTGAAACAATTTATTCATGAAGTCAGTGGCTATAGTTGTAGCCTTTTTCTTGCTTAACATTATATATATATGTGTTGTTTGGGGCAATATATAGTAGATACATGAACAGTGAAAGGCTGGGCTACAGGTATCTGGCTTTATCTACTGTAATTGTTTCTACGTAAACAAAACTGGTCACCCAGGGAGGTCTAATAGTGTAAAATGACGGCCCAAAGAAATTTTACCACTTTAAAAATGAAATCGAAAAATTGAGAAACATAAAATGCATATATTTATTTGAAGGGTATTTGTTTGGCATTGTTGTTGGTTTCTTTGAGTGGCATATTTATTGTTGTTGTTGGTCTTGTTTTTAGAAAACACGCTATTGGATCAAACCTCCAAACTTTCTCTCTGCAAGCAGGTGCTCTATCCACTACACCATGGACGCGTTCATATACTAAAGGAAGATAATAACGCAACATGTCAGACTCGTAGAAGTCGTGTTAATGATACTTCGGTGAATTCTAAACTACACCATGCAAACACATTAACATATATTTCAGTACCAAGACAGAAAACCTCCAGCTATCTTCGGGTTTACACACTGGGCGTTCATGTCAGACCATGGGGCAGCGTTGTTGGGTTGTCTCCCAAAACCCCTACAGCCCAGTACCCCTACAATTAGTTAAAACAACACGCGGCATTGGTTGATATATAAACATATATAAGCGCTGGTAAAACCGAGGGTCTGCGTTCGATTTCGAATATTTACATAAAATGTTGAACTGACTTGAAGTGGTTGCTAAAGGAGTATTACAATGTTTGTAATATGTTATCCTAGATAGTCCTTCGATCATTGTCGTTGTTCATTTCACACATTTCAGTTCCTACCATACATGTACGTTGTCTAGCGGCAAATATGAAACATGTGACAACACGGATGTACAGTTGTCACAGTCCTCGCCACACACTCAGCTGTTGTGTACACACGCCATATCCCTGCTTAGCTTTTGGCGCTATGCCGAGAGCTCGGTACACAAATAACCAGAATAATCGATAATCTATCAATTGGAAATCATACAAATCAATACGAACACTGCTGTTGTCAACAAACGCTCTGCTTTCTGTGCCTACAAGGGTGAAATGTTGTCCAGAGGTATGTCATAATGCTCATTTTATGCTTGAACAGGGAATAGGATCTATTGCGAGACGCTTCTGTGTTTAAAAGGAAAATGTTGGTCTGGTCCTAACATAATCATCATCATCATCATCATAGTCGGTATCATTACGCCTCCACTATGTTTTATGTTGAATAAGAGATACATGGTAGATTTAAATGAAATTACAAGACCAAGTTAGTGAATATAAGCATTTTTTAATGATGTTTGTAATATTTACGTAACAAGTGAGTGAGTGGTTTTTACGCCGCTTTTAGCAATATTCCAGCAATATCATGGCGAGGGACACCAGAAATGGGCTTCACACATTGTACCCATGTGGGGAATCGAACCCAGGTCTTCGGCGTGACGAGCGGGCGCTTTAAGCACTAGGCTACCCCACCGTCCCTTACGTAACAACAACCTCGGACCTAATGTCGAAGTTGTTGCGTTGAATTTCAAAACTAAACGATTGTTCCGTGTACCTTGAGCTTTTCAAGAATTGATGAATGATGTATTATAATCCCATAGTTTGATCAGGTTTTGGAATCGTATATGCTTGCAGTATTAATATTTCTACAGTATAACCTTTCTGAGTTGCAAAGTAATTAAATTCATTTTATGAGCCAACCACCACCACCCCCACCCCCACCCTCCCCACCTTAAATTGCCCCAAGATCCTCCAAGTGATAGACATTACGATGTGTTGGTGATTTGTATACATGGGTCCGTGGTTCTGCAGATCTGCCCGGGGAGGGTGGGACATAAGATGGTACTTGTATCCCAGCCTGGCGGTAGTACAAGGCGTAAGGAGACGTCCGCAGTCAATGTAGTGTTTCTCAAGGGTATCACGTTCAATTCTTCATTAACCTCGCTACATTGCATTTAAATGTTCTTAAATCGTACGTCCGGCATTGCATTTTAAAGGGCATTGTTGTATAAGGAGAACCATTTACAACTATTTTTAAATCCCCTTTAACCTCAGATTCAGTGGGTTCTATACACCATGTATATATGTTTCATGTGAATCACATCGATGTGAACAAAATAATATACATCCGCCGTTTAAGTAGCCTTATCACTCATCACAGTTTTCAGACACACGGATTCGAATTAATGGTCAATGTACTGCTTCATTGGGGTTATTTTGATTTCCAACATAATTTCGCTCTTTGTGAAGATTCTTGACACCGTCACCTACGACAGTAGGGGAAAATGGACACAGCGTAGTCTCACGGTCATTTCTCAAAATATCTTCAGTGAAATCAATGGTAGGTACCAGGCGTCAAACCATCTCTTCCCCTTAACGAATTGGTAATTATCAAGCTTTCACAAGTTACTTATCAAATTGTTTCACAACACCTACAAAAAGTCCCTTATATGAACGTACAATAAGTAATTAACTTACCTGTATCCATAGTCCGCCGACAGGTATTGGTCCCGACACACTTTCACCAGACTGTAACTAAGAGAGACGGGGTAAAAGAAACACCCCTTCTCCGACCACCTTTCCTTTCAGACCTGACCCTACTTATCGGCGAATCTACCCGCCTCCAAGCACAGCACACCTCTATCCACCCTTTAAGATTTTAGCAAACGGTAGTTATACAGGCCTTTTAACAGAGCTGAGTATATCGGATCAATAGCTATCGCTTTAGTCGACCGACGGGTTTCAATAACGCTGTGTGTTTGTATTTTGTATATGCGATACCCACGTCGTCGCTTTGGGTCTTAGAAAGCCCTGCTTTATTATCCCTATAAATTTAGATTCCAATCATGATTGAATGGGCCGGGGGTCAAGCGTTCCCCCAATACAGGTACGCCAAGATAAAGATATTTCAATCTGCCACTGGGCTCCCTTTCATCCTGGGAGAGTTATTAGAATAATGTTGCAACACGTTCTAGAACTGACAGCAGAAATCAGTGTATGCGTTAACAAAGTAAACACAGTATTCCTGTATAGACATAGACTTGATTAGGCTCCATTTTATTAAATACAATCGAAATGAAGTTTAACACAAACCCAAACAAACAAAATTAAGAAAAATCTTTTTCCCAAAATGTTATGAAAAAGTCTTTATTTTATGCATTAGGAACATCGGAGCTAAGAGGGAATTTAGGTTTTTATTTATTTATTTTTAAAATCGGATTGGAAGCCAGGTCAATTTCTGTTGTACAGATCACATTTCGGTTGTATTCTGAATTATTTACACATATGCTGATACATATGTATGTGTCGTCTTCTCTCCCATGCTCCCCTAGGGCCTGACTTCATTGTTGAACGCCAACACTGTGGGAATCCTACAGTGGTTATTGCTGGGTTTGACCGGCTTGACATTGTATTTACATTATGAATGAACACTTACTGTACAGACAAGTGAATGGCAGTATTACCCTTCACTTTCACCATTGTATGTAGTGGCAATATATATGTCCGCGGTGGTGGTGGTCGTCATCGTCATCATCATCATTTGCATATTATTAAAGTCCATGTGAGCTTACGCCGCTTTTTGCAATATTCCAGCAATATCACACCGGAAGACACCAGGAATGAGCACACGTTGTACCCATCTGGGAATCGAACCCGGGTCTTCAGCGTGACGAGCAAACGCTTTAATCACTAGGCTACCCCAAAGCTCCCAATCCAATATGATGCACCAGTGGAATTACCATGGTGATATGTTATTACCCACGTTAGTGGATCATTATTCTCAAATTGCCTCGGGGTTTATACAACACAAGATGCTTTATAAGATTCTCGCTTTACCATTTCATACTACCGGGTACCCACTCACTGCCAAGAGAACACGTGCGCAACAAAGATCTTTCTGATATTTTATGCAGATTTTTATACAAGATATGTGACTAAGTTGGAGCTTGACATTTCTTTTGTATTTTGTGGGCAAGCTGTGTTAATCCCTGCTTTGAATACTGTTTTAGTCCTCTCAGGGTGTCAGCTGAATGTGTTTGGAACGCTGGTCATGTCGATCTGAGTGACTGGTTTTTGTTTTGTGTGATGCTGTACTCTGCGTTCTTCCAGCCATATTAGGGGCGGTGGGGTAGTCTAGTGGTTAAAGCGTTGGCTCGTCACGCCGAAGACCCAGGTTCGAATCCCCACATGGGTACAATAAGTGAAGCCCATTTCTGGTGTCCCCCCGCCGTGATATTGCTGGAATATTGCTAAAAGCGGCGTAAAACCAAACTCAGTCAGTCAGTCAGTCCAGCCATATTACGGGACCATCAAACCAGTGATTGATATCATGACTAACGTCCCATACGTTTGGATACGATACAGTCATCAAGACTGATGATGTATTTTGCCTCTTATGAAAAGCGTCATATTGTGGACGACTTCTACCCTGGAACAATCTGGGTACTTAGGACCTATTCTGCATGGAATACCCACTGGGAGACAATCATGGAACATACTGGACATATAACTCTCCTGTCTGTGCAAGAGAAAAGAACAAGATACATTAACTTGATTGATATATTTTATTCCGCATTTATTAAACATGTCATATGTACACAACAACTGCTAGAACCAGTTCATCAGGTAGAATTTACAGGCAAATCTACCATCCATACTTGTTGGTAATGACCATGGTTCTATCTGATGACTTCGAAGTCACAGATACAGGTTCTCCTTAGAGATTTCCACACATCACAAAATTAATTCAATCTACCTTGATAGTCAGTCCATGTTTTGTCGCAATACTACTGATATAACAACGCCTTTGTCACCTCTTGGTTTGAGATTGTATTTTTAAGGTCATAGTCAAAATATAACCAACACGAAACTGCAAACAACTTTCAGTCATCTCAGAAAATCATTGTCATTCAGGTGAAAATATGGGGGAAAATTTTACAGGTTTATTTTCCATTGTGCATGTTTAATAACAAGTTACTGATTTGACAGTTATTGAGTGAGTGAGTGAGTTTAGTTTTACGCCATTTGTAGCAATATTCCAGCAACATCGGTTTACTGTTATGTATGTATCGTGACGTATCCTAGGGAACATCGGTTTACTGTTATGTATGTATCGTGGCGTATCCTAGGGAACATCAGTTTACTGTTATGAATGTATTGTGGCGTATCCTAGGGAACATCGGTTTATTGTTATGTATGTATCGTGGCGTATCCTAGGGAACATCGGTTTATTGTTATGTATGTATCGTCGTGTATCCTAGGGAACATCGGTTTACTGTTATGTATGTATCGTGACGTATCCTAGGGAACATCGGTTTACTGTTATGAATGTATCGTGGCGTATCCTAGGGAACATCGGTTTATTGTTATGTATGTATGGTGTATCCTAGGGAACACCCGGTTTACTGTTATGTAATGCGATCGTATGCAGTATCCTAGGGAACATCGGTTTACTGTTATGAATGTATCGCGGGCGCATCCTAGGGAACATCGGTTTATTGTTATGTATGTATCGTGGCGTATCCTAGGGAACATCGGTTTACTGTTATGTATGTATTGTGATGTATCCTAGGGAACATCGGTTTACTGTTATGTATGTATCGTGGCGTATCCTAGGGAACATCGGTTTACTGTTATGTATGTATTGTGATGTATCCTAGGGAACATCGGTTTACTGTTTTGTATGGATCGTATGCATCCTAGGGAACATCGGTTTACTGTTATGAATGCATCGTGGTGTATCCTAGGGAACATCGGTTTACTGTTATGTATGTATCGTGGCGTATCCTAGGGAACATCGGTTTACTGTTATGAATGTATCGTGGCGTATCCTAGGGAACATCGGTTTACTGTTATGTATGTATCGTGGCGTATCCTAGGGAACATCGGTTTACTGTTATGTATGTATCGGGTGCATCCTAGGGAACATCGGTTTACTGTTATGTATGTATCGTGGCGTATCCTAGGGAACATCAGTTTACTGTTATGTATGTATCGTGGCGTATCCTAGGGAACATCGGTTTACTGTTATGTATGTATCGTGGCGTATCCTAGGGAACATCGGTTTACTGTATCGTTTACTGTTATGAATGTATATATGCATATCCTAGGGAACATCGGTTTACTGTTATGTATGTATCGTGGTGTATCCTAGGGAACATCGGTTTACTGTTATGTATCGTATTATGTATCCTAGGGAACATCGGTTTACTGTTATGAATGTATCGGTGCATCCTAGGGAACATCGGTTTACTGTTATGTATTATGTTATCCTAGGAACATCGGTTTACTTTATGAATGTATGTGGCGTATCCTAGGGAACATCGGTTTACTGTTATGTATGTATCCATCCTAGGGAACATCGGTTTACTGTTATGAATGTATCGTATGTATCCTAGGGAACATCGGTTTACTGTTATGTATGTATCGTGTATTATCCTAGGGAACACCGGTTTACTGTTATGTATCGTATCGTGGTATGTATCCTAGGGAACATCGGTTTACTGTTATGTATGTATCGTGGCATCCTAGGGAACATCGGTTTACTGTTATGTATGTATCGTATGTATCCTAGGGAACATCGGTTTACTGTTATGTATGTATTGTATGTATCCTAGGGAACATCGGTTTACTGTTATGTATGTATCATGGTAAGTATCCTAGGGAACATCGGTTTACTGTTATGTATGTATGGTGTATGCATCCTAGGGAACATCGGTTTACTGTTATGTATGTATCGGGTATCCTAGGGAACATCGGTTTACTGTTATGAATGCATCGCAGGGTGCATCCTAGGAACATCGGTTTACTGTTATGTATGTATCGTGCAAGTATCCTAGGGAACATCGGTTTACTGTTATGAATGTATTGTATGTATCCTAGGGAACATCGGTTTACTGGTTTGTATTTACTATTATGAAATTAAAGTATCCTAGGGAACATCGGTTTACTGTTATGTATGTATCGTGGCGTATCCTAGGGAACATCAGTTTACTGTTATGTATGTATCGTGGCGTATCCTAGGGAACATCGGTTTACTGTTATGTATGTATCGTGGCGTATCCTAGGGAACATCGGTTTACTGTTATGTATGTATAATGGGATATTCTAGGGAGCATTGGTTTATCGCTGCTTCTTGATATAGGTGAAGGCACTGTCTGGAGGGGGTGGTCTGTAGTAGCGCCGGTACCACATCAACGAGGTGATAAGACCCAAGGAAAACCTGCAGGAGGATTCACACATGAATAGAGCAAAGAATATGCAAGTTTACACACAAGAATAGGGAAGGTTTGTGCAAGATCACACACATACACAGGCCAAGGAATGTGCAAAATTGCACACATACACAGGGCAAGGTATATTCAAGATTACGCACATTCACAGGGCAAGGTATATTCAAGATTGCATGCATTCACAGGGCAAGGTATATTCAATATTACACACATTCACAGGGCAAGGTATATTCAAGATTACACACATTCACAGGGCAAGGTATATTCAAGATTACACACATTCACAGGGCAAGGTATATTCAAGATTACACACATTCACAGGGCAAGGTATATTCAAGATTACACACATTCACAGGGCAAGGTATATTCAAGATTGCACACATTCACAGGGCAAGGTATATTCAAGATTACACACATTCACAGGGCAAGGTATATTCAAGATTACACACATTCACAGGGCAAGGTATATTCAAGATTACACACATTCACAGGGCAAGGTATATTCAAGATTACACACATTCACAGGGCAAGGTATATTCAAGATTACACACATTCACAGGGCAAGGTATATTCAAGATTACACACATTCACAGGCCAAGGTATATTCAAGATTACACACATTCACAGGCCAAGGTATATTCAAGATTACACACACACAGGGCAAGGTATATTCACATTCACAAGGTATATTCAAGATTGCACACATTCACAGGCCAAGGTATATGCAAAATTACAAACATACATAAGGTAAGGTCTGTGCAAAATTACAAACATACATAAGGTAAGGTATATTCAAGATTACACACATGCACAGGCCAAGGTGTATACAAGGTTACACACATACACAGGGAAAGATATATACAATATTACACACATACACAGGGCAAGGTATATACAAGATTACACACATACACATAAAGCCAGGAATATACAAGATTACACACATACATTGGGCAAGTAATGTGCTGATATTTAATAGATATTTAACAATCCAGTTATATCAAACACATCACATTACATGCAAGACAGTTCTGATCTGTCATCTCAATGACAGAAGTGAGATGAGGTCTCTCCTGTTTCTACTTACCATGTGATGATGTATGACATGTGTTCGTTCCTGAGGGTGACTCTGGTCTGTCCACCGATAGGTCCTCCATTCACAGTGCTGTCTGTTAATACAACACAAAAGAGTGAGTGCATGGAAGGTGCTCAAATACATGCTTTCATGTAAGCTGGCATTCAAAGGGAAAGTTTACAGGAAAAAGAACCTATTTTCTTGTTCTTTTTTATCATGAAAATTGTTTACTTTGTACTTTCAAAGACAAACACAATAAAATTATGAAAAATAACTATATATTTTTTGTAGTAGAACGATTTATGTTTTACACATTTACCAAGTGTTCTATTTCTTTAAAAAAATCTCATGCTGTTGATCACTGGATTGTCTTGTCCAGACTTGATTATTTACAGACCGCCACCATATAGCTGGAATACTGCTGAGTGCAGCGTGAAACTAAACTCACTCTCACTCTAAAAGAAAAACACCATGGGTTATGTCCCTTGGAAATATTGATATACAAATGCCATCATCAGTTGTATTGGGACCGCTTCACATAGTGTAAGTTCAAGTGTTTGATTTCAGTGTCTCAGACGCGCATCCTATTGAATTGAACATGGTGCTGTATGGTTCCTCGCTGCGGGAACAACAATGCAAACAAACATGAAACCAAATTAAGGTATTTCCATTTTCCCAAATCACGACAGAGTGAGTGAGTGAGTATGGTTTTACGCCGCTTTTAGCAATATTCCAGCAATATCACGGCGGGGAACACCAGGAATGGGTTTCACATATTGTACCAATGTGGGGAAACGAACCCGGGTCTTTAGCGTGACGAGCCCAAGCTTGAACCACTAGGCTACCCCACCAACAGAGAAGACAAGAATGGATGAAGTTGTGTAAAAAGAAGGATAGTGACTGGAATGGCCCGTCAAGCAAATCATGGGTGTGTGTCATGCACTTCGATACATGCTGTCGTGTTCCGCGATCGACAAGCTGTTTCTTATAAATAGAACTAAAAGCGAGCATCGTGTTTTGTTTGTTGTTGTTTCCTGTTTCACCTTCAGCATTATTCCAGCAAAGTGATGGCAGTGTGTAAGTTACTGGACCAGACAATCCAATGATTGACATCGTCAGTCAAAGTGAAAGATATTTACTGCATGTAAGTCCCCAGAACCACATACAAAGGAGTGAGTGAGTGAGTTTAGTTTTACGCTGCTTTTATCAATATTCCAGCAATATCATGGCGGGGGACACTAGAAATGTGCTTCACGCATTGTACCGATGTGGGGAATCGAACCCAGGTCTTCGTAATGACGAGCGAACGTTTTAACCACTAGGCTACCCCATCGCCCCCATATACAAAGGAGTTACATGTAAGTAGTTTTACATGTTTGGATACATAATAATGTTGAACAGTTTGTTTCTTAGAAAAATGGCATTTTAAACATTTATAGCCAGTTTTAACACATCTAGCCATATAACAGCTTCATCTTTTGAGGAGTGGTAGGGTAGCCCAGTGGATAAAGTGGTTGCTCATCATGCCGAACATCCAGGTTCAATTCCCCACATGGGTACAATGTGTGAAGCCTATTTCTGGTGTTCCCCATGTGATATTGCTCTAATATTGCTAAAAGCGGCATAAAACTAAACTCACCCACTCACTCACTCCTTTGCTAAAGAGATGTAAAGCCACACATCACTCACTCCCTCACACTCATCTTTTGAAGAGAGAAGAGAAGCATAAGCAGAGGCTGTATAATTTGACAGATAACGTTCTGGTATAAACTTGTTTCTTAGATCACAATACTATTGACCGACAAATGTAAAATGAATATCATTTTCTGTAGCTGAATGAGTAAATTTCTAAAATGTTAAATTGTTTTGTAGTCCAACTACAGAATCGGATACTATGATCACATCACTGGCAAAAAGAAACAAAATAATTTCTACTACATTGGGAACATGCACATTTTATATTATTACATATGATGTGAATACATATGATCCGATATTTTTTCTGAAACCAGCTTGAGTTTCAGGAATATTATCATATTAGCCCAATTTATAATCCAGGAATAAAGTACTGAGGTCAAAATCTTCCCAAGAAGGACATTCCCCTACAGTTGTGAATACGCAATACCAATTAAAAAGTGGTTAAATGTAACATAGGTTATATTTGGCATTACACTTTCTCAGTAAAGTACAGATTCAAATACTTTTGCTAGGTTGAGCCCCATCTGGGATTCAAACCCACACCCTCAGATTCAGGCACCTAATCGCCAGCACACAAGGTCAGCAATCTAACCCACTCAGCCACCGCCACTAAGAAAGGATACATCATCAGTATCCATCTATTCAGCTGGGATACGATGACATGCATCGACTAAATCACCCAGTCCCCATATATAGCCATCATGGGTAACTGGGGAACTATTATAACCAGGAATCCCAAATGCTACATTATTCCTGAAAACTTTATCATCTTGAAAAATGCTGATTTGGACTTCATCCAAAAGATGCCAGAATGACACTTATTCAGTTCAGCATTTATCTCACTACATAAGATACAGACAGACAGCAAGCGCCATCCATACTTAAATACAAGCAGTGCCATTCTGATGATTCATAACCCAAGTCAGTACACTGTAACAAACAAGTGTGACAGTACAGTTAGATACAGGTGTATCATACAGGATAACAACCAACAGTCTAGCTATTACTTACACCAGGCTGATATTAAGCTGCAAGTCTGCAGTAAATAACAGTTTAAATCCCAATTGGAATTCAGAGTATCCTAAATTATAAACCTCTATTGTTCTAGCGAGGCAGTATTTCTTGTCATATCCCAATGCCCAGTCGATTAGAGGGCATTACTTCAATATCGTCCCTCTGCCCGTGGATTTTCTGAGGAAAAGCCCTTGACTTTGAATTATTACTTGTTTTTAAAATTGATACGACTTTGTCTTGCCATCACTGAATGCAATCGTAAAATATGACATTATTGAAAACTTCAAACATGTAGTGCCGACACCCGGTTTTGAACCTGCAACCCTTCACTTAAAAGCTTGGCGGTTTTATCCACTGAGGCTCGAAGGATCGCTGTGAAAATAACCGTGTTCCGCCCAAGACAGGTAGTGTGGGCAGAGCAGCGGTGCAGGGCACAGGTATGCAGCATACACGCGGCGCCGGCTGCATGTCTTATCCAAGTTGCTTTCAACAGTAAATACCAAATATTGAAATTATATCTAAAGTATATCTTCGGCCAGTTTATAAGTTGGATAAAGCATGACCCTCGGGCATTACAAAGAAGTAAGGATGTTTTCCCTCGAGGACCCTCGGGCATTACGAAGAAGTAAGGATGTTTTCCCTCGAGGACCCTCGGGCATTATGAAGAAGTAAGGATGTTTTCCCTCGAGGACCCTCGGGCATTACGAAGAAGTAAGGATGTTTTCCCTCGAGGACCCTCGGGCATTACGAAGAAGTAAGGATGTTTTCCCTCGAGGACCCTCGGGCATTACGAAGAAGTAAGGATGTTTTCCCTCGAGGACCCTCGGGCATTCTGAAGAAGTAAGGATGTTTTCCCTCGAGGACCCTCGGGCATTCGAGAAGAAGTAAGGATGTTTTCCCTCGAGGACCCTCGGGCATTACAAGAAGTAAGGATGTTTTCCCTCGAGGACCCTCGGGCATTCTGAAGAAGTAAAGGATGTTTTCCCTCGAGGACCCTCGGGCATTACGAAGAAGTAAGGATGTTTTCCCTCGAGGACCCTCGGGCATTACGAAGAAGTAAGGATGTTTTCCCTCGAGGACCCTCGGGCATTACGAAGAAAGTAAGGATGTTTTCCCTCGAGGACCCTCGGGCATTACGAAGAAGTAAGGATGTTTTCCCTCGAGGACCCTCGGGCATTATGAAGAAGTAAGGATGTTTTCCCTCGAGGACCCTCGGGCATTATGAAGAAGTAAGGATGTTTTCCCTCGAGGACCCTCGGGCATTACGAAGAAGTAAGGATGTTTTCCCTCGAGGACCCTCGGGCATTACAGAAGAAGTAAGGATGTTTTCCCTCGAGGACCCTCGGCATTCTGAAGAGAAGTAAGGATGTTTTCCCTCGAGGACCCTCGGGCATTATGAAGAAGTAAGGATGTTTTCCCTCGAGGACCCTCGGGCATTACGAAGAAGTAAGGATGTTTTCCCTCGAGGGACCCTCGGGCATTTAAGAAGAAGTAAGGATGTTTTCCCTCGAGGACCCTCGGGCATTACGAAGAAGTAAGGATGTTTTCCCTCGAGGACCCTCGGGCATATGAAGAAGAAGAAGTAAGGATGTTTTCCCTCAAGGACCCTCGGGCATTACGAAGAAGTAAGGATGTTTTCCCTCGAGGACCCTCGGGCATTACGAAGAAGTAAGGATGTTTTCCCTCGAGGACCCTCGGGCATTACGAAGAAGTAAGGATGTTTTCCCTCGAGGACCCTCGGGCATTACTTAAAGAAGTAAGGATGTTTTCCCTTGAGGACCCTCGGGCATTACGAAGAAGTAAGGATGTTTTCCCTCGAGGACCCTCGGGCATTACGAAGAAGTAAGGATGTTTTCCCTTGAGGACCCTCGGGCATTACGAAGAAAGTAAGGATGTTTTCCCTCGAGGACCCTGGGGCATTACAAAGAAAGTAAGGATGTTTTCCCTCAAGGAAAACATCCTTACTTCTTCATAATGCCTGAGGGTCATGCTTTATCCTATACTTATCCAAATTTACTAAATTCGCAAATTATAAAATGTTAAAATTTGGACAATGTTCAAATATTTTCCACAATTTGCCAGACGAGGGCACTGGGTGTGAAATAATTGAAAAGTCCATGATAATGTTATTTGACCAGTAACAGATTGTGAAATAAAGGGAAGTAACTCTGTACAACGTAGCAAGTCATCTAACATGGGAATTATGAACTTCAACACTTTCTGTAAAAGGATACAATGAGGCTGAGAACATTTCCACCTGACAGTATTGTTAGTCTGTGACCAACATCACTGCATGATGGCTTCCATAATTGTGTAACCCATCTAGCTCAGGACCTGAGTCACCCTTAACCTTGCCTACATTCAAATTCTGATAATTCACTCTTATGGAGCTCAGGACTAGTGTTGGGAATCGGTAACTAAATCCACTATCAATTATCGGAGGACAACTAGCGATTATAATCAAAATATACACATTTTTAATGTAAACACCAATTTTTAGGGTTTTTCCCAGGTTTTTCTGATTAATGTTTTCCATAACTAATACTGTCATGCAATGAACACATATTTATCAGCATATCTCATTACGTTCACGATAGATGTAAACTTATTCATAGACAGGTTACAGTAATATTTACCGTAGTGATGAATACAATGTATATAGCTTTACCCTGTGGAGCGCATGTTTGTTCGTGAATATTCGTCAAATTTAATGGTTAGTTTACTTCATTCAAGTGTGTTATACTAAACCAACAAAAGTGATCAAACGAAAATATGTTTTTTACAATCGATAAATATTTTTAATCCTTCTTTCAATCGATTTTCGATTACTTTCGATCATCGGAAGACCGCTACTCAAGACTACTAAATTGCGTTTCAGACAAGTGAAAATCCAATGACGGTACTCCTCACTGACTAAAAGCATTGAGGGCTTTATGTTTGAACAGAAATACATATATGTCTGTCAACTGACAAAGGTGAACATGGTCAAATATTGTATATTCTTCAAGTATGACTAACTGCACAAATCAGTGTTGAACTAAACCCTGAAACTCTTTCGAATATAGAGTGTATCCAAGGTAACTAGATTGCAACCAAGGTAACTGTTTCCAAGGTAACTGTATCCAAGGTGACTAGACTGTAACCAAGGTAACTATCCAAGGTGACTAGACTGTAACCAAGGTAACTATCCAAGGTGACTAGACTGTAACCAAGGTAACTAGACTGTAACCAAGGTGAATAGACTGTAACCAAGGTAACTGACTGACTGAATGAGTTTGGTTTTACGCCGCTTTTAGCAATATTCCAGCAACATCATGGCGGGGACACCAGAAATGGGCTTCACACATTGTACCCATGTGGGGATTCAAACCCGGGTCTATGGCGTGACGAGCCAACGCTTTAACCACTAGGCTACCCCACCGCCCCCAACCAAGGTAACTACTCACATCTATCTGCATCAATGAAGACCGGTGCTGTTCCAGCTGCCTGTGACATCTCGGTGACACTCCGGTACAACCAGAACCCCGACGTTTTGTGGTTCCCCTTTGGCATAAATGGGTTGCGCTACAACATCAACGTCATAAACAACGTGACTACAACATCTATGAGATCATTGTAAATGTCAATATCATGAACATTGATTGACTGATTGTCAATCCAGTGATCAACAGCATGAACATCGTTCTACGCAATTGGGATACGATGACATGTGTCAACCAAGTCAGCGGGCCTGACCACCCGATCCCGTTAGTCGCCTGTTACGACAAACATATCATAATCAACATAAACAATGTTTGTTTTTTGTTTGTTTGTTTGCTGTTTAATGCCGCCTTCAGCAATACTCCAGCCATATGGTGGTGGTCTGTAAATAATTGAGTCTGGACCAGACAATACAGTGACAATACATCATGAGCATCGACCTACACAATTTGGACGTGATGATGTGTCAAGACAATTAAAAAGTCTATAACATCATCATGAGCATTGACAACATTATCATTATAAGCATCAACAACCTCATAAACAAACTGAACAATTATATCAGCATCACAACATCAGTAGAGGATATTATATGAGTGCCCATGTCATACTATGTTTATGACACAAGTGCCTAAATGTTTGTATTTCCAGAGCGAGAGCGAGGGATATACCAATATTTAGGCACGAGTGTCGTAAACATAGTATGATATGGGCACAAAAATAATATTCTGTTTATTACCGAAGTCGTGAAATTGAGGAAAATAACCCAAATCTACTTTCAAACATAGGCTGTCTACCCGCCGTCGCCGCATATACGTCACAAAAGAAACGTGACGTCATGGCATTGTTCATGACAAAGTGATATTTTGCCCTAGAGCATCGTATGAAATATATATACCCCGATATGTTCGCCCTTCGAAGGTAATAAACAATGATATTTAGTGAGTGAGTGAGTTTGTCCATCTGTTCATCTCTCTGTCAGGTGTAACCCTGCTTTTACCAGTATTCCAGTTTTATCAGGACTTGTCAGCTCAATGTGGAAGGAAATCCCTAAGTGATGCAAGACTCTGCTGTAACAGCTTTGGTGAAACCCATACTGCATTGATGCTGACAAACGTTCAGTCTGTTTGGCTCAAATGGGGACTACTCGAAAACTAATAAACATATAATACTCAATGAAAGGCTGATCATAAGCAAAACATCAGACCAACTCTGAGAGTTTTTGCATAATTTATTTCCTTAGAATAAAAAAGTTGTTTAACAAACTATCATTAAAATATTGACATAGTTCACTATTTGTTACGAGGTTGGAGAGCAAAGAGAGGAACAGCCAGGTGTGTTAGAAAGGATGGAGATTGCTATTGTTTGGCAGGGGACATTTCAAAAGTCATCATTGGAGGGATTATCTGAATCACGCTGGTCCTGATAAAAACAGTGGTTGATAACATACGAGACATTCCCTGCTGTTGGGGCATGAAGACTCTCCATTCGGGTACAAACACTCTCCATTGGGGTACGAAGACTCTCCATTGGGGTATGAAGACTCTCCATTGGGGTATGAAGACTCTCCATTGGGGTACGAAGACTCTCCATTGGGGTACGAAGACTCTCCACTGGGATATGAAGACTCTCCACTGGGATACGAAGACTTTCCATTGGGGTATGAAGACTTTCCACTGGGATATGAAGACTCTCCACTGGGGTATGAAGACTCTCCATTGGGGTACAAAGACTCTCCATTGGGGTACGAAGACTCTCCATTGGGATATGAAGACTCTCCATTGGGGTACGAAGACTCTCCATTGGGGTACGAAGACTCTCCACTGGGATACGAAGACTTTCCATTGGGATACGAAGACTTTCCATTGGGATATGAAGACTCTCCATTGGGGTACAAAGACTCTCCATTGGGGTACGATGACTCTCCATTGGGGTATGAAGACTCTCCACTGGGATACGAAGACTTTCCATTGGGGTATGAAGACTTTCCATTGGGGCACGAAGACTTTCCATTGGGGTACGAAGACTTTCCATTGGGATATGAAGACTCTCCATTGGGGTACGAAGACTTTCCATTGGGGTACAAAGACTCTCCATTGGGGTATGAAGACTCTCCATTGGGGTACGAAGACTCTCCATTGGGGTACGAAGACTCTCCATTGGGGTACGAAGACTCTCCACTGGGATATGAAGACTCTCCACTGGGATACGAAGACTTTCCATTGGGGTACGAAGACTTTCCATTGGGGTACGAAGACTTTCCATTGGGATATGAAGACTCTCCATTGGGGTACGAAGACTTTCCATTGGGGTACAAAGACTCTCCATTGGGGTATGAAGACTCTCCATTGGGGACTGAAGACTCTCCATTGGGGTAATGAAGACTCTCCATTGGGGGCATGAAGACTCTCCACTGGGATATGAAGACTCTCCACTGGGATACGAAGACTCTCCATTGGGGTATGAAGACTTTCCACTGGGATATGAAGACTCTCCACTGGGGTATGAAGACTCTCCATTGGGGTACGAAGACTCTCCATTGGGGTACGAAGACTCTCCATTGGGATATGAAGACTCTCCATTGGGGTACGAAGACTCTCCATTGGGGTACGAAGACTCTCCACTGGGATACGAAGACTTTCCATTGGGATACGAAGACTTTCCATTGGGATATGAAGACTCTCCATTGGGGTACAAAGACTCTCCATTGGGGTACGATGACTCTCCATTGGGGTATGAAGACTCTCCACTGGGGTATGAAGACTCTCCACTGGGATATGAAGACTCTCCACTGGGATACGAAGACTTTCCACTGGGGTGCAAAGACTCTCCATTCAGGTACGAAGACTCTCCATTGGGGTACGATGACTCTCCATCGGGGTATGAAGACTCTCCACTGGGGTACGAAGACTCTCCACTGGTATACGAAGACTTTCCATTGGGGTACAATTACTCTCCACTGGGGTACGAAGACTCTCCACTGGGATACAAAGACTTTCCATTGGGGTACAAAGACTCTCCACTGGGATACGAAGACTCTCCACTGGGATACGAAGACTCTCCACTGGGATACGAAGACTTTCCATTGGGGTACAAAGACTTTCCATTGGGATATGAAGACTCTCCATTGGGGTACGAAGACTCTCCATTGGGGTACGAAGACTCTCCACTGGGATACGAAGACTTTCCATTGGGGTACAAAGACTCCTCATTCGGGTACGATGACCCTCCATTGGGGTATGAAGACTCTCCACTGGGGTACGAAGACTTTCCATTGGGGTACAAAGACTCTCCATTCGGGTATGAAGACTTTCCATTGGGGTACAAAGACTCTCCATTGGGGTACAAAGACTCTCCATCGGGGTACAAAGACTCTCCATTGGGGTACGAAGACTCTCCACTGGGATACGAAGACTTTCCATTGGGGTACGAAGACTTTCCATTGGGGTACGAAGACTTTCCATTGGGATATGAAGACTCTCCATTGGGGTACGAAGACTTTCCATTGGGGTACAAAGACTCTCTATTGGGGTATGAAGACTCTCCATTGGGGTACGAAGACTCTCCATTGGGGTACGAAGACTCTCCATTGGGGTACGAAGACTCTCCACTGGGATATGAAGACTCTCCACTGGGATACGAAGACTTTCCATTGGGGTATGAAGACTTTCCACTGGGATATGAAGACTCTCCACTGGGGTATGAAGACTCTCCATTGGGGTACAAAGACTCTCCATTGGGGTACGAAGACTCTCCATTGGGATATGAAGACTCTCCATTGGGGTACTTAAGACTCTCCATTGGGGTAGTCACGTAAGACTCTCCACTGGGATAACGAAGACTCTCCATTGGGGTACGAAGACTCTCCATTGGGGTACGAAGACTCTCCACTGGGATATGAAGACTCTCCATTGGGGTACAAAGACTCTCCATTGGGGTACGATGACTCTCCATCGGGGTATGAAGACTCTCCACTGTGGTATGAAGACTCTCCACTGGGATACGAAGACTCTCCACTGGGATACGAAGACTTTCCATTGGGGTGCAAAGACTCTCCATTCGGGTACGAAGACTCTCCATTGGGGTACGATGACTCTCCATTGGGATATGAAGACTCTCCATTGGGGTACGAAGACTTTCCATTGGGGTACAAAGACTCTCTATTGGGGTATGAAGACTCTCCATTGGGGTACGAAGACTCTCCATTGGGGTACGAAGACTCTCCATTGGGGTACGAAGACTCTCCACTGGGATATGAAGACTCTCCACTGGGATACGAAGACTTTCCATTGGGGTATGAAGACTTTCCACTGGGATATGAAGACTCTCCACTGGGGTATGAAGACTCTCCATTGGGGTACAAAGACTCTCCATTGGGGTACGAAGACTCTCCATTGGGATATGAAGACTCTCCATTGGGGTACGAAGACTCTCCATTGGGGTACGAAGACTCTCCACTGGGATAAGAAGACTCTCCATTGGGGTACTGAAGACTCTCCATTGGGGTACACGAAGACTCTCCACTGGGATATGAAGACTCTCCATTGGGGTACAAAGACTCTCCATTGGGGTACGATGACTCTCCATCGGGGTATGAAGACTCTCCACTGTGGTATGAAGACTCTCCACTGGGATACGAAGACTCTCCACTGGGATACGAAGACTTTCCATTGGGGTGCAAAGACTCTCCATTCGGGTACGAAGACTCTCCATTGGGGTACGATGACTCTCCATTGGGATATGAAGACTCTCCATTGGGAAATGAAGACTTTCCATTGGGGTACAAAGACTCTCTATTGGGGTATGAAGACTCTCCATTGGGGTACGAAGACTCTCCATTGGGGTACGAAGACTCTCCATTGGGGTACGAAGACTCTCCACTGGGATATGAAGACTCTCCACTGGGATACGAAGACTTTCCATTGGGGTATGAAGACTTTCCACTGGGATATGAAGACTCTCCACTGGGGTATGAAGACTCTCCATTGGGGTACAAAGACTCTCCATTGGGAGTACTGAAGACTCTCCATTGGGATATGAAGACTCTCCATTGGGGTCACGAAGACTCTCCATTGGGTACGAAGACTCTCCACTGGGATACGAAGACTCTCTCCATTGGGGTATTTGGGTAAGACTCTCCATTGGGGTACGAAGACTCTCCACTGGGATATGAAGACTCTCCATTGGGGTACAAAGACTCTCCATTGGGGTACGATGACTCTCCATCGGGGTATGAAGACTCTCCACTGTGGTATGAAGACTCTCCACTGGGATACGAAGACTCTCCACTGGGATACGAAGACTTTCCATTGGGGTGCAAAGACTCTCCATTGGGGTACGAAGACTCTCCATTGGGGTACGAAGACTCTCCATCGGGGTATGAAGACTCTCCACTGGGGTACGAAGACTCTCCACTGGGATACGAAGACTCTTTCAATTGGGGTACAATTACTCTCCACTGGGGTACGAAGACTCTCCATCGGGGTATGAAGACTCTCCACTGGGATATGAAGACTTTCCATTGGGATACGAAGACTCTCCATTGGGGTACGAAGACTCTCCATTGGGGTACGAAGACTCTCCACTGGGATACGAAGACTTTCCATTGGGGTACAAAGACTCTCCATTCGGGTACGATGACTCTCCATTGGGGTATGAAGACTCTCCACTGGGGTACGAAGACTTTCCATTGGGGAACAAAGACTCTCCATTCGGGTACGAAGACTTTCCATTGGGGTACAAAGACTCTCCATCTGGGTACAAAGACTCTCCATCGGGGTACAAAGACTCTCCATTCGGGTACGAAGACTCTCCATTGGGGTACGAAGACTCTCCAGCAATATCAACGCAGTGAACATCAGAAATGGGCTTCACACCTTGTACCTATGTGTGACGAGCGAACACTCCAACGACAAGGCTACCCCACCACCACCACACCAAGTAAATCACCAAGGTCAAGGTACCTGACCACTGACCATATTAGGCATCTTTTATGACAAGAATCAGGTACTGGGGGCCAAAGCAATCGTCCATGTCAAGGCACCTGACCTCCAAATCTCCATATTAAGTAAAATCACTTCGTTAGGTGTCTCCTATGACAAGTATCAGGTACTAAAGTACTGTCGGAAATGCTAGAAAAATGCTTTTTAGCCTTAATATCTTTAGAAAGGTGATAAATGTATTATGTTGTCAATATATCAACTCACCTATAGTGTACCTAATTTTTATTTCAATTGATTTAACATTCCCATGCATTTAAAGGGCAGTTTACAGGAGAGAATTTGAAATAGTCAACAACAGAAATCTGAAATAGTCTTTACATTTATGTTAATAATACAGGTGGTGTAAAAATATAAATTAACGTTTTTCTTAAACAAATAAATGTTGAATGTTTGTGTTACTTTACTTAATTATCGTTTCTTTATTGAGGAAATATTAATATAAATGTTAAGTCTTGATAAATAAGTTTCCCGTCATGCATGCACATCTTTATCACAGCGTCCACTATGGCCAACTATTTGCAGACGATTGTTGCAAAGGTTTATAAGTTTTTTGTGCTTGAAAAAGACAGAGGTAAACCTTTCATTAGTATAGAAATGGTTTATTACAGAACTTGTAGAGCTGTTGGTATGTCTTACCAACAAGTTTACAATATTGTAAACAAATCAGACAAGACAGGGACCGACTCAAAAGCAAAACCGGACGTAAAACCATCCCTGACAAGTTTGACAAGGGAGTACTTAGACGGGCGGTCTACAAACTTTAGGAGAAGAATGATATATATATTCTAATGAAGCTACACTAGTGACTTCGTTAAATCTATGGCCAATGTTCACAATTAGATTAAACTGACCGAATTACATCCATATTTTTGCAATGAAATATACTGTTGACATGCAAAACATTTATTAAAACGTTGCACATTTCTACAATCAATCGATAAGATAACAAAAGTGATAGGATTCTTTCAAATTTACAGTAATTCAGTATGTTTATTTCACAACAAACACACATACACAAATGATCCTTACATAACCAATAACATTATACTATATGTACACATATTCAACATTTTGAAGAAAACATCTATTGAGATGACCCCTGCGTGTGCTCAGGTGTCAATTTCACCTGTCGATACCGTGCATGCTGATGACGTAACACAGGCAGTTAATGTTTGTATCAAATAACGTCCCACTACCCCTTATTTTTCTAGGTTTTTGGTATTTTCATCAGTAAAAACGCATTTTAGGGCATGTCTAAAAATTTATTCCCTCGGTCTACATTAGGTAGATGTTTCTTAAAGTGATATTTGTTATTTAAGTAACTGTAATACCTCTGAATTGTAAATATAAGTCAAAAAGCATTTTTCTAGCATTTCCGACAGTACTTTAAGGGACCAACTCAAACAACCACGCCACGATGCCCACCCTACAATTCCTCATATTAGGTGTCTCCTATGACGACCATGACATACTCGGATCCAACCTGACTAGAGAATTCCCAAATCAGATCTGTGTTACATGAAGTTCTGATCCCGACTTCAAACAGGACATACACAATCATCAGCTGGAGTCTTACCTGGTCGTCATGACGCACAACTCCGACTATCTCTACCTCATCCGAAATCTGCAATAGAAATATTTTTAAGTGGACACAAAAGATGGCATCCGATATATTAACTGAGCCTGGACAGTGTGAGTCAAAATTATGGCTGTTTGAATCTATTTTCCATGAACATCTTTCTTAAATGCTATAAGTATAACATGTCTGTTATAAACAAATACAACATTCAATGTGTGGGGTGACAATTTCAGTCTAACATTTAACCTGCCATCTGTTTGTCTTTTGCTTAACCTCACACTGAGCAATATTCTGGCATTATGGCGCTTCGTGAATAATCCAGTGACCTATTCAAAACCAATTCAGTAGAAAACTAGCATTATGTCGACAAGGCACAAAAGGATCGACATATGAATGTGTTCAAGGAAAAGGGAGATAACACAATGCAAGTGTATAAATGTTCCCTGAATTATCTCCCTTATACAAAAACATGTCCGAGAATCATAGTGTCACCATCAAACAGTGGTATCAAACATGAGGACATCAAACCAACCAGTCTCAGCTTTTTCTTAGAAATATAGTCTACATCTGCACATAATTGTTCTGAGAATTATGACTTGAAGCAGGATAATCTTCGTGAATTATGTAGGATTTCATCAGTCAAACTTTCATCAGATGAATCTGTCAAAAGGCAAGTCTCATTGTGTACTCCCCAGGGAGTTGAGAATGATACATGATAGTATACTGATCTGTGGAAAGTTGTATTATTTGTGTAGCACTTTCATGAGCACCATGTGTGGTGTCTAGCACATCACAAATACTCATCAATATCTTTAGTTCCCGATATCCTGCTAGATGGCGCTGTTTTCCTCACCTGACCTTCTGGTCGTGTTGCAGGATTCTGGTTCTTGGCAGGAACCCACCCTCGATTTACCAGGATGGTCAAGCTGCAAACACAGACAGTGCAGATGAAATGTCTGGAAACAATGTGTCAATGGATTCACTCAACACTAGAACAAACATTGTGAATGAAGGCCTTTGATCAAAATGGAAACACTAAAACCTCAGAACAATATAATTCCAGGCACAAATAGAGGTAATTTATGGTTAAATTTTACATAAGTTTCTGCTATGAAAACCCAACTGCAGCATGACAAGCTATGTGAGTGAGTGAGTTTAGTTTTACGCCACTTTTAGCAATATTCCAGCAACATCACAGCTGGGGACCACTGGTGACAAACAGACACTTTAACCACAAGGCTACCCCACCACCCCGATATGCTACGTGTATGGGAAAGGGGGAGGGAGGGTGTGCGGGACTCAGTGGGGAGGGGCAGTGGGAGATTGGGGTTTGAATCAGGCATCAGTGTTTCCACTCAGATTTTCTGGCCTGGATAGTGAAGGGTAGTAGGGTAGCCTAGTGGTTAAAGTGTTTGCCTGTTGTGCGAAAGACCCAAGTTCAATTCCCAACATGGGTACAATGGGAAGCCCATTTCTGGTGTTCCCCACCATAATACTGCTGGAGGGTTGCTGAAAGTGGTGTAAACTTACACTCACTCATTCCCTGGAAAGTAAAGTTATCTAGACAAACCGATTCATTGCCAGGAATAAGTCTGTTTATAAGAATTGAGATGAAGGCATAGAAATCAAAGTTCTTCTGATACATAATGATCAAACGCAACACTGCAGCACACACACCCATTCATTTTACAAATAAACAACACAGATGACGTACTCCCTATCAGAGAGTATGAACGGTGTGACGACGTTGGATCCAGGGCTAGGTGTGTTTGTATTGATAAGTCCGCCCTGACTCGCTGTCATCACGTTACTCCGCGGAGCGATGTACATCTCTCGACTGTGATCAAACCGGCCACGGACCGTCACACTGCGGTACTCAAGATCCTTCAACTCCTCAAAGCTGAAAACACAAACAAAACACCAAACATGCATGAGTTGATCATACCAGTAAACTGATTAAATAAAATGAGCAGATCTGAGAACACTTCACGAGAAAATTTATTGATTGAACAAAATACAAGCCATTTTGAGAGAATGGTGTCAAAATAATTTTGTTGCAAAATCTCAAAATGGTTGTTGAATCGCACAACAAACTAAACAAATTCAAATTTCATTACAGCTTCAACCAACATTGGCAAAAGAGTGACAGAGATTTCAGTGAGATTGATATGACTTAAACCAGTGTATGAAATAAGGCCTGTCCGACCGTCCGAGACAGGCTAGATTTCTGCCGGACGGTCTAATTTTACAGCTAGCCATCCCGATGGACGGGTGGAAAAAATATTAGGATAACATGTCCACTGGCACTGTCTATTTAGTATTTAAGAAGGAATGGTTAAATCTCTTCTGGGCTGGTAAGTTTTTGAAGTTACCAGCCCAGATGTCGGGCTGGGTTTTGACTTATTTCATACACTGCTTAAACCTCTGGAACAAATTTAGAGATCATCACTTGTGTGCTGGTGATTAGATGCCTGACTCTGAGGGTGTGGGTTCGAATCCTGGATGGGACAAAAACCCAACAAAACTACTAGAATCTGTACTTTACTTAGAAATTTAAGAGTAATCCCAAATATAACATATGTTACATCATTTGTGGGAACAATTATGTGAAGTTTCAACTTCATTGGACCTGTGGTTTCAGATGAGATGCTTGAAGGATCATGCATTACACGTAACAGACATACAGGTCATCTAAAAATTACTTGACTTTCAGTTGTGTGAGCAAACCTAAACAAGTCATCAGAAGATGACATATCCCCCCGGCCCCCAATTATTTGAAAGAAACAAATCATCTGACAGTTACTTAAAGTCCAACTTAATTTTGGGGGGACTAAGTCCAAATCGTTTCCATGGAAATCATGAAAAATACAAATGTCAAAAAGCTGTAAATAGCAAAAGGCATCACTTCCAGATCTGTTTGATATATCTACCAAGTCTTGTAGAAAGATATTGAATGGTTTTCGAGTTGTGCTCTGGAAACAAATCCCACCCCTCCCTTCTGAAACTAAATCTGAATCGTTTCCATGGAAACCGGATAAAATGAAATGACAATATAGCAAAAGGCACCACCTTGGGTTCTGTTTCATATATCTAACAATTCTTGATGAAAAATATTGAACAGACAGGCGAGTCAACTATATCCTTCCCGTATTACATTCCGGGGAAAAAATAAATGAATGAAATTATTCACTGAATAGTATATATGCCATGTAAATTGTAACGTGTTACAAAAGGTTGCCATTTCTGGAAACTCAGATGACATCACATTGTTACACATAAGTAGGATATAGTATATAGTATATAGTATATAGTATATAGTATATAGTATATAGTATATAGTATATAGTATATTAGTATAGTATATAGTATATTAAATACTATGTCGCCTTAGTCATGGCCATTATCACTCTACTGAGTAACAACATCATGAAAATGCAGCCAGTGGTTCATTTGGATGCCACCCATGAAGATCCGGGTTAGAATTGATCTTTAGTAACCGATGCTTGTTGTAAGAGGCGACTAACGGGATCGGGTGGTCAGGCCCGCTGACTTGGTTGACACGTCATCGATTCCCAAATTTGACGTAGATCAATGCTCATGATGTTGATCACTGGATTGTCTGTTCCAGAGTCGATTATTTACAGACCGCCGCCATATAGCTGGAATATTGCTGAATGCAGTGTAAAATTAGACTCACTGACTCACTATAAAATTGTGAATAGCGACTCACACATTTGGAGGCCTTCTATAAACTAAAATATTTTACAAACACGCTTCTAGTTCTCTTATCAAACCTCTCCTTATTACAACATTGAAGACTATACTTTCTGAAAAATTTGAAGCAGCAAGAAGGGACAGGAGATACTGACTCAAGTGGAAGAGGAACAGGTGGCTGCGTCGTCTTCTTTTCAAGGTCGGAGATGAGACCAAGCTTCCATTTACGTCTTTGGATCTGCCATGTCCCCAGACAAAAGGCTGCTGCTGGAATCACCTAGAACCATGGAACACAGCTGTTAGTAGAAAGCCTCTCACTGACAACAGGTACGTGTAGTAATGTGGGAGTTAAGTTTTCACAAGTTTAAGTTTAGCAAAATTCCAGCAATATCACAGCAGGTGGACACTTGAAATGGGCTTCACACATTGTACCCATATGGGGAATTGAACCCGGGCCATCAGCATTATGAGTGAACCCTTTAACCACAAGGCTACCCCACAAATGCTCTAGCGTCCTAAGACAAACGGAGGAATGTCCCAATACATAAAAAATATTACCAGCTTCATTTCATGGCACACAGCAATATAAGTCACGTACTAGTGATAATACCACTTTTTTAACCAGTCAAGGCCACAGCTCAGGTTTGCACTGAGTTATTTTTAAAACAAAGCTATGTGGAGCGGATATTTTATCACACCAAGTAATCCCAGATAATCGAGGATGCTTGATAGTGAGTGAGTTTAGTATTACGCAGCACTCAGCAATATTGCAGCTAAATAATCGAGTCTAGACCAGACAATCCAGTGATCAACAGCATAAGCATTGATCTGTGCAACTGGTAACCAATTACATGTGTCAACGAAGCCAACGAGCCTGACCACCTGATCCCGTTAGTCGCTTCTTATGACAAGCATGGGCAACTGAAGACCAATTCTAACCCGGATCTTCATGGGTAGGATGCTGGAAAGCATGTCTGGGATGTACAGTAACCATGGTAACTACCAGCAGGGCATAGCCTCCTTCACCAAAAGTCTTCTTCTTCTTGTATGCCCTGGTTTGCCTTGGGGTCTGTTGAGTGGACTGACAGCGGAAGATCAAAATGTGTCCTCGTCTCTGAAAACATAACTTAAAAACTGAAACTACTTCGTAATAATAATTAGGATATTTCAGCTGTGGAGTATATATCATAATGATAATAACACAGCATTAGATGTTACATCAACATCCTCAACAACGAGTCACACAGAGACTGTTGCTGCTGGAACAATGCAACAACTGGCAAAGCATAACATCAAATGAGCAAAACATATTACCTGAATGTTGTTATTACTGCCTTAATTACGATTGCATGTTGGGTGGGGAGTGTGGTTAAGTGAATTTACTTGACTACTGCCATATTACAGCCCAACAGTTTCAACATAGATATTAGATGCTTCACTCGGACACAATATATTACTGGCTCAAAATTAAGTGTGGTTGAATGACTGACTCAGAAAAAATACCCATGGACTATGAAATAGTGGTTTACATAAAAATAATGACAGGTGTTGCAGCAGCCAGTCAAGTTTTACAATAGATAATGATGTCTGGACCAGACAATCCAGTAATCAACAGCATGAGCACCGATCTACGCAATTGGGATACATCTGTCAACAAAGTCAGCGAATCTGACCATCCGATCCCGTTAGTTGTTTTTTTTACGACAAGCATGGGCAGATGAGGACCCATTCTGACGGATCGGCCTACCTTTAGAATACAGCACCACAAAATTTAAAAATACGTCATAATACCCTTTTACGTAATGTTATGTGATTTTGTTCGAAAGCACGTTCTCGAAACAATGCCCTATGACGCCTGCATGGCAACATGGTTGTCTGGCTCAGCGAGTGCGTATCAGCTCCGCTCACTGGTGTTTCATCTCTACAAGCTATGTCATTGCATAAGCCCAGCGATGTTGAGAGTTTCCAGTAGTTGTATACAATACAATGCAATATTTTGCAAGCACCAGTTTGAAATAATTTTCTTTTTTCACTAATACGCTCATATTTATTTGTACTACGTGCTGCTGAGGTGTTATGTTTTGTGTATTTTGTATTTTGTAATTATTTTAATTTACATATATATTTTTGTCATTCAGTAATTTGCACCATTACATAGAAAAGTGTTTTAGTAGTATTTTATTTTTCGAAGCGGTAATAATGCATTGAACTAGACACGTCAGTCGTGTTTGTGCCGGTTCGGTCAATGCATTCTATTTATTAGGATTAATACAAGGGATTGGGGTTAGGGCTAGGGATAGGACTAGCACTAGGACTAGGGTTTAGGGTTAGGGTTGGGGACCTAATGCAATACAGTAGGTACATGTCCGGTGGTTCGGTCAATGCATTCTATTTATTAGGATTATTTCTAGGGGTTAGGGTTAGGGCTGAGGGTTTAGGGTTAGGGAGTGGGACCTAATCCAATATAGCAGGTACATGTCCGGTGTAATACGTGAGTACCATTTGTTGTTTTTCCTTTTTACATTTGAAACCTTTTTATTCACACAAAAACGGGAAACCAAAAACGTCGAAAGTACATTATAAAATGGTTTAATGTAGAAATTTTGGGCTAATGGAAATTGGTCTGGAATTTGAACTCAAGCCTCTTTCACAGGCAACATAAATTTTGTAAAGTACTGATTCGAAGGCTAACTCACCCGAGTGCCGTCACTACACATGCTCATGTCTCCCTCGTTCTTTAGTGCGATCCACATTATCCTTACAGTGTTCCCTACATCTTTTTTCTGTCACAAAATCACCGAAGGTCGCGGGTTCGCGTCCGACGGGTTCTCATAAACTGGTTGCTTGTCTTAATGACACGTGACCTACGGCAGAGAAGTTGTGGTGCTGTATTCTAAAGGTGCTCCCCCGGATCTTCATGGGTTTCATTGGTACATGAAGCTCATTTGGCTAATGACACTAATGTGTTAATCAAAACTGTGACCATGGGTGTTGTCATAATGACACTGTGCTCGTTTATCTTACGCCCGATCGTTCACACTTAGTATCATAAACGGTGCCTAACAATAAATACCTAACGGGGTGTTTCATTGGAAAGGTGTACCTATCATAAAGATCATAATAACGGATGCTTGATGGAAATCCGAGGGCTGAGCTCGGGCAGGAGCCAGTTAGCGCTTTACAAGCCCAGTAAAACGTTGTCTTGACTTGAGCAATTGTATTTACCTCGGTCGAATGTATTTACCAATTACTGCCCTTCATTCTCAAAAATTGTACATGATCATACATAGTTCAGCAAGCTAAACGTCGTGTTCCTGCCAGGCATATGGCAGGAACATGATCAAACATGGCACCTTGGGTCCAGCAATTCTCTTGTCAAAACAAGTTTGCATGTGTTCATTGCATATGGACTTACCAAATTCCACAGGAAACTTGAGGATCGCGAAAATAATGTCATAACTGGATGTGTAAATAATTATCTAAACATAAAACATGTCATACACCGTAAGCATGTTGTACAACCATGTCGAGTGCTCGTTGGAGTTATCTGCCCATTCACTCTTCTCTGTAAAGGTTACGTTGATTTGATGTTGGTTCCCTGTATGTACCAATCACCATAGCGCTCTCATAATCTTCAAGATGGCCGACGGCGTGCAGAAAAGACTGCAAAGCGAGGTTGAAAAATACCAAAGTCTTCAGAAAGGTGGCGATTTCATAGGGTTTTCTTTACTTTTACTCTTAACGTTTTTATAACAATATATTTTGTATGAATCTTTTTAGGACTAAATTCTTAGAAAATTCTCAATTCATGTTCGACAAGATTCACTGTTCGATACCGGTCTAGATTTTCGTTGACTGTTTCAGTGAACAAGTCCGGACGAAACATAATGTTTTGATTTCACTCGGTCGAATGTATTTACTGCCCTTTGCTAGAGTGTAGGTAGCACGAATCGTATTTAATGTTAGTAGTCAAGGATTGCCCTGGCGCAGAAATCTTGAGTGTTGCGATGAAAATGGGTTAGTGGGGTCGATTCGACCCGTCAACCGATTCGTATGATCTAAACTGTAGTAACATGAACAGAAATATAGTGATATTTGAATATTTGGATAGAAATAGTTTAAAGTAATTAATGACATTCAGTACATTCCCTGTTATGACTCAGTCATGCCATCTTGCCAAGTAACTACTTTCGTTATCGTAATGCTTAAATTTATGCAAACTTTCACTTGGATTAAGTTGGAAGATCATATACAATATGACAAACTTGTATGGATATGATTCATTATTAACTGCTTCAGTGAATTAATTTTCTAAATTCTTTGTAAAGAATTATGAATAGCCTATTGGTTACAGGGAGTCAATTGGTTTCTATCATCATTTGTAACATCATATCTGCTCTTTCATCTCACAATCCCCTGTTTATTGTATATAAATGCTTAAATTCAGTCTGGCTTCATGTACTTTACTAGTATATACATCCTGTATACCTGTTAGTTACCATTCACCTGAAAAAGGAGCAAGGAATAGCCCAGAAACATTGTGTATAGAATAAACAACAAGTTGACATCCATAATATTTTGTATACTAGAGGGAGTCAAGATAACACCCATATTCGGTAGCCAAGAGCAATCCCTGGTAGCAGACAGTTGTTAAGCTGTTGAAGTCAACAAGAGGGCTTGCTTCGACCACACCCCCACTTTGTGCGGCATTTGTGTCAAGATCGTTTAGTTAAGAGTCAAAATCCGGTTTCAATCGACTTGCAGAAATAACAATAGAGAATTGGTAGATGTCATGAGTGGTGCTCAGTAGGCCAATCTTCCATGATAATATTTTTATTAAGTTTTAATCGATTGTATGCGATGGTAGCGTAGCGATCGTCAAAACAGTCAGGTAGGGTGCACCGAAGTGTCCGGCCTTGTCATGATGTATTATACTGTGATGCATTTCGAGTCGGGGGTCATCTAAATATTTTTTTTAATATTTTATAAAAGCTTTAATCCTCACAAAGACACGAGGGCCTGTGGAATAGAATTGGTCTTTAGCAACCCATGCTTGTTGTGAGAGGCAGCTAATAGGATTGAGTGGTCAGGATCACTGGCTTGGTTGATCACTGGATTGTCTGGTCTGGAATATTGCTGAGTGCAGCATTGCACAACAAACAAAACAAACCTAGATGCAGGATTGTGATATTAGTAAACCCTTTAAATCCAAGAGTGCATCCTCTAATTGATTAATATTTTACATGGAGTTTTAGTGTTTTGAACAGATTAATGAGAGTGTATCATTGAATACAATTACATGTACTTGCTTCCAGACCTTCAGAAATACATGTCTATGAGGCAACAGCTTGATGCCCAGCTGAATGAAAACACCTTGGTAAAGGAGGTGAGTATGGAAGTGAAAAGGTTTCCAGTACTAATGATAGTTTTCTCATGAGAATCTGTAGGGATTCCAGGGAGGAATAAAGGGGCTCGTAGTACTACATGTATGTGAATAGTGTGTTCAGGCTCATTGACATTTTATGTGGTAAAATCAAATTGACAGTTATCCCATTGTTGATTGATGTTTGGGAAAACATATATGTATTTATTTGTTAAGTCACACTGACTGTTGACAGTTAATTTTCATAATGAAAGCTCATTGCTAAATGGAAAAGATGGAACAGATACTTTGGGGATTCAACTTCACTTGTGAATGTGTTGAATGTATTTCCTGTATCAAACTTGAGTCACAGGTAACACATGGGCTAAGGCAATTCAATTCATGCAGAGTGCTGTACACCTCTGGTGAAAGGAAATCTTTGGTCATGGGTGCAAATCTCGTTTCTCCATGATATTGTTTCTTAGTTTGTCAGTACTACACCTATTCTGGTGGATTTCTAGGTAAAATGTTAAATGTCTACAATTTGCAACACTTCAGGCTTTCCTATCATGACAATTTTTGATAAATCTGCAATAATTTAAGCAGAATTATCAACCTGATTTCATTGGTCCCAGGAGCTGGACCGTCTGGAAACAGAGTCCAAGGTTTACAAGATGATTGGTCCAGTGTTAGTCAAGCAAGACCTGGAGGAATCCAAGCAGAATGTGCAGAAAAGAATTGACTATATCTCGGGTGAAATGTATGTATCAGCTGACTGTGGTGAAATGTATGTATCAGTTGACTGTGGTGAAATGTATGTATCAGCTGACTGTGGTGAAACGTAATATTTTCAGACTCTATTCCTAACTAAATGTTCTTATCAGCTGAATTTATGTCTATGGTCAAATCTGTACATCACCTGGGTGTATATCTGTGGTGAAATGTGGTATTTTCTGACTGTATATCCCTGATTAAATGTACGCCTCACCTCGCTGTATATCTGAGTGAGTAACTTATGTAAGAGTTGAGTTTTACGCCATTCCACTTGTAACAATATTCCAGCAATATCACAGGGGGGAACACCAGAAATGGACTTCACACATTGTACCCATGTGGGGAATCGAACCCAGGCCTTCGGTGTGACAAGCGAACACTTTAACCACCAGGCTACCCCACTGCCCACTGTATATCTGTGATAAAATGTATGCTGGTTCTGTATTTAGGTAATAAACATGCTATGTTGGAAAATCAGAGGTACCATAAGGTGTTCACCATAAAATATGTGTACTTTCATAGACAAAGTATGTTAATTTTGTAATATGTTTATTTAATTTTGTTGCTGCAAATTCATTGACAGAGAGACAGTAATATTGGAGCGAAACAGATTTTCCATTGTAATAGTGTTAGCTGTCCAAATGATCTCACACATGAGTGATGTAAGGCACCACTAATCTTTTACAAAGTCGTGCCTCCTAGCTGTACCAGGATCTCCTGTCATGGGTCAACATCTAATTATTGTTTTTGTAAGCGTCAGGATTTTGCTTATGTGCATCAAGGAAATGGTAGAGGTCTGTTACATGGCTCCTATGACTCCTCTTTCATAATAAACAGTGAGAGATTTAAACTTTAGGGCTACCCAGAGTGTCTAAAGCCTAATGATAATGAAAGAGGCAGCCAGCATCCAATACTACTGGTAAGAGGTCATTAGATGGTCAGGCATGGTGACTTGGTGGACAGAGCATGCCATCGTACCTTGAGAGCATTCACAATATCAGTCAGTTATTATGATTTCAAAGTTAAAACTGATTCTGATATAATTATTTACACCCTGCCAGCAATCAAACACCCCAAATATTCCTGTCAATATCAAGTATATGATCTATAGATCAGGAAAGTACTTCAGGAGAGTACTCGTAATACTGTTTTAGACTCTCAGATTACATGTTTATTGCACCATGATAACAAGTATATTTCTGATATTTTATTTTTTAGGAAACGTCATGATGTAACTATCAAGGATTTAGAAAAGAAACAAGATTCTCAGAGAGAGACACTATCGAAACTCCAGCACCAGTTCCAACAAGCACAAGTCAAGGCTGCCGCAAGAGCATAGCAGAGTTACCTCCCCTATACATAACACATCTTGCTTACTTCCCTTTGTATCAGATTGTCCATGACTTCCAGCACTGGAGTCTCATGTCACTTGCTGTCCCGTTTACATAACCTAATTTGAACACTGCCTTAAAATGTGTCTTTTGTTTGCTTCAAACTAATTTAATTTGAATATTTCATTTCAAATTCAGAAATTTCTGTACTTCTGTACTTGTAATTTTCAAGTACATCATTGTAATGATTTGAGGATTCATATTCTACACAGACTGTATTATTCTTTTTCACAGACTTCATATGTGCATTGTGTGTAATTTTTGTACAAAGTAAAATTTGTTCATAGAAAGCTTTCTTAGCTCGGTTGTTTCATAGAGTGAGTGCGTGAGTTAAAATGTTGCATCGCAATGGCAATATTACAGCCATATAGGGATAAAAACAAGGTAATCAATTTAAAATATCTGTTGACAAAGGACAGTAAAATCAACTAGACTATCACAGATATATATTTAAAACTAGTAATTAAATCTAATATACTTTAACTATAGAGGACGATACAATATAAAACCAGGCTATAGATCGCCAACAACCGAAGATAGATCACCATACTAGGGACCATGGGGACTTACAGTAACTTTGCTACCTGCATGGACCCTAGTTGGATTTACACCATCCTTTCAGCTGCTGGTGATTGTAGGAAATATTTAGCCAAACTTTAAAAGAACTAAAATACTACGTTTAAAAATCTGTAAGTTTGAATTTAGCTTTGAAAGTTTTGGGACTTAGGTAAGTTTCATAGAAGTTTTAACTTGATCATTATGATCTTTATGAGAAAAGATGGTCAGACTATGACTCGGTAGATGCTTGTCTTCATATCCCAGTTAATACCTAGATCAATGCTCATGATGTCAGTCACTGGATTGTCAAGTTCACTTTTGTGTATTTACTTACTTCCATCATATAGCTTGATTAGTGTTGAATGGGGCAATAAAGAACAAGGAAAGAAATAAGAACAATATAGTTAGGAACTGGTCAGGTTGAAACAGTGAGTTCAAATTATGGAAATAGACCTGATCTAAAAATCTTAATAGAGACAAACTTATCTGAATAATGTTCTTGATTCTCATTTTAATTCTTATCACAATTTCTAGCATTTTTTGGACTTGTGGCAGTGACTGATTATCAGCAATAACATTAGAAGGGTCGGTTGGGCGATGAGAAACATAGAAAATAAAAATGCTGCCCTAACAGTAATTGGTTTAGCAGGTCATGACACGTTTGTTTACCTCCTTTTGCTGTGCTCGGGTATGTGTAGTCACTGTGATACAGCATGAACATTTGATGCTGACGTCAAACTCCATACAAAAACACAACCTGAGTCAGTCAATCCCAATTTTGTGATGGTGTGTATTGTAGAGTAGATGTTTCATACTATATCCTCTATGGATATATGTCAACAACAACAAAAAGTGATTCTGGGACACAACGGGTCCTAAGCCGCTTTAAGCAATATTCCAGCAACATTCTGGGGACACCAGAAATGGGCTTCACAAATTGTACCCATGGAGACTAGCTAACGCTTTATCCACTAGGCTACCCCACCGCCCCTTATCATCTATGAGGATGGGGTAGTCAAGTTTGGTGACTTGGATGGTTGTGGGTCACTGTTACTGGACGGTTTGCCTGAGCCTGATTTACTTAGCTGGAATTTTACTTACTGTAGTGAAATATATGATAACTTTGACAAGATATTTGACACTTCAACTAAGCATTGATTCCTCAGTGAGAAATACTCTGTCACCCCTCCTTGTCCATACCTGTGAAGATACGGGTTAAAATTGGTCTTCAGCAGCACATGCTTGTTATAAGAGGCAATTAAAGATCGGGTGGTCAACCTCACTGACTTGGTTGACACGTGTCATTGTATCGCAATGATCAATGCTCATGATGTTGATCACTAGATTGTCTATTCTAGACTTGATTATTTACAAACTACTGCTGAGTGGCTTTAAATAGCAAACAAACAAAATCTGTCTCAAGGATAATCTTGGTGGGCATGTTGATGTCAGAGGTTACAACATGAATGGGGGTGGTATGGTAGCCTAGTGGTAAAAGAATTTGCTCATCACACAGAAGACCAGTGTTTGCAATACTTTAATTTGCCAGTTGGCCATCAGGGCCTGCTGCTGCCTGCAGACTTTATAATCTACAGGCCCTGAATGAAATCTGCAGGCCCATTTTGAACTTGAAATAATAATGATACTGTTAAAACTTACAAAAGATCAAAAAGTTAGTTTAATTTAATCTAATTCTATTCTTATATATCAAACACTCATTTATAGATCTTCATATTCACAGCAAAAGTGTCAAATTTTACTTGTGTTTGGTAGACACTTATTGGTGACAAATTATTCCTAGGAAAATTAGGTGGATATTTTCTGATGTCTTGCTGGTGAAGAAAGGTATTGTTAAGGTTATTATCAATGCTATTTATCGAATTCCATTTAATCTATAAAAATAGTAATATATTGGCTAAGATGGGTTGGTATATCTGCCTACCAACAGCACATTGTTTTAAGAAAGCATACTGTTAAGCCCAAACATCTGTTCTGTCTTCATTGATCTTTATAAATTATAGAGTGGATTGAAATATGTGATTGACACAAGCAATATGATAAGTCCATGATTAAGTTACATCTTAGTAACATTTTCTCAGATAATGTTATTTATGCACTGGCATCATAAATACTGTGTTGCTGCAGTATGTGTCTAATAGATAGAGTTGTCTCCCTTGTAGCCGCTCCTGTTGATACAGTCCAGACACATGATACACTTAGCTCACTTCATTATTAAGATATATCTATTGCTGTGAAAAGAGGAATAATTGTAACATTACATCCAGTTATCTTTTTAACAACATTTATGATTATTTACAGTGCAAGAAATTTGGTCTATTTAATTGAGGCAACTGTTAGCTTATTTCTAAGATCAAACCAAGTATATCAACAGATTTTAGTTTCATCTTATTACCTGCAATAAAGATTCTTCCAAAGGAAAAAATAACTACCAAACTTAACATATCTTTGTCTTATACATTTGAATGATCCGTACATAAATCATCAGTCCAACTTCACAGATATAGTAACAAAAGGTGAACATGGAGGATGATAATCAACTTATTTACTTACAGTAATATAAGTCAAGTGCAGTATATAATGTTAATTAAGCTGTTGATTCTTAACGTTAGTTTGATGTGACTTGGAAACATGTTTACAAACATGTCTCCTGGAGCTACTGATGCCTTTGTTGAGGTATATCACCCTAAATTGCAAGAAAGTCCACAACACTATCAACATGGGTGTGTGTGTGTGTGTGTGTGTGAAATGTTGCGCGCCCCCGTTTTGTCCTTAATGTTTATCAAATGACCATTGAAACTCTCGTGAAAATGAAGTGTGCACCCCCCACCCCCCTCTCAAAAAGCTGTATCCGCCCCTGATCAACGACTTATATCAACCAGTTTGTTCACACCATAAACTAGACACAAAGTATGTGGACTAATATGATCTTGTATCTTTGTGTTCAGCATGGCTTTGGGCCAACATTAATCTGGTTTCATCGAGTTTGCTGGGATATCGCTACTTCCGGATCTTATCTGGTCCAACTCCTGCTAGGTGCGAAGCCAGTTTCTGGTGTCCCCTGCCGTGATATTGCTGGAATATTGTCAACAGCGGCGTAAAAGCTAACTCACTCATTTACTCACTGTTACACCTGCTGCCTTTTCATGTTCATGAACCGCAATGAGCACGCACACTCCAATGGATATGACGCAAAAGAAATCTCCGTTATTACTATTATCAGAGACCTTATTATATATCTGCTATTATATTTTACAACCTAAAATATATAGAGCAGTAGAGAGGGGTTGGATGGCCCTGTACAACATTGGTACTTGTACATTATAACAAAAACGTCATCTCTAGTCACATCAAAGACTTTGAACAGTATCCCTGATCACAATCTGCGAGGATAGTTTCAACTTTCTGCCACAGGCGTTAGTCACGTGCTTCCTGGTGTACGCTACAGACTAACATCTCGCCTGACTGCTGATGCCCGTCGACTGCTAGACTAACGATAGGTCTCTGAATGTATATAATTTTATAGTAACAAACAATTCCTTTTAAACTGAACGGGATCCCAGGTGAATAGGGAGATTCAGAACCTGAGGAAATCTAGACTTGCATCATTTCCGTCTTACTATTGCAGAAAGTGCTGTGCGGAAGGGCTATAATGCAGTTCAGGGACTGTGAGACAGACCAGGAGGGACTGTGAGAGAGACCAGTTCAGGGACTGTGAGAGACAGACCAGTTCTGAGAGGACTGTGAGACGGACCGGTCCAGGTTCTGTGAGACAGACCAGTTGTGAGACAGACCAGTGCGGACTGCTTGTGAAGGTGCGGTGTCAGCGACTGTGAGACAGACCAGTCGATTGCTTGTGAAAGGTCACAATCCAGTGTTTAACATCACGACCGAGACCGATTTTTGTTCTGCAATAGATAAACTGATCTCTAACACTAATTTTGATAGTAAAAACAATGTACATTTTCAAAATTATTTCTGGAAGGCGTTATCAAACAGTATATATATTTCATAGCTAACTATTTAAGAACATTTAACATGTCCACCGCATCAAATCGTGTTCTGCAATAGGCTTTCCACAACACAAAGAAATGTTTTAATTTAGATTTAAGTGATCAAAAATATCTTATGCTCCCTGACCGAACTGACATTGGTTACCCACGGTAGACTTATGCCACGACCATTTGTACAGGAGCAAAAGTGTGGAACCATTCTCCCATGCTCTGCACACTCGCTCACAGGGGCTTGTAACGCTAAAAACTGCAATCAAGGTATGTACTGTCACTAACGGGGTTTTAACACTACATAAAAGGCTATGTAGTCCTAGTACTGTTAGAGACAGTACATACCTTGATGGCAGTTTTTAGTGTTACAAGCCCCTGTGCACTCGCTGCTATCTAACGCTCAGACTCTGAATGTATATAACGTTGATATACTTTGATAGTAACAAATAAATCCATTTAAACTGAAAAGGAGCCCAAGGAGATTGGAGAGTCATATCCTCAGGAAATCTAGACTTGCTTCATTTAGGAAAATAATATGGTTCAGGGAGTGTGAGACAGTCTAGCCGCTATCTCACTCGTCTCATTTCTGGAGAAAAAAAAGAAAACGATCGTTGACCTTCAGTTTGCAGTGGGAGAGGTTGTTGAAGGTCGGACACAAGGAAGGGGAAATTGCTCTGTGAAGATGGCGGTGCAGGGTCACTAGAAAGTCACGTCAACTCGTTAGACCCGACCTTTCCTTAGCTGCAGATATAATTAGGGTATACCGTATTGGTTCAAATAAGTGCCCGTGAACGTATACCATCTTGCCGACGCGACATTTTAGTTGCTGTTTAGGTTTATTTTTGGTTTTCTTGACCGACCAGAGTATGTTGTTGATCTAAATATTTTACATTTTGTAATTGTCCCCCGCCGCAACGCGGAACGGGGGACTATAAATCAAATCAAATCAAATCAAATATATTTAGTGTGCAAACGTTCCATACAGAAACAGTGACAATATTCTATAAACTACATAAACAAGATATATAATGAATCACATATATATGATGAACAACAAAACATATAATAATACAAATGAGTATAATAATAATAATGGCCTAGCACAATCAGATCTTCTATATTTGTTTAAAGTTGTAAATGTGGTAGCCCAAATACATATATATATTCAGCGGCGTCTGTACGACGTACGTCCGTACATCCCGATTCTTCTTAACGCGATATCTCGTGAACTGTTGTACTCATTGTCTTCAAATTTGGTGACAGCCTACATTGGGGGATTACGCAGGCACCAGTCGATTTGGGAGACCTTGAAGTTATCTTCAAGGTCACCACGACCACTTTTCAAACTTATGTAAACGCGATATCTCATAAAACATTGCACCCAATGTCTTCAATTATGTCGACAGCCTACATTGGCTGATTATGCAGACACCAGTGATTTCAGGCATCTTGTACATGACCAAAAAGTAGTAAATATGTTATAAATATTCCATTCTTTATCGGCGGGGGACATTGCCATATTAGTGGCAAACACTTGTTTATTATATATTGTTTTGTGTTTGACAGAAGTAACACGTAACTGAACCGGAGATTATTAGAGTGAGTGAGTTAAGTTTTACTCCACACACATCAATATTCCAGCTATATGGCGGCGGACTGTAAATAATCGAGTCTTGACCACTCAATCCAGTGATCAATAGCATGAGCATCGATCTACGCAGTTGGGATACGATGACATGTCTCAACCAAGTCAGCCAGCCTGACCATCCGACCCCAGCTTATTAGAGAAAGATGTGTGTATAAGAAACGGGACGGATAGGAGATGTAGCTTTAACTGTACACCAGGGTACCGTTGTAAAAAGCGATGTTAGCGCTAAGGTGACCGTAACTCCTATACCGTAACATAGGCATAAGAACCCGTGAAGATCTGGTTAGCATTGGTCTTCAGCTACCCAAGCTTGTCGTCATGGGCGACACATGGTAATCCCAATTTCGTAGATCGATGCTCATGCTGTTGACCACTGGGTTGTCTGGTCCAGACTCGATTATTTACAGACCGCCGCCATATAGCTGGAATATTGCTGAGTGCGGCGTAAAACAACAACTAACCAGCAATAGACTTAAGATAGTCTTAGCGCTAAGGTTGTTTTGTACAACGGTACCCTGGCCTTATTAGAGAGAGAGAAAGAGAGAGAAATTATTTTATTATTGTGTCACGCAAATGTTTACATAACATATAAAATCTTCATTATTACATATAAAACATCTGCCCGGCCTTTGCAGGCCTACGAGACAAATAAAATCCATGAAACAAAGCATAGATAAAATATACCTCTATACACACATAGTAAAACTTAGAGAAAAGGTGGGTGGTGTAATACCATACGTTATAATAATGTTCTTCTTTTAAACATAAGTAACACTGTAGCGGCTAAGGGATATACTAGATTATCGCATTCCACAGTAAAAATAGTCTGGTCGACAGGAGTCATCAAGCTAAACAGAGGGTTAAGAGAGCGTGCCTTTTGCCATAAAACTGACCTTGTTATATCGGAATATATATTACACATCATACTTCACCCCACCAACTGCTTTAAATTTACTAATTAAAATACCCAGTGCTCTTCCAGCAGATTTAGCGATTTCCTAAGCAGTGAAATTAAGATCAAGGTGTTCCTGTAACCACAGTCCAAGGTATTTATAGGCGTTACATACATCGATGTCGTCATTGCCACAAGAAAATTTGAACGAGTCTATAATGAGCTATTTTGGTCTTCGAAGCATTAATCTGCAAACGCCATCTTCTACACCACTGATGGACACAGTCTCACATAGACTGTAAAGAATCTTCGTCTCCTGCAAAGAGCGCAATATCATCTGCGTAAAGAAGAACACTAAGCATGAACTTGGCATTGATCTGAATACCACAATTCAGCTGATTGATTTCATTCACCAAATCATTTATGAACACCGAGAATAATGTTGGCGACAAAACGCAGCCCTGTTTAACACCACTGTTTACGGAGAAATACTGTGATAAGTATCCATTAACACTAACACAGGATTGGGTATTATCATACAAAGATTTCACTGCAGAAAAGAATCTGCCACTATTTAGAGACGTATTAGAGACTATTGCTTTTAGAGAAATACCCTTATATAGCAATTATCAGTGCCTAGCTCCAATTAAGGGAACTACGGTGTACAACAACATGATACTTTCCCCATACCTTTCCCCAGTCCGTGAAAATTATACAGCTCCGATTCAGACAACATCGAAGTGATACTACAGCGGGATACGACAATGTTATGGCATTCTCAATATCAAGTCAAACTGTCTACTAAACATACGGGCAAACACGACCGTTGTGATGTAGAGGGGCTGGCCGTTTGTTGTATAAGGACACACTCAGCAATGTCCCAACTCCATGACAGCGTCCTGTAAATAAACCGATTATTGATTCAAACAACGACCCACTCCGTAGGGGTACGCTGACACGCTCTCAACGACGTCGCTGAGTCTGAACACCCCATCGCGGTCACCTCAGGGGGTGCTGGGGCCCGATAGTAACAAGGAATACCCATCGGTTGGGCGGAGGTGTTTGGTGTGTGTGTGTGTGTGCGTGTGGGAGGGGTGGGGGAGTAATTTATACACTATTATATTTCAGATTATAGTCTATTTTATTCAAAATATAATCCTATGATAGTTGATGCCTCCCAACTATCAACTACGGAACATGCCGCACAGTCTACGTCATTAGATACATATACAAGCAAATGCACTTTATCACGAAGACAGAGAGGTTTCTCAGGCTGACACAGCCGATAAATTACAGAATCAAGGAAGCCCCCAGGCATGCTAGGTCACGTGACCCGTCTTTAACTCATTCCTCGAGGGTAAATCATATAACTTCCTTAAATCTGACAGTATGCCCTGACTAGAGGTTTGATACATGCTACTTCCCCTGTCAGTCACCAGCACGGCAACACCTGTGTTTACAAGACCTCCATAGTGAAACGACGCAGTGTCAACAAAAGCCCAATACGCGTGAAGACGAACGGGTAAAGGGAAATCCAGATTATAAAGGAGACACTCGTTGTTTAGACAAGTACTTGACTTATGATTCATATTGTGAAAGGGTTAAAATATTTCCGAGTTCATAAATATGTGCCGTCATTTATTTATCGCCCTACTGCCCGAAAGCCATATTCATAAACGTGTATCGGCGAAGGAAATGTTGCAACATTAATGCAACTGTTGGTGTATGGAAGGTTGCAACACCAGTACACTTGTTGATGTACACAAAGTTGCAACATCAGTACATCTGTTTATATTCCTGAGGTTGCACGTCAGTACGCAACTGTTGGTGTATGGAAGGTTGCAACATCAGTACATCTGTTTATATTCCTGAAGTTGCACGTCAGTACACAACTGTTGGTGTATGGAAGGTTGCAACATCAGTACATCTGTTTATATTCCTGAAGTTGCACGTCAGTACACAACTGTTGGTATACACAAAGTTGCAACATCAGTACATCTGTTTATATTCCTGAGGTTGCACGTCAGTACACAACTGTTGGTATACACAAAGTTGCAACATCAGTACATCTGTTTATATTCCTGAGGTTGCACGTCAGTACGCAACTGTTGGTGTATGGAAGGTTGCAACATCAGTACATCTGTTTATATTCCTGAAGTTGCACGTCAGTACACAACTGTTGGTGTATGGAAGGTTGCAACATCAGTACATCTGTTTATATTCCTGTGGTTGCACGTCAGTACACAACTGTTGGTATACACAAAGTTGCAACATCAGTACATCTGTTTATATTCCTGTGGTTGCACGTCAGTACACAACTGTTGGTACGGAAAAGTTGCAACATCAGTACATCTGTTTATATTCCTGTGGTTGCACGTCAGTACACAACTGTTGGTATACACAAAGTTGCAACATCAGTACATCTGTTTATATTCCTGAGGTTGCACGTCAGTACACAACTGTTGGTATACACAAAGTTGCAACATCAGTACATCTGTTTATATTCCTGTGGTTGCACGTCAGTACACAACTGTTGGTATACACAAAGTTGCAACATCAGTACATCTGTTTATATTCCTGAGGTTGCACGTCAGTACACAACTGTTGGTATACACAAAGTTGCAACATGAGTACATCTGTTTATATTCCTGAGGTTGCACGTCAGTACACAACTGTTGGTATACACAAAGTTGCAACATCAGTACATCTGTTTATATTCCTGAAGTTGCACGTCAGTACACAACTGTTGGTATACACATGGTTGCAACATCAGTACCCGTGTTTATATTCCTGAGGTTGCACGTCAGTACACAACTGTTGGTATACACAAAGTTGCAACATCAGTACCCGTGTTTATATTCCTGAGGTTGCACGTCAGTACACAACTGTTGATACAAACCGAAACATGAGTCTCGTTAACCGATTCAGACAATGACCTACTTTTCAGCCGATCCGAATTTTCTCGTGTGAAAGTGAAAATGGACATCACAAACAACTATGGTTACACTAAGATCCAATTCATTGTTTCATAAGTATGGTATTTACAAGTGAACTTTAATTTTACACTTTAATAACACCGTATTTCTATATTTTATGGCGAGGTGTAGGCAGCATGACCTTAACTAAGACGTCACAGACTGCCCCAGGCGTAAAATGATTCACAATGCATCTGACTCACTGGTTACACCTGTTATGTGTTTTTTGCGCTTATTCAGTGTAGTTCTGTAACGCACAATGTGAGTGATATAATAACAAGTCCGTACCAGACCGCCAAACTTTTCAAGCGGCAGAGACTCGTTTTGAGATTTCCACGATTTCCACGTTTCTGTTTGTCAGAGCTCGCTGTACGACAGAGCACGCTGCACGACGTGTTTGCAAGGATTAAAAGGAGCGTAGTGTTGCAATATACAAGTGCTTAGATGTATCAAATAATACTGATTAATATTTATGTATCCAGTTAAATGAATTAGTCTCAAAGTACTAAGTACTAAGTTGTGCAATAGGACGGAACCCAGTGAACAGGAAACGAGACAGTTGTCTAATTAATGTTTTGACTTAGCACAAAGTTGCAACATCAGTCTGAGTCTGAGTCTGAGTTTAGTTTTACGCCGCTTTTAGCAATATTCCAGCAATATCACGGCGGGGGACACCAGAAATGGGCTTAACACATTGTGCCCATGTGGGGATTCGAACCCGGGTCTTCGGCGTGACGTGCCAACGCTTTAACCACTAGACTACCCCACCGCCCCTGCAACATCAGTACCCCTGTTATATTCCTGAGGTTGCACGTCAGTACACAACCGTTGGTGTATTTAAGGTTGCAACATCAGTACATCTGTTTATATTCCTGAAGTTGCACGTCAGTACACAACTGTTGGTGTATGGAAGGTTGCAACATCAGTACATCTGTTTATGTTCCTGAAGTTGCACGTCAGTACACAACTGTTGGTGTATGGAAGGTTGCAACATCAGTACACCTGTTTATATTCCTGTGGTTGCACGTCAGTACACAACTGTTGGTGTATGGAAGGTTGCAACATCAGTACATATGTTTATATTCCTGAAGTTGCGTCGTCAGTACACAACTGTTGGTGTATGGAAGGTTGCAACATCAGTACATCTGTTTATATTCCTGTGGTTGCACGTCAGTACACAACTGTTGGTGTATGGAAGGTTGCAACATCAGTACATCTGTTTATATTCCTGAAGTTGCACGTCAGTACACAACTGTTGGTGTATGGAAGGTTGCAACATCAGTACATCTGTTTATGTTCCTGAAGTTGCACGTCAGTACACAACTGTTGATGTATGGAAGGTTGCAACATCAGTACATCTGTTTATGTTCCTGAAGTTGCACGTCAGTACACAACTGTTGGAGTATGGAAGGTTGCAACATCAGTACATCTGTTTATGTTCCTGAAGTTGCACGTCAGTACACAACTGTTGGTGTATGGAAGGTTGCAACATCAGTACATCTGTTTATATTCCTGAAGTTGCACGTCAGTACACAACTGTTGGTGTATGGAAGGTTGCAACATCAGTACATCTGTTTATATTCCTGAAGTTGCACGTCAGTACACAACTGTTGGTGTATGGAAGGTTGCAACATCAGTACATCTGTTTATGTTCCTGAGGTTGCACGTCAGTACACAACTGTTGGTGTATGGAAGGTTGCAACATCAGTACATCTGTTTATATTCCTGAAGTTGCACGTCAGTACACAACTGTTGGTGTATGGAAGGTTGCAACATCAGTACATCTGTTTATGTTCCTGAAGTTGCACGTCAGTACACAACTGTTGGTGTATGGAAGGTTGCAACATCAGTACATCTGTTTATATTCCTGAAGTTGCACGTCAGTACACAACTGTTGGTGTATGGAAGGTTGCAACATCAGTACATCTGTTTATATTCCTGAAGTTGCACGTCAGTACACAACTGTTGGTGTATGGAAGGTTGCAACATCAGTACATCTGTTTATATTCCTGAAGTTGCACGTCAGTACACAACTGTTGGTGTATGGAAGGTTGCAACATCAGTACATCTGTTTATATTCCTGTGGTTGCACGTCAGTACACAACTGTTGGTGTATGGAAGGTTGCAACATCAGTACATCTGTTTATGTTCCTGAAGTTGCACGTCAGTACACAACTGTTGGTGTATGGAAGGTTGCAACATCAGTACATCTGTTTATGTTCCTGAAGTTGCACGTCAGTACACAACTGTTGGTGTATGGAAGGTTGCAACATCAGTACATCTGTTTATATTCCTGAAGTTGCACGTCAGTACACAACTGTTGGTGTATGGAAGGTTGCAACATCAGTACATCTGTTTATATTCCTGAGGTTGCACGTCAGTACACAACTGTTGGTGTATGGAAGGTTGCAACATCAGTACATCTGTTTATATTCCTGAGGTTGCACGTCAGTACACAACTGTTGGTGTATGGAAGGTTGCAACATCAGTACATCTGTTTATATTCCTGAAGTTGCACGTCAGTACACAACTGTTGGTGTATGGAAGGTTGCAACATCAGTACATCTGTTTATATTCCTGAGGTTGCACGTCAGTACACAACTGTTGGTGTATGGAAGGTTGCAACATCAGTACATCTGTTTATATTCCTGAGGTTGCACGTCAGTACACAACTGTTGGTGTATTTAAGGTTGCAACATCAGTACATCTGTTTATATTCCTGACTGACTGACTGACTGAGTTTAGTTTTACGCCGCTTTTAGCAATATTCCGAAGTTAAGCAATATGGAAGGGGGCAACACAGTAAATGGGCTTAACACATTGTGCCCATGTGGGGAATCGAACCCGGATCCTCGGCTTGACGAGCCAACGCTTTAACCACTAGGCTACCCAACCGTCCCTTTATATTCCTGAAGTTGCACGTCAGTACACAACTGTTGGTGTATGGAAGGTTGCAACATCAGTACATCTGTTTATATTCCTGTGGTTGCACGTCAGTACACAACTGTTGGTGTATGGAAGGTTGCAACATCAGTACATCTGTTTATATTCCTGAAGTTGCACGTCAGTACACAACTGTTGGTGTATGGAAGGTTGCAACATCAGTACATCTGTTTATATTCCTGTGGTTGCACGTCAGTACACAACTGTTGGTGTATGGAAGGTTGCAACATCAGTACATCTGTTTATATTCCTGAAGTTGCACGTCAGTACACAACTGTTGGTGTATGGAAGGTTGCAACATCAGTACATCTGTTTATATTCCTGTGGTTGCACGTCAGTACACAACTGTTGGTGTATGGAAGGTTGCAACATCAGTACATCTGTTTATATTCCTGAGGTTGCACGTCAGTACACAACTGTTGGTGTATGGAAGGTTGCAACATCAGTACATCTGTTTATATTCCTGTGGTTGCACGTCAGTACACAACTGTTGGTGTATGGAAGGTTGCAACATCAGTACATCTGTTTATATTCCTGAGGTTGCACGTCAGTACACAACTGTTGGTGTATGGAAGGTTGCAACATCAGTACATCTGTTTATGTTCCTGAAGTTGCACGTCAGTACACAACTGTTGGTGTATGGAAGGTTGCAACATCAGTACATCTGTTTATATTCCTGAAGTTGCACGTCAGTACACAACTGTTGGTGTATGGAAGGTTGCAACATCAGTACATCTGTTTATGTTCCTGAAGGTTGCACGTCAGTACACAACTGTTGGTGTATGGAAGGTTGCAACATCAGTACATCTGTTTATATTCCTGAAGTTGCACGTCAGTACACAACTGTTGGTGTATGGAAGGTTGCAACATCAGTACATCTGTTTATATTCCTGAAGTTGCACGTCAGTACACAACTGTTGGTGTATGGAAGGTTGCAACATCAGTACATCTGTTTATATTCCTGAAGTTGCACGTCAGTACACAACTGTTGGTGTATGGAAGGTTGCAACATCAGTACATCTGTTTATATTCCTGTGGTTGCACGTCAGTACACAACTGTTGGTGTATGGAAGGTTGCAACATCAGTACATCTGTTTATGTTCCTGAAGTTGCACGTCAGTACACAACTGTTGGTGTATGGAAGGTTGCAACATCAGTACATCTGTTTATGTTCCTGAAGTTGCACGTCAGTACACAGCTGTTGGAGTATGGAAGGTTGCAACATCAGTACATCTGTTTATGTTCCTGAAGTTGCACGTCAGTACACAACTGTTGGTGTATGGAAGGTTGCAACATCAGTACATCTGTTTATATTCCTGAAGTTGCACGTCAGTACACAACTGTTGGTGTATGGAAGGTTGCAACATCAGTACATCTGTTTTATATTCCTGTGGTTGCACGTCAGTACACAACTGTTGGTGTATGGAAGGTTGCAACATCAGTACATCTGTTTATATATTCCTGAAGTTGCACGTCAGTACACAACTGTTGGTGTATGGAAGGTTGCAACATCAGTACATCTGTTTATGTTCCTGAAGTTGCACGTCAGTACACAACTGTTGGTGTATGGAAGGTTGCAACATCAGTACATCTGTTTATGTTCCTGAAGGTTGCACGTCAGTACACAACTGTTGGTGTATGGAAGGTTGCAACATCAGTACATCTGTTTATATTCCTGAAGTTGCACGTCAGTACACAACTGTTGGTGTATGGAAGGTTGCAACATCAGTACACATCTGTTTATATTCCTGAGGTTGCACGTCAGTACACAACTGTTGGTGTATGGAAGGTTGCAACATCAGTACATCTGTTTATGTTCCTGAGGTTGCTCGTCAGTACACAACTGTTGGTGTATGGAAGGTGGTCATACAAGTACATCTGATGATGTATCCAACGTTGCACATCTGTCCTCATGTATGTATAATGTAATCATTATGTAGTGTGACATAATCTCACATGACCCTTTACACAAATGCAACACGGAAGTTGATAGTGAATACGGACTGTGTAGTACGACTGGAGTACAGCCACGTCATGCAGGAACTTCTCATTGTCCCACGTCCTGTTGTTACCAGCGTAGTATCTCTCCTGTTGAATTCTATCACGGACTAAATCACGGACTAATATAACTGAAAACATAACCGAACCCTTTTATGAAAACTACCTATCAAACTACAAATGACAGCTTTCTCATTGGAACCTATTCGTCTCTTATCGCTGTGGTGGAAACCCACGAGGTCGTGTTATACACATGCATACACGACTGATAAAAAGCATGCAAGGAAGAAGATTAGCTGTTACACCAACAGGAAACAACTTATATTACATCAGATATATATGTATATCAGTTTACATAAAAAATAAAATCGGCATTTATTATATTTAATCAGATACAAATTGTGTAATTCACATTGAACACTTGTGGGTGTGTCTTCAGTCGTGTTATCCTTTGACTGACTGACTGACTGAGTTTAGTTTTACGCCGCTTTTAGCAATATTCCAGCAATATCACGGCGGGGGACACCAGAAATGGGCTTAACACATTGTGCCCGTGTGGGGAATCGAACCCGGGTCTTTGGCGTGACGAGCGAACGCTTTAACCATTAGGCTACCCCACCGCCCCTGTTATCCTTTGAGGTTACATGTTTAGTTGTCGTTATATCCCAGTAGTGAGTGAGTTTAGTTTTACACCGCTGTTAGCAATATTCCAGCAATTTCACGGCGGGGACACCAGAAATAGGCTTCACACATTGTACCCATGTGGGGAATCGAACCCGGGTCTTCGGCGTGACGAGCGGACGCTTTAACCACTTGGCTACCCGACCGCCCCGATATATCCCAGCACGTCGGTCACCTAGGATGTGGGATGTTTTACAACCCGTGGAGTAAAGTATAGTTCATATGTGACTGTTACTGTTATCATTGTGTCCAGATATGACATGGAGTTATATCCAAGGTGTTTTTAGTGCTTCAAAACGTCGTCACGTCAGTGACTGTCAAGTTATTCGCACAAGCAGGTCCTGAAACGCCCTTTGCACCGTTCACACTGATTCCCCGTGAAGTGGATTTCACCGAGAATACTCGTGTCAACAGGAACAAGATACCACTGGTTTCAGTTCAGCTTAAGTCTGGGCTAGTACAAGCAGCCGCACATACCCGTACACACGCATGCACGTCGTCATATGAGCGAAATATTCTCAAGCACGACGTTAAATAGAGAATCTCACCCAAGTGTCTTCTGATATCAATTATATCAACACGAGTTGATAAAAGTACATTTTTACTTTTATCAACGAGTGTTGATATATTTGATATCAGAAGACACGAGGGTGAGATTCTATTTATCATCCAAAATCACTCTTCATTAATTTTCAATGAAAAATGTACATCTCTGAACATGGTACTGCCATTAGACTTGCAGTGCAGCGATGTCATAGCATTGTGACGTCATCAAGTACATGACGTCATAGCATTGTCAGGGCATTGTACAAAATCTACTGTCAAAACGATATCTCATAGGAGATATCGTTTGATCTCACACAAGCGATATCTCCTGTGGAACACAGTTTTGGATAATAAACCCAATTTCACCTCACCTCACCTCCAACCGTCCCGTATTTTGGTGTTGATCTGGTGTTTCAGCCTTGTATACATCAACAGGTGGACTGATGTGCAGATGTAGTGGTGTGGCTACCGAGTATTTGTAAAAGTGCGATAAAATATGTATATTTATTCTATGTTGTGTTAGGTTGTGTTGTGTCACAGCATCATCAGTAGCAACTGACTGTTCCACTACAAAAAGTTGATGATGCTGTTGATGATGCTGTTGAATGAAACCATTTAAGCCCTGGTAACCTTAATCACCTATAGCATGCCCACCTGACAACCTTTACACGGGGCTTATAAGATAATTTCCAACAGATACGTTCCAGTTGTTTGCAACAGTGTCAAAATCTTATGTTTTAAACTATGAAGTATATTTAACTTGTATAAAACTTCGCACATGCATTTTTGGATTAGATGCAGTTCACACTGGCTTGAAACTGAAACTGACAGAAGGAACAAACCTCCCCGAGCCCTAGATACAGCAGCACTTATTCTTTTTTAATTTTTGAGGTCGAGTTTCGTTTTCTTTGTGTGCATCCTACATATGATTATTGTCGACAGATCCATATTTCATCTTTATATGTTATATACAGCTGAATATTCAAAATATTAATGCTCTCCTGTCTTTCGCATATAGATATTTGATTTTCTGTCTCTCAAATTAAATTAAAATTCATTTAATAGAAATCAAAAACGAGCCTGCATATTGTCACTGTGACAATAAACACCTAATTAAAAAGTCTAATGTTGTTGTTTTTTACATAAAAGAGAGAGAGAGAGAGAGAGAGAGAGAGAGAGAGAGAGAGAGAGAGACAGAGACAGAGACAGAGACAGAGAGAGAGAGAGACAGAGAGAGAGAGAGAGAGAGAGAGTCCCCGTTATAAGGCGGTTGCGATAAGCAGGAATGTAATACACCCTGCCTACGGAAACCAAGAGAATGAGACGGAAGGACAACTTGACACTAGAAACTCAACCAACCACGTGGATACTTAAGTCAACGATAAGCGCTGGCCAGCCCCCTTACACAAGGAATTTATTCCCGAACAGCAACCGAAATTGAAACAGGTCACTTGTTTCCCTCACACGATAAACTGATGTCATACACACAAAGCATCCGACAAAGTAAACCACTTCAACTATTAAGTACACATTATATTCACAGTCTATAAATGTCTTTTTTACATACACACACGTACATACACACATGCGCGCGCACGCACGTAGATACAAATACACACACGGTTTTACGCCGTTTGTAGCAATAATCCAGCAATATCACGGCGGGGGACACCAGAATTGGGCTTCACACATTGTACCCACGAGGGGAATCGAACCCGGGTCTTCGGTGTGACGCGCGGATGCTTTAACCACTAGGCTACCCTACCGCCCCTTATATATGTCCACTCACACACACATATATACAGTACAACCAGAAATTATTGAGAATTTAAAGATTCAAATACACAGTGGGGCGTTGCCCCTAACACAGATATGCCACCCCACACGTTAAATTTCGGACTGTACTTTGGGCGCTGATACAGAGGTTTTTCAGTTTGTTTGGTCCAGAATTTCAGTGTATTAGGAAACAGCTACACAGAACTTTCATCTGAGAAAATCACATTGTCCCAGTTACAATTTCTATGCTGTAAGCAACAGTTCAACCTTCGCTCCTTTTGTTCATGTTTCATGATCGGTGATGGAATTCCTCGACTTTTCTGCCAACCCATTGCATGCAGCTCAGTTCTAATTGTCTCCTTACAGACACAATCATATCCAGCCTTAAGTTTTCTAAACTCCTTCGTTTGTTTTTAGAAACAGGAATACCAAGCCGCCTCCTGTCACCGACAGTCAGTTGTCTGGGCCTACCTGCGCCTCCCTGGTGCTCAATGCCATATCCATTTGCAATATTTTGCAAAACACGATAAACAGTGGACATAGGGATGCCTGTTCTACTTGAAATCACTTTAGCTGATCTGATGTCCTTGTTATAATACTCTAAAATCAACTTCCTCTTCTCTAAATCATCCACACTGAGGATCACTGAAAATGTCGTCTGCTAGCAAGTAAACAAAGGGGGATAACTCTTCACAAACTAATAAAAAGGAGTAACGGAGTTGTCTCTTTTGAATGAAACCAAGCACTTGATAGCTGGTCAAGGTTGTTTATACTAGAAATCCAATTAAACATATTCCTAAAATTCTCAAAAATTTCTCGTCATACTATATATATGTATGTCCGTGTGTGTGTGTGTGTGTGTGTGTGTGTGTGTGTGTGTACGTACGTGCGTGCGTGTACTCATTTGTAACGAAACTTACTTTCCCTAACTTGAGACGAGAGATAATTTGGTTCAACTTCACTTTGAACTGATTTGACAACGTGTCAGTGTCCAGAAGTTTGGAGGAGGGGGCACATTGGGACTGATGGAAGTCTATAGATTTTATACATTTAGTGACACCCTGAGTGTGGTGTCGACAAACCTGAGAATCTACATAAACTGGGATTCGATCTCAAGACTTCTAGAAGGCGAATAGGTTGCAACACTGCAGAACAAAATGCCCCGGGTGTGGACAGCGATGTTCAGAGTTATCGAGCACAACAAATACAAACGTGCAGTTCCGTGTTCCTAAACAAGATGGGGCGGTGGGGTAGCCTAGTGGTTAAAGCGTTCGCTCGTCACGCCGAAGACCCGGGTTCGAATCCCCACATGGGTACAATGTGTGGAGCCCATTTCTGGTGTCCCCAGCCGTGATATTGCTGGAATATTGCTAAAAGTGGCGTAAAACCATACTTACTCACTCACTCACTGTTAAACAATATGGCGGTTCTTGGTGTATCCGGTTACGTAAACATTGGTTAGAGGAGAACTGAAGTGTGTTTCAATGTGAGAGATAAAGCCGACATCATCTGCCACTACCTGAAAATCAGGTGGCTGGTATTATATTACCATGTAATTCGAGATGGTGACCCTCATGATCGTCATTTCACCAGACAGTGTACTGGGAGCCTTCTAGGAGCCTTCTAGGAGCCTACTCGGAGCCTCACATGGGAACATGGGGTAGCCCAGTGGTTAAAGCGTTCGCTCGTCAAGCCGAGGACCCGGATTTGATTCCCCTCATGGGTACAATGTGTGAAGCCCATTTCTGGTGTCCCCCGCCGTGATATTGCTGAAAAATTGCTAAAAGCGCCGTAAAAAAATACTCGCAATGTGTCTGTTGTTCCGTGCTCGTATTGTATAATAACATATTAAAGAGCTTCACCCATACACAGCATGCAACCTTGCACCAATATGGATTTTGTTATGATTGACCCCAGGGTATAAAGTTTGATGACTGCTCTGTGCACAGCTCCTATTCTGACCCATGTAGATCTGGGTTAGAATTGATCTTCAGTAACCATGCTTGTCGTAAGAGGCGACTAACGGGATTGGGTGGTCAGGCTCGCTGACTTGGTTGACACATGTCATCGGTTCTCAGTTGCGCAGATCGATGTTCGTGTTGTTGATGACCGTATTGTCTGGTCCAGACTCGATTATTTACGGACCGCCGCCACATAGCTAGAATATTGCTGAGTACGGCGAAAAACTGAACTCACTCACTCATTCAGCTCCTATTCTAATGAGTTGGGTGTGTCAGAGTTGAAGGCAGTTACCCGCAAGTCGGTATACTGCAAAAGACGATTAACCACCGGCACCTTGATATGCCTTCTGATATCCTCTCGTGATATCTCAGTTCCACAAAGCGATCTTAGCTACGCGTGATCTTGCTCCAATGCTGTACACAAAGTGAGTGAGTTTGGTTTTACGCCGCTTTTTAGCAATATTCCAGCAACATCACGACGGGAAACACAAGAAAATGGCTTCACACATTGTACCAATCTGGGAAATCAAACCCGGGCGTGACGAGCGAACGCTTTAACCACTAGGCTACCCTACCGCACCCTTTATACAAAGACTTGTGGTGGTCGTAAGGTTAAGCTCGCTTTGTGGAGCGGTGCCTTCGTACGTCAATGGCGTGGGGGCTGGACCATGATTATTCTACACCGTGAAGGGCAAATTACCAGTTTCTGTCTTCTCGATGTAATGTGACCTGTGTGAATGTTGACACCTGAAACTGCCTGATAAAGGTTTTATTAACTGCTAGACTGATATACGCCATAGAATGTGAGTTTGTAGACCAAGCCTGTTTTAAATGCCATGAATAGCATGGGCAAACCTACAAGTGGACAGAGACTTGTCTCTGGCGCAGAACAACACGCGTGACTGCATAATTGAAGTAAAGAGCAAACACTTCCCTATCCAGCATATGATCTATGCTGCTCAAAGGAAGTTAAGACAATTATATTCCTTAATGGTAATATATGCCATGTCAAATAAACCACACACCTATGCATTAATAAAGCACCACCCCATTTTGAAAATAAGATGTGTTGCTACAGAAAAGTTAGGGTATAGCCATCAATTTAATCAACCTGTAGTTAAAGAAGCTTTATCCACTGACAGTTTTACAAATACCATAACCTTTTCTATTCTTTATGAAAGAGTATGTTGATGAAAATGTAATGGGACTGAATTTTACCCAAAATAACTATTCCTGTCCTGCTCAAACTACACAATTAAATTAAGTTTTGACTAAAAATTTCAATTCTGTTATATACCAAGATGACATTTACACATCAAGTAAGCTTTAATTATGCATAATCAGGAAGAACCCGAATGTCAAAGATTCAGACATTTTTCCAACAATTCAGATTGCTAATTGACAAAAACTGAAAGAGGCCACATTAATAAGATTTTGGAATAACTTTTTTTATGATTTTGAGTTTATTGTAATGAATAAATACGTCTCCTTGCCGGATACTGATAATTACATCTAAATCTATTTGTTTTGTTTGTAAAGCAACTTTTACTGCATTTTAAAATTTTCCTTTTTTTAGTTTGACTGTAACTTCTTCTAAATCTTAGTTTACAAACTTTCATCCATACACAATAAATAACGAATTTATAGGCCACACAACAATCAATTATTACTTTCACTTTTCAAAATAAGGTAACTTGTTTTAGGACTGAAAAACACCTGTTTTAAATATAGGCAATTATCCTAAGTAAAATACATGGTAATTTCAATGATGTTTTCGTTTTTGAAATGTTAAATGATTGATCTATCAAATTATAAAGGTTATTTTTTTGAAAGAGTTTAGAATTTAATTTCAGACAAAATTAATTGGTAAAAATACAGGATGGGGCTTATTTTATGCACAGATGTATATATCAATATGAAACAATTGGGTGATTCTTAACTTGTTTTGACCAGTATATTTCAGGTAGACCACCAAAGATATTTTATGGAGAATGGTGTGACCTTTGAAACATATAAATAAGGAGGGGGAACACTTTATATTTTCTTCACACCAATATTGCCAACCAAACTCAACTGCCACCACTCGGAAGCATCAGCTAAGCCTGGTTAGAGGATTCTGCTTAATGTGATGTGGGGGAAACTCAAACACTTTTGTATTGCAATTAATTCGATTGTCGGGATTTAACAGGACGCGCCGATGTACGAAGAACAGTTTCCTTGTGTTTTTCCTCAATCCTGAATTTTAAAGGGCGTTACCCTGACTTCACCAGGCCGAAGAGGCATCCATGAATATCATTAATGAAGGAAACTTCAGATATCCCGGTCAGTTGTCTGAGGCTTGCTACAGTCTTTGTGATCCTGGGCCTCATTTCACAAAGCACAAAGATGCAATGTTAAGAATGGGAGTTAAGGTTAACCTTAGTAAAGCCTAAAGGTTGCCTCGTGAAAGGGGCCCTGGCCCATTTCACAAAGCGATCGTAGCGCTAAAGTGATCGTAACTCCCATACTTCAACGTAGGCTTACGACAGTCGTAGCGCTACGATAGGTTTGTGAAACGGGCCCCAGAGAGTGATTACAGTGTGTTTGGATGAACAGAAATGAAAACTGGGAACCTATTGTGACGGATATGTCAACCCGTCATGCGTATTTCTTACTAGAGAATACACAGGTTTTGCTCGGTTAAGTATGTTACTTTTCCGTTTTTTATATGTAAAAGGGAGAAAACTCCAGTTTTGTTGTGAACTGTGAGTTTGGCGCCATGTAATTGTCACTCCGGATAAAGAAGAATGTTTAACTCCCCCAAACGGGTTGAGGTTAATGTGTTCACACATGACACATCAACACCGCTGTCGCACTATTGTAAAAGGTCTGGCGCGTATATTGAAACAGAATCATGCATGACTGTTATTCATGTTGTTTACTTCAAAGCTAAACTTGAACAATTTTACAAATATTGATATTTTCAACCATACCTTATGTAGACACTTCACGTACCAACATCTCACGTGGTTTGGTTCGTGACATAATATAGTGTGCTACCAGTTTGCTGGTTCCTGGCTCCGCCTATGGTATGTCCTTGAACGCTGAACTCAATGGACACGAGACTCCCAGTCGTCTAAGGTGTTGGAATTCGCCGTACAGTTGCGTCCGTTTGGGAAGGAAACCTTAGTGAGTGAGTGAGTGAGGTTTGGTTTTACGCCGCATTTAGCAATATTCCAGCAAAACCTTAGTTGTGGTTTGAATCTCGGTTGTCCCCTATGAGGTTTCCACGTTTGTCAGGACAACACCCAAGCCCTTGGATTTCGCCCAACGTCTGAGACCAGCATCACTTCGGTACTTTCTCCCACATTAAGCAACCCGTTTAAAGTTTGTTTGTTATTAACGCTGCACTTAACAGTGTTACAGCTACATGACGGCAGTCTGTGAATAATCTAATCTGGTCCAGACAATCCAGTGATCAACAGCATGACCATCGATCCAAGCGAACAAAGTGGTTATAATCCAACCCACTCACTCACTCACTCACTCACTCGATCACTCACTCACTCATCAAAATGAAAATTGATCCTAAAGCTTAATAATTTAATCATTTTAGCTGATGCATCCATAACAAAATACGAAAGAATAACAAGTGTTACTATAACTGAACCATTCATCAACCATGTGAGATTTGCCACGAATTAGCGAATGCAGCGCACACGAGAGACAGCCAGCCATGTATAGTGCTGAAGTCTGAAGTGTTGTGGTCTGTCTCGCAGTATAGCCCTTGCTGGACATTGATTATAACAGGTGTACATTCACATCCTGGCGCGGATCGTTATAATGTATTGAATTAGGGTTTGTAATGCCGTACATGTTACGATTACACGCCTGTCTGATGTCAGGCTTTAGATACAGGCAACCAACGAGCGGTGCTGACATTCGACCGTGTGTCTGTTAGCAACCGATCGGTTCCAGCTTTTCAAAAACGTCGTACATTTATTTTCTGAAGCTGAACGTATTAGAAGATTGTGTATTTGTTGTTTATTGTAACTATTCTGTCGTACCTCCTAGACTCTTACATAAACTTACGACAGTCGTGGCGCATCGATAGCTTTGTGAAGCGGGGCCCTGATCTGTCTGAAACTTGTCATGTCTCCAACAGGCTTTCCGTGTTTCTCAATTGATGTGTCTTACACTAGGACATGTCTAATCCGGACTGCTGTCCAAATCTGACTTTGAAAACCTCTATGAAGTTCGGTGAAATCAGGTTCTACTTTACCGAAACCTGCATTATGTGATGTTCGGATTATGTCCAAGTTGATGAAAATTCTGATGATGAGCTTGTGTGTGGTTGTCCTTGATATTGCTCGCCATTCCACCTGAAGAGCTATTCCAAACTGGGCCACTGTTGAGTCTCTGGCGTACAGTCTCTGATCGAGGACAAACCGGACAAGTCCAGTGTCGGTGCCTTCTTGTCGGAGAAAACTATGATGACCGACGCACGGTGTGGTCTGGCATTGTCATTTCGCAGTTCAAACTTTCTGCCGAGAATTTTAGTAAATGGAACAACGAAACGTCTCAAAATCCATCCCCATGGCAGTAACGAAATCACCTCGCCTGTACGACCTGGCACCATGACGTCTTACGTCAAGAACTGTTGCCCTGTCGCCACTACGTCTTCAACAACGTTTTCTGCAATATGTGGATCGGAGTCGAAGCCTTGATTTGTCTTTATACCTGGCGTCACACCCATGTTGTTGTCTAGGCCACTCCAGCCGCCTATAGTTAGCAGGTAGGGTCACACCCATGGTGTTGTCTAGGCCACTCTAGCCGCCTATAGTTAGCAGGTAGGGTCACACCCATGGTGTTGTCTAGGCCACTCCAGCCGCCTATAGTTAGCAGGTAGGGTCACACCCATGGTGTTGTCTAGGCCACTCCAGCCGCCTATAGTTAGCAGGTAGGGTCACACCCATGGTGTTGTCTAGGCCACTCCAGCCGCCTATAGTTAGCAGGTAGGGTCACACCCATGGTATTGTCTAGGCCACTCCAGCCGCCTATAGTTAGCAGGTAGGGTCACACCCATGGTGTTGTCTAGGCCACTCCAGCCGCCTATAGTTAGCAGGTAGGGTCACACCCATGGTGTTGTCTAGGCCACTCCAGCCGCCTATAGTTAGCAGGTAGGGTCACACCCATGGTGTTGTCTAGGCCACTCCAGCCGCCTATAGTTAGCAGGTAGGGTCACACCCATGGTGTTGTCTAGGCCACTCCAGCCGCCTATAGTTAACAGGTAGGGTCACACCCATCCCAAGATACCTTTCAGACAGGCTTCATAGACGTGTTTTTCAAACACATGATGAAATTCTCCTTCCTGTTGTCCTCTGTTGACTGGAGCATATTCGAATCTGTTGCGTGGTGCAATAATGTGTTATAGTGACTAATCCAGGACAGCCATCGTCCAAATATTTAAAAAGTCCAAAACTATGTTGTCAAGACATGTGAGACTTTATTGTAATATATATATGGCGCTAACCTGTATTTTTAATCACTACTGTACATCCTTATCACTACCGCATTGTACATTGACTTGTCAGCCAATTAATTACTGTATATGACATTTATAACCTTTATTGGTCATCCCCCTTGGCCGTGTCTGCCATCGTATCAACTAGTCAAGGAAGTGCTATTGTTTTTCTATCTGTCCATTGTTGAGTCGTCGCCTGTCCATTGTTGTCAAAAACTGTATATATATATATATGCTCAATTCTACATATTGAAAAAATCAACAGAGTACGAGGCCGGTATTCCAACTGACTGTGTAGGGACGACCACGAGCAGGATCATGCCGCTCGTAGGAAACGTCCTGGGGCTGAGCAGGTACTCCGCATCTCATTTGTCCTTTGTATTTGTTTGTCGTGTCACTAAAGAAGTATGAGCTCGACGTATTCCTTCGTTTTGTCAACGTATTGTATGTACACTTCATTATAATTATGAGCTAATTCCCCAGTCGACGCGTATCTACGCGTTGACAAATGAAACAAGACGATCGTGTATAGGTGTGGTTTTTGTAGGCCTGGCACTCCCCAGGTCTCACAGCAACCCACACTTTTCACGGTGCTTGTCCCACATTCGAGAAATACAGTTTTGATTTGCCCAATATACGGTCAACTGGGAATACTGGGGTCTTCATCCCTCTCCCTCTAACGTACGGATCCACACACCTATCTTGTTTGTTGATTGAGATCTGTCTCTGACACACGCTGCGTGTCACTGTGTGTAAGAGTGTGTATGTTTGTGTGCTTGTGTAAGAGTGTGTATGCGTGTGCTTGCGTGAGCGTGTGTAAGAGTGTGTATGTGTGTGTGCTTGTGTAAGAGTATATGCTTGTGCTTGCTTGTGTGTAAGAGTGTGTATGTGTGTGTGCATGTGTAAGAGTGTGTATGTGTGTGCTTGCGTGAGCGTGTGTAAGAGTGTGTATGTGTGTGTGCTTGTGTAAGAGTATATGCTTGTGCTTGCTTGTGTGTAAGAGTGTGTATGTGTGTGTGCATGTGTAAGAGAGTGTATGTGTGTGCTTGCGTGAGCGTGTGTAAGAATGTGTGTCCCATTGTAAGAGTGTGTATATGCTTGTGTGTGTAGAGAGTGTGCTTGTGTAAGAGTGTGTATGTGTTTGTGCTTGCTTGTGTGTGTAAGAGTGTATATATGTGTGCGTGTGTGTAAGAGCGTATGTGTTTGCATGTGTGTGAATGTGTAAGATTATATATGTGTTCGTGTGTGCTTACGTGTGAGCGTGTGTAAGAGCGTATGTGTGTGCTTGCGAGTGAGTGTGTGTGCGAGAGTGTGTGTGCGTGCGTGCGTGTGTAAGAGTGCATAAGTGTGTGTGTCGTCTCTGTTAATATCATGTCGTTGTGTGGGGTTACTACACCAACAATTAACAACATTAACACCAAAATAAAAAAAACAAAAACAACAAAAAACAATTAACACCATAACCTTAATCAGAACGGCGATCCCAGTCGGGCGTCAGGAAACGTGGCGACTGAAGTCGACTTCCGCACTCATAGCAAAGGAGAGTCAGGCTATCCCTTTCTATGGTGTATTCGTAGTCTACTATTTAGCCTCTGAAACAATGTCTTTATAAAGGACACCAGAAAATCTCGTTTTTAAAAACAAAATTAATCTATACACGAAAATTGAATTTATCAAAGCCAGAAAAAAACAACTTTTTACGTCGTGTTTGCAAATAAGAATATATAATTATTCTGTACAGGACAGACCGCAAATGCTCGATCTATGACAATAATTGACGAACTGTCACTCCCAGAAAAATACCCTTTATTAAATCGCCCTGCACATGTAAGTTACTGCTAATTCCGCCACATTTACTATATGTGCGACAGAACATCTGTCGTCACTTGTCGATGTCTGAGTCATGTTGCCTTCCGGCGTGGTAGACATCTTGCGTTGCAGGGAAGTATCGTATCTACAATATAACGTGGATGTAACGAACTCCAGTTGACTAACGAAATGGGGTCGTCAGATACGTAATTCGATACTCGCGAAACATTACACGCTCTTTACGATTCCTCTGTATGAGTAAGTTGATTTATCATTTTTGGGTCTAGAACCACAAATAATGACAATATCATACAGTGGTTTTCATGTGGTCTTTATGTGAGTGTGTTTGTGTGTATGTATATGTGTGTGCGTGCGTGCGTGCGAGTATGTATATATATATATACCCACACAGAGTATACTCTCTACACGCCCCCCCTCTCTCTCCTCTCTCTCTCTCTCTCTCTCCCTCTCTCTCTCTCTCTCTCTCCTCTCCTCTCTCTCTCTCTCTCTCTCTCTCTCTCACTCTCTCTCTCTCTCTCTGTACTGTTTTGTCTGTCTGGCAACTGAACCCATCGCACCATCTGGTATTGAGTACGCTGCTGGTATGTACGTGTGTGTTAAAGGGCGTGGTGATGTGTGACGTCCAACCACGCCCTCATCTCAAGAGGTTCAATCATTCATTGATATGGAGCACTGATTATATTGTTTAACATGGTCCTCCACTCAACAGGAAAAACAAGGGGAATAATCAGAGTGGGATATTCCCATGAAAATTCGTATAGGTAAAACAGGACGGATTCTTTACACAGGACGATGGAACAGTAGATCAGGGCATGGTCTTCACCCAGGGTTGGATACCAGTATATCAGGACATGTTCTTCACACAGGGAGGGCTACCGGTAGATCAGGTCATGTTAACTAGTAGCTATCCTTGTTCCCCACCAGTTGTACACGTTCCCCACCAGCTATCCATGTCCCCCAGCAGCTATCCTTGTTCTCCAGCAGCTATCCTTGTTCCCCAGCACCTATCCTTGTTCTCCAGCAGCTATTCATGTCCCCCAGCACCTATCCTTGTTCTCCAGCAGCTATCCTTGTCCCCAAGCACCTATCCTTGTTCTCCAGCAGCTATCCTTGTCCCCAAGCACCTATCCTTGTTCTCCAGCAGCTATCCTTGTCCCCCAGCACCTATCCTTGTTCCCCATCAGCTATCCATGTCCCCCAGCACCTATCCTTGTTCTCCAGAAGCTATCCATGTCCCCCAGCACCTATCCTTGTTCCCAGTCAGCTATCCATGTCCCCCAGCAGCTATCCTTGTTCTCCAGCAGCTATCCTTGTCCCCCAGCACCTATCCTTGTTCTCCAGCAGCTATCCTTGTCCCCCAGCACCTATCCATGTCCCCCAGCACCTATCCTTTTTCTCCAGCAGCTATCCATGTCCCCCAGCACCTATCCTTGTTCCCAGTCAGCTATCCATGTCCCCCAGCAGCTATCCTTGTTCTCCAGCAGCTATCCTTGTTCCCCAGCACCTATCCTTGTTCTCCAGCAGCTATTCATGTCCCCCAGCACCTATCCTTGTTCTCCAGCAGCTATCCATGCCCCCAGCAGCTATCCTTGTTCCCCATCAGCTATCCATGTCCCCCAGCACCTATCCTTGTTCTCCAGAAGCTATCCATGTCCCCCAGCACCTGTCCTTGTTCTCCAGCAGCTATCCATGTCCCCCAGCACCTATCCTTGTTCCCAGTCAGCTATCCATGTCCCCAGCAGCTATCCTTGTTCTCCATCAGCTATCCATGTCCCCCAGCACCTATCCTTGTTCTCCAGAAGCTATCCATGTCCCCCAGCACCTATCCTTGTTCTCCAGCAGCTATCCATGTCCCCCAGCACCTATCCTTGTTCCCAGTCAGCTATCCATGTCCCCAGCAGCTATCCTTGTTCTCCATCAGCTATCCATGTCCCCCAGCACCTATCCTTGTTCTCCAGAAGCTATCCATGTCCCCCAGCACCTATCCTTGTTCTCCAGCAGCTATCCTTGTCCCCAAGCACCTATCCTTGTTCTCCAGCAGCTATCCTTGTCCCCCAGCACCTATCCTTGTTCCCCATCAGCTATCCATGTCCCCAGCACCTATCCTTGTTCTCCAGCTATCCATGTCCCCAGCACCTATCCTTGTTCCCAGTCAGCTATCCATGTCCCCAGCAGCTATCCTTGTTCTCCAGCAGCTATCCTTGTCCCCAGCACCTATCCTTGTTCTCCAGCAGCTATCCTTGTCCCCAGCACCTATCCATGTCCCCAGCACCTATCCTTTTTCTCCAGCAGCTATCCATGTCCCCCAGCACCTATCCTTGTTCCCCATCAGCTATCCATGTCCCCCAGCACCTATCCTTGTTCTCCAGCAGCTATCCATGTCCCCCAGCACCTATCCTTGTTCTCCAGCAGCTATCCATGTCCCCCAGCAGCTATCCTTGTTCTCCAGCAGCTATCCTTGTCCCCCAGCACCTATCCTTGTTCTCCAGCAGCTATCCTTGTCCCCCAGCAGCTATCCATGTTCTCCAGCAGTCATACACGTTCCCCACCAGCTATCGATGTTCTCAGCAGCTATCCATGTCACCAGAAGCTATCCACGTTCACCATCAGCTATCCATGTCCCTCAGCAGCTATCGATGTTCCCCAACAGCTATCCTTGTTCCTCCGCAGCTATCCATGTTCCCTTGCAGCTATATTTCGATGTCTTCACCAGCTATCCATGTCCCCCAGCAGCTATCCTTGTTCCCCATCAGCTATCCATGTCCCCCAGCAGCTATCCTTGTTCTTCATCAGCTATCCATGTCCCCCAGCAGCTATCCTTGTTCCCCATCAGCTATCCATGTCCCCCAGCACCTATCCTTGTTCTCCAGCAGCTATCCATATCCCCCAGCACCTATCCTTGTTCCCCATCAGCTATCCATTTCCCCCAGCACCTATCCTTTTTCTCCAGCAGCTATCCATGTCCCCCAGCACCTATCCTTGTTCCCCATCAGCTATCCATGTCCCCTAGCACCTATCCTTTTTCTCCAGCAGCTATCCATGTCCCCCAGCACCTATCCTTGTTCCCCATCAGCTATCCTTGTCCCCAAGCACCTATCCTTGTTCTCCAGCAGCTATCCATGTCCCCCAGCAGCTATCCTTGTTCCCCATCAGCTATCCATGTCCCTCAGCACCTATCCTCTTTCCCCATCAGCTATCCATGTCCCTCAGCACCTATCCTTGTTCCCCAGAAGCTATCCTTGTTCCCCATCAGCTCTCCATGTCCCCCATCAGCTATCCTTGTTCCCCAGCAGCTATCCTTGTTCCCCATCAGCTATCCTTGTTCCCCATCAGCTATCCTTGTTCCCCAGCAGCTATCCTTGTTCCCCATCAGCTATCCTTGTTCCCCATCAGCTATCCATGTTCCCCAGCAGCTATCCTTGTTCCCCAGCAGCTATCCTTGTTCCCCATCAGCTATCCTTGTTCCCCATCAGCTATCCTTGTTCCCTATCAGCTATCCTTGTTCCCCAGCAGCTATCCTTGTTCCCCAGCAGCTACCCATGTCCCCCAGCAGCTATCCTTGTTCCCCAGCAGCTATCCTTGTTCGCTATTAGCTATCCATGTCCCCATCAGCTATCCTTGTTCCCCATCAACTATCCATGTTCCCAAGCAGCTATCCATGTTCCCCAGCAGCTATCCATGTTCCCCATCAGCTATCCATGTTCCTTAGCAGCTATCCATGTTCCTCAGCAGCTATATATCCATGTTCCTTGCAGCTATCCATACTCTAAAGCAGCTATCCATGTCCCCCAGCAGCTATCCATGTTCCCTTGCAGCTATCAATGTTCACCAGCAGCTATCCATGTTCCAAAGCAGCTATCCATGTTCCCCACCAGCTATCCTTGTTCCTCCGCAGCTATACATGTTCCCTTGCAGCTATCCATGTTCACCAGCAGCTGTCCATGTTCACCATCAGCTATCCATGGTCCCCAGCAGCTATCCATGGTCCTCAGCAGCTATCCTTGCTCCCCATCAGCTATCCATGTTCACCAGCAGCTGTCCATGTTCACCATCAGCTATCCATGGTCCCCAGCACCTATCCATGGTCCTCAGCAGCTATCCTTGTTCCCCATCAGCTACCTATGTTCACCAGCAGCTATCCATGTTCCTCAGCAGCTATCCATGTTCCCCAGCAGCTATCCATGTTCCCCAGCAGCTATCCACGTTCCCCATCAGCTATCCATGTTCCTCAGGAGCTATCCGTGTTTACCCAGCAGCTATCCATGTTCCTCAGCAGCTGTCAGTGTTCCCCATCAGCTATCCGTGTTCCCCAGCAGCTATCCATGTTCACAATCAGCTATCATTGTTCCTCAGCAGCTATCCATGTTCTTCCGCAGCTATATCCATGTTCCCTAGCAGCTATCCATGGTCCCCAGCAACTATCCTTATTCCCCATCAGCTATCCATGTTCACAATCAGCAATCCTTGTTTTCCTCAGCAGCTATCCTTGTTTTCCTCAGCAGCTATCCATGTTCCTCGGCAGCTATCCATGTTCCTCAGCAGCTATCGATGTTCCTCAGCCGCTACCCATGTTCCCAATCACCTATCCTTGTTCTTTGGCAGCTACCCTTGTTCCTCCGCAGCTATACATGTTCCCTTGCAGCTATCCATGTTCCTCCGCAGCTATCCATGTTCCCCAGCAGCTATGCAATTTCCCCAGGAGCTGTTGCCTTGATGTGTTAAACTTGTCCAGGATCAGCTTGACAGAGTAGGCTGGCATACTGAGAGTTTTCCTCAGATGAGTTTATAGGTCTGTAACATTTGCACTTAAATCCACCTCTCCGGGAAACATCTGGGACGTCACTACTCCACATGGACGTGGTCTGTGTACGTGGTCTACACAAGGTCTTCAAAGACACGCAGTTCATCGTCACGCAAACACGACTCTCCAGGCCCATGGTGAAAAGTCCTCAGGAGATCCACACTTCACACCCCCACCCCGATATAACGTGAAAGCGACCGAGTCAACGCGGGCCCAACACACATGAATGCACAGAGTACCGAACGCACCTATATTTAACCAGTCAACACCGGGATTCAATGTTCGCGGCTTAGTCTTATGCATAATGCAGCAAGTCTTAAGGTCAGGCGTTGTCGATTTTAAGTAACATTCCTTCAAGAAGGGCCCAAATGATCTTAGTTCACTCCCTTAACGACTTCAAACGGAGATGGAATATCGTTGTGTACCTGACGTCCATGTTACGAGGACATTGGGAAGGTAATGATGACAAGCACCTGCTGACTTGCTGATGCGTGAAGTGAAATAGGCTTGACGTCGCGTTCCAGACTGTTGCACTTTAGTCGACGTTCATGTTTGTATGTGGTTGCTTGTACTAGTCCAGACAAATGCCAGTTTATTCTGCCAGCATCATGACCCTCCTCAGACACATTTTGCTGAGCCGACAAGACTTTGTCTCATCTCCTAAATGCCGAATTCATGATAGGAGAGCAAAACTTATCATCTGTGAGGTCTTTTGATAGTAAGCGCCCGGGGTTGAACCACCGACCATCCGCTTTCTTTGGGCGCTCTGTCTACTGTACTATGAGACTTGTTGCATGCACGGTTACGCTCCATCAAGAGGTGAATAGAAGTCAGGGAGATGCTAATAGGAACGGGATTGTTTTTTAAAGAGTTGAGTTAGTTGTTGGGGAACGCCAGGTTGTGATTTCGATAGGTCGGAGGTGGGGTTTAGGCTGGGTTAGGGTTGTAAGATGGTGTTTAGGAAGATATGAGGTGAGGTTTGAGGAGACGTGGAGTTTGGGAAGATATGAGATGAGGTTTTGTCTGAAGTAAGATGGAGTTTGGGAGCTGAGATTGAGCTTTAATGTGCAGTTTGGGTGTAGGAAGATGATGACTGGGGAAGATTGGAGTTGGGAAGATGTAAAGTTGCATTTTTGGTAGATGTGAGGTGTTGACTGGGCATTATGTTGCATTAAGATTTTAAGTGTGTCTTGAAAATACGTGAAGTGTGGTTGGAGAAAATGTGAGATTAGGTTTGGAACGATCTGTGGTGACATTTGGAACGTTGCGTCGGGCGATATGGTAAGGTTTGGAAAGATACGATGTGGTTAGGATTAGTCAGATGTTAGATGGAGGTTGGAAAGATATGAGGAGATTTTGGAGAATAGAGGCCATGTGAGGTGACATTTGTTAACATGGGAGACCTGTATTTGAGTGATCTGAGGTGAGGTTTAGGAATACGTGAGGTGGGGGTTAAGGAAGATAAGAGGTGACGTTTAGTTGTTTGAAGTGGGGTTGAGAAAGATGTGGGTTGAGGTTTATTAAGATGTGAGACGTGGATTTGGGTGATCTGAGGTGAGGTGTAGGAATACGTGAGGTGGGGGTTAAGGAAGATGAGAGGTGACGTTTAGGTGTGTGAGGTGGGGTTGAGAAAGATGCGGGTTGAGGTTTATTAAGATGTGAGACGTGGATTTGGGTGATCTGGGGTGAGGTTTAGGAATACGTGAGGTGGGGGTTAAGGAAGATGAGAGGTGACGTTTAGGTGGGGTTGAGAAAGATTTGGGTTGAGATTTTTTAAGATGTGAGACGTGGATTTGGGTGATCTGAGATGAGGTTTAGGAAGTTGTGAGGATTGAGGAATCTGTGAGGTGGGATTGTGGAAGACGGGTGGTGGGATTGTGGAAGTTTGGAGGTGAGATTGAGGAAGATGGGAGGTGGGGTTGTGGAAGATGGGAGGTGGGATTGTGGAAGTTTGGAAGTGGGATTGAGGAAGATGGGAGGTGGGATTGAGGAAGATGGGAGGTGGGATTGTGGAAGTTTGGAGATGGGATTGTGGAAGATGGGAGGTGGGATTGTGGAAGATGGGAGGTGGGATTGAGGAAGATGGGAGGTGGGATTGAGGAAGATGGGAGGTGGGGTTGTGGAAGATGGGAGGTGGGATTGTGGAAGTTTGGAGGTGGGGTTGAGGAAGATGGGAGGTGGGATTGTGGAAGTTGGGAGGTGGGATTGTGGAAGATGGGAGGTGGGATTGAGGAAAATGGGAGGTGGGATTGAGGAAGATGGGAGGTAGGATTGAGGAATGTGGGAGGTGGTATTATGGAAGACGGGAGGTGGGATTGTGGAAGTTTGGAGGTGAGATTGAGGAAGACGGGAGGTGGGATTGAGGAAGATGGGAGGTGGGGTTGTGGAAGATGGGAGGTTTATCTTTCGTAAGATAATGGAGATATTCAATAAGATCTTGACTTAAAATGCTTGATGGCAACCATGAAACGACCTATGTCACTACTGCAGGGACAGATAGCATTCCTTCACTGAACACTCCCTCACTCACCCACTCACCCACCCACCCATCACACACTCACTCACTCACTACTCACTCACTAACCCCCACTCACTCACTCGCTCACTCACCCATCCACACACACTCACTCACTCACTCAGCCGCCTCCAAGGTGTAGTGGTTAGAGCGTCCGCCCGGAGAGCGGAAGGTCGCGGGTTCGATCCCCGACTGCGTCATACCAAAAAGACGTTAAATTATGGTACTTGTTGGTCCCTGCCTGGCGCTCGGCATTAATGGGTACAACAAGGACTGGTCGGCTTAGAGTCAGTATAATGTGTCTGACTGGGGTATTCATGCTTCACTGCGGCATGGTATCTCAGTGGGCTAGCGCTATAAAACCAGCTTAAGTCTGGGCTAGTACAAGCAGCCGCACATACACATACACACGCATGCACGTCGTCATATGAGCGAAATATTCTCAAGCACGACGTAAAACCCAATTTCACCTCACCTCTACTCACTCACTCACTAACCCCCACTCACTCACCCATCCACACATATCCACACTCTCACCCACTCACTCATACACTCACTCACTCACTCACCCATTAAAACTACAATTGATCCGAAGTTCTGCCAGCACGTCTACTGCCCACTAATCCAGGTTCGTGTTGTACTTTGCCCTGGCCATGTCACCTTCTGTTGCATACCTGTGCAGTCTAATTACTGGTCCGTTAGATCACACCAGGTGAGTCATACACCAGTACCGCCTCTATGGTTACAGTCGCTCACATAACTCGTCAAAGGTCAGAGTATGTCGGCTGTCTTTCCTTAACTGACACACACTGAGATAATCGACAGCCCAATAGGTATTTCATTAATGAAATCCATATATCATGTCCGCTTAATGTAGGATTTGCCTTAAACGTTGACAATGCAATGCATGTCATAAATATTTCATAAATTGTTTGATAGATTAGCAGCAATGCATAAGTAGATCGTGAGGAATGAATGTTGATAATATGGTACATTTACACATTACCAGTACCAGTTTTGGAACGTCAACAAATGGGTGTTATATTATACAAAGCGAGAAGAAAAATCAGCGAATGGGTACCCGTTAGGGTAAAAAGGAAACTTCGAGAGTCGGCTAGATAGCTGAGAATGAAATTAATAATGACAGTAATATCAGAAATATCAGCAAGTGAGTGAGTTTAGTTTTACGTCGCACTCAGCAATATTCCAGCTATATGACGGCGGTCTGTAAATAATCGAGTCTGGACCAAGACAATCCAGTGGTCAACAGTATGTGCATCGATCTACCTAATTGGGATACGAGGACATGTGTCAAGCAAGTCAGCGAGCCTGACAACTAGATCCCGTTAATCGCCTCTTGCGGTATCAGCAAGAGGTAGTACAATGTAGTAGTAGTCGTAGTAGTAGTAGTAGTAGTAGTAGTAGTAGTAGTAGTGAGGTAGTGAGTGAGTTTGGTTTTACGTCGCTTTTAGCAATATTCCAGCAATATCACCAGACGGGGGACACCAGAAATGGGGTTCACACATTGTACCCATTCGGCGTGACGAGCCAACGCTTTAACCACTAGACTAACCCACCGCCCCAGTAGTAGTAGTAGTAGTAGTAGTAGTAGTAGTAGTAGTAGTAGTAGTAGTAGTAGTAGTAGTAGTAGTAGTAGTAGTTGTAGCCATGACTGCACACAAAAGTAATATATCTAAGGAAATTAAGTACTCGATTTTTGGGTCCAGATCCTATCGTAACTCTATACAGGATCATTGGCTTACGAATGACGTAGTGCTACGAACGCTTTGCGGATAGCGTCCCTGGATGTTTTGGTTGAGATGGCTTTAATGCCAGAGATGGCTTGTCAGCTGATAGCGACAGCAAATCCGGATTAATACATGTCTCCAACGTTTACCACTTCCGTGAAACAATCGAGCACAAATACGTCTGGTGCTGACAAAAACTGGATAGAGCGGGATTCAAACCCACAGCGTCTTGAGTGTCCGAGGAACGCAACGATTTGCAGCACTTTGGACGAGAGGGTTATCTACGCCCGCCCCCTCTTTCCCCTCTTCTCCCCTCGCCACCCTCTCCGCCACCCTCACACGTTAAGAACGCTCCTCACTAAAGCAAATACACAGACTGCACCACCCTTACTCAGCAGATATGAAGCATGCCCTAGTAGCGGACACGACACATACTCATATCTCACAAATGAGACTACACGCTGAATTACCTTGGTGTACTGGCCCAGATAATGCATAGGGTGAATGGGACGAGCCCATGTAGTATATAAAGTTCATATCTTACACGGGCGGAATGAGGCTGACACCCACGAAGGAATTAGGACCACGCCCTTCCATAATCGTGGGTGTGATAATCTGGAGCACGCTGTACATGTTGCGTTTGAATATACCGTTAGAACAAAACACGACCCACTGACGCAGCACCTTATATAGGTACGCCTGGACATTATAAGGTTCTTTGTGATACAAAATGCTATGTCAAAACTCATACATACTCCGATGTTATGTTAACTACTTCAAGGAACGGTGGGGTAGCCTAGTGGGTAGAGCGTTCGCTCGTCAAGCCCTAATACCAGGTTTCGATTACCCACATGGGTACAATGTATGAAGCCCATATTCCGCCGTGAATATTGCTGGAATATTGCTAAAAGCGACGTAAAACCATAATCACTCACTCACTCACTTCAAAATGACGACTCTCTTCGATAATATAATACATCAAATCTTTTTATGCGATTAAATTCGATTATTGTGGTACCGTTTTGTTAGGAAGTCAAACTAGGGAATTACATCTGAAGTATGTTGATGTTACCCGATAAGTATTGTTCTATTTTGATAAATAACTATTGCGGTATTAACTTCTCTGAGCCGATTGTTGCGGTATTTGTCCAGTGTTGCCGCAACAAAGACAAAGATAATATTTAAGTGTAGTATTCAGAGTTCCCACGTCCCCCGAATCATTTTGCAGTATTACAGCCATCGTAAAATATCATCACATTATCACTATGACGTTACTGCACAGTAATGAAGTAATCATTACAATGAGATGACGTAATGGTACAATCGATGACGTCAACCGTACCGTGCAACAGCATTGTGATTCTGATGCTGTTTGTTTTATCATTTATCATATAAGTGAACACGTCAAGGAAACATGTCTCAAATACTTTCGCCAGATTAATATGATGTGAAGTCTTTAAGGGCCCCGTCCCAGAGAGCTTTCTTAGCTAATTGTAGTAAGTGTTTTCTACGGGACGGGAGTTACGGTCGTAATATCGTTTGTGGTATTAGACCCTGTTCATCAGTCAGATATTTTACACGTAAGCCTCAGGATTTGACCGAGTCCCTAATTCGGACTCATTATGATACGTGGTTTTCAGAATTGTACCAAAGTCTTGAGCCTTCGTCACATCTATTAAGCGTACACCCATTGACATGGCATACATACACACTCACTGTAACCTGAGGCCCGTGAAGATCGGGGTTAGAATTGATCTTCAGTGGCACATGCTTGTCATAAGAAGCGACTAACGGGATCGGGTGGTCAGGCTCGCTGACTTGGTTGGCTCATGTCATCGGTTCCCAATGCTCATGCTGTTCATCACGGAATTGTCTGGTCCAGATTCGAATATTTACAGACCGCCGCCATATAGCTGGGATATTGCTGTGTACGGCGTAAAACGTAACTCACTCACTCACTCTAACCTGAGCCAAGTAAAGTATCATTACTGCACTGATTCAATAACCATGGCGCTCTTCCTCAAATCGATCTTAGCACTACTATATTGTCTCAGGGTCAATATTAAGGTATGACAGCTTCGATCGTCTTAGCACTAAGATCGCTCTGTGTGACCAGGCCCGTGACGTATTTTCACTCCGATTCTCAACCATTCTGATCCTCAAAACATAAGTATACTGGGTCCCGATCCAACAAAGCGTAAGTAGCGTTACGACCTGTCGTAACCCTGTAGTTCATCATAGGCTTACGAATATCATAGCGCTACGAACGCTTTGTGGAATGGGACTCTGAGCCTAGATTTTCGAAACTCTCTTGGAGCTAAGACAGTTTTACGTTAAGGTTAATGTATGGCGTTTACGACTATCTTAGCTCTAAGATAGTCGTAAGTTAATGTTAATGTATGACACTTACGACCATCTTAACACTATAAAAAAATTAAAAATCTAGGTACTGGACTATACATTGCTGCACAACAGAACAGGACAAGTCGAATTCAGATAAAACGTTATCATGTGCAGATCTATTGCCTTTAAACTAACATGTATCGGAACAGATTTACATTCTGATAATGTATGCATACGTGTTCAATATCACTGAGCCTGCATGTTTCGGTTTATATGTTTTCCTTGTAACGTGTTTGAGAACGTCAGTATCATATGACTTATCTGTAGGTCGTATTTATCCGGGTTTACATAAAGCAGTATGGTAGATGTGTATTATGTTTGTCGCTGTGGTCCATATGTTTGAGCAAGTATTGCGAGTAAGATAACGTCAACGGGTTCATGAGATCACGCCGCTCTCAACATTAGTAAACGCGTACAATGAGATAGCGCTTGTTGATATTGAGAGCGCGATAATCCAGAGAGAGGTACAGGTGGGGACATGACAGGGTGGAGAGAGGGGAGAGAGAAGATGTGAGAGCGAGAAGGTTTCAGGGAGGGAGAAAGCTGAAACAGATAATTATTATTAACAGTATTACAGTTAAGATCTGCTTAATGGGGGAGGGAGGCCCGAAGTAATGTAGATCATTACATCGGCATCCTCGATAATCTCCAGGATATACGTTACGATCACTCTCCACTATAGTGTTACATCGTTGGATCAGGTGAACATGACCGTTGTAATTATCAGTCATGTCAACAGGTGTGAATATGGAATTGAAACCGGCGGTGATAAAGAGAAAGAGAGGAAGGTTGAGTGAGTGAGTGAGTTTAGTCTTACGCCGCACTCAGCAATATTCCAGCTATATGGCGGCGTGCTGTAAATAATCGAGTCTGGAACAGACAATCCAGTGATCAACAACATGAGCATCGATCTGCGCAATTGGGAACCGATGACATGTCAGCGAGCCTGACCACCTGGTCCCGATAGTCGCCTCTTACGACAAGCATGGATAACTGAAGATCAATATTCTAACCCGGACCTTCACGGGTAAGAGGAAGGTTGATGGGCGGAGAGGAAGGAAAGAGGAAGTTGCCGGTGGAGCGCTATACGTTGTCACGCTATTCGTTGAGTGGTGTATAGAATACCTGAGGAGTGTGCTTGTTTTTCATACATACTGATAGCATCATATTTCGTGAGAGGAAAAGCAGACATATAATATATATAGGTGTATCCCTAGTTAAATCCATGTGCCACTCATAGCACGGCCATTTACTGAAACAGTGAGTGAGTATGGCTTTAGGCCGCTTTTAGCAATATTCCAGCAATATCACGGCGGGGGACACCAGAAATGGGGTATTGAAATAGGTTCACACTGAAACATATCGCACAGGTAAATCTATGTTGCATTTTTCTCATTTATGTCAAGTTTCAAGTGATTTCATCCATGTTATTTTTAAATTATCAGGGTTATCACATATTTAATTGTATATAGCATTATTTACTTTATATTAATCACGTGATAGTCACGAAGCAAAACGCTGTCCTCCAACTCCTTAATGCGATCACATGGCAGCGTGTATACAACACGTTATACATTAACGCACGTACTGATGACAGATAAATGGACATTACCTATTGCATAACCACTAGACATGGTACGCTTACAAATACGCCCACTCATATGCAAAGATTATTACATGTGTGATATCCACGCACTTGTTGCTCACAGAAGATGAAATAGGCTCTCACATGACGTCGTGTGTTTCATCGTTCCGAATCCGTACACGCTGCAAGACATGGCGGCCGAGGACAAATATTGACACATGATGAACGGCACATGAGCGCTTATATTTTACAGTAGTTTATTTAGAGAGAAAGAGGGGGGGGGGTGTGGGTCGGGGTGGGGAGGGATGGGAACTTGGGGGTGTGGGGTGGGGTGTGTTTTGAAAAGAGTTTAGTTCATGCCGCTTTCAGCAATCTTCCAGCAATTTCACGACCGGAGACACCAGAAATAAGCTTCACACATTGTACCCTTGTGGGGAATCGAACTCGGGTCTTTGGCTTGACGAGCGAACGCTTTAACCTTTAGGCTACCCATGTTCCCATGTGAGGCTCCTAGTAGGCTCCTAGAACACTGTCGGGTGAAATGACGATCATGAAGGTCACCATCTCGAAATGCATGGTATTATAATATAATCCACTGATTAATACCATCCACCCCTCAATAAGAACAGATAACATGGCCTATACAGCTGAACCATATGGGGAATCGAACCTGCTCCTTCAGTAAGACCGTTAGTAGGGTGTGATTTCAAGAGCAATGCGGAGGAGTACAGACAGAGACAGAAACCTGAACGCGCGCACTCATCACTCTCTCTCTCTCTCTCTCTCTCTCTCTCTCTCTCTCTCTCTCTCTCTCTCTCTCTCTCTCTCTCTCTCTCTCTCTCTCTCTCTTTCTGTCTCTCTCTGATTCTCTCTCTCTCTGTGTCTCTCTCTGATTCTCTCTCTCTGTATCTCTCCGTCTCTCTCTGTCTCTCTCTCTCTCTCTCTCTCTCTCTCTCTCTCTATGTGTGTCTCTCTCTGTCTCTCTCTGATTCTCTCTCTCTGTGTGTCTCTCTCTGATTCTCTCTCTCTCTGTGTCTCTCTCTGATTCTCTCTCTCTCTATCTCTCCGTCTCTCTCTGTCTCTCTCTCTCTCTCTCTCTCTCTCTCTCTCTCACACACACACACACACACACACACACACACACACACACACACACACACACACACTGATAGTTTGCTCTGACATCATGTCAAACTATGTGCACTATATCATCCCCGGGAAAACCCCGTCACATGTCTGCCATACTGTGTTACAAATCTCACCTTACTTCACCTGAAACCTGTTTGGAATGTGCACTGGCCAGTTGTGATAATCATGTTCTTAGATATCCATCTCCTGGATGCCGATCCACAAAGCACTCGTAGCGTTACGAGCTATCGTAACTATATAGTTTATTACTGGCTTACTACGCCAGTGCTACGGACGCTTTGTGGATCGCCCCCCTGAGGCTTATTGGATATTGTACGACAAAACCAAACATTTCGTAATTCTTTCTGCGTGTGAAAATAATGAAATTGTCGGCTGAAAAATGTTGGGATTTATTTTTCAAAATAGGCACAAAATAAGTTAATATCCAAAAAGTGATACCACTCAGGTTCTTCAAAACAACGAACCGAAATTAACATTTAAATGGTTACATGATTCAGATATGACCAGAAACAAGTCTCTGTGACGTAATTTTAAACTGAGTGAATGGTATGTAACGCCGCACTTTGGTTTTCCATTCTACATAAATATGACGCGTACAAACCAGTGGTCGAAAGCATGAACAGAAACCAGAGCGGTCGGTTGGATGACACGCAGCCTGTCAATTCACAGAGCCCAGGGGGCGGTGGGGTAGCCTAGTGGTTAAAGCGTTGGCACGTCACGCCACAGACCCGGGTTCAATTCCCCACATGGGTACAATGTGTGGAGCCCATTTCTGGTGTCCCCCGCCGTGATATTGCTGAAATATTGTAAAAGCGGCGTAAAACCTTACTCACTCACATAGCCCAACATTCAGTAATATGTTTCAAGCGCTCATTCCTACCCGGAAAAAATATGGAGGCCGTTGTATTGAAAACCCGTCACAGTAATTACATCCTCACAAATCTTGCTAATCAGTAAAGGGGGAAATAGTCTGTCTTACTGTCCCTGTACTATGGGTTGCTCTTCCGCCCAAACTTACTACAATGCATAAGCCCTGAATGAAGCAAGAGACTTTCCTCATGCTCAGGCTCTGAATGTACCATCTCACTGGAGACCTGTGAAGATTCGGGTTAGAATTGGTCTTCAGCAACCCATGCTTGTCGTATAAGAGACAATTACGGGATCGGGTGGTCAGGCTCGCTGGCTTGGTTGACACACGTCATCGTATCCATATTGCGTAGATTGATGCTCATGCTGTTGATCACTGGATTGTCTGGTCCAGACTCGATTATTTGCAGACCGCCGTCATAAAGCTGGAATATTGCTGAGTGCGATGTAAACGACAACCAACTAACCAACCCATCTCACTGAACTCCATTTCAGTTTAAATAGAGGCATGTGTCTATATCAAAATTACATGTATACATTTAGAGATAGATTACATGAAATATGGACTGTGATGCATGGTGGTTCTTGCTTTTCGTTTTGAGAAATAACTCAAATGATTGCGAAATATATTAAGGTGAAATACACGTGGATTGTCTACACCAAATGTCCGTATCGGAATGCGAAGACGGCATTAAATGTGATCTTGCATCCTTAAACTGTAAGCCTCTATTCCTATACACGAGATCAGCTAACACCTACTGAGCCCATACCTGCCATAGCTGAATGTTTTGACCTGAGACGCGCTTGGGCGCCCAACTGGGCAGGTATTTGTTTTGGTAACACCGGTGTACTCTTTCTAAATTGCTATAAAATGTATCATACAATCTTGAAGAAGTGTAGTAAACACTTTATGACGAACATTTAAAAAATCATTTAAATGTGTTTATATCGTAGAGTGCTCCCCGTGTGAATATTTTACTGCTGAAGATCGGGGTGAAGGCCATTGGGACACAGCCAGGGTTTCTGTAGTGCTCCCTTGTCGCAGGTCACGCATGGTTGCATGAGCTGTAAAGGTCTGGAAAGTTGTTCTAAATTAGCATCAAAACATTTTGTCTGATATAAGGACTGACACAACATCGTGGTGAAAGGATTTTTACAGTTGAACGGATAAGACGATGGACTGATAGCTTTCAGGACCTCCGTCTGACAGACTGACAAACAGACCAACGGACAGACGGATTTTCAGACACTTTACAGTTTACATACACTGTGTACACACTCATGTAATGTACACCATTTTCTTTGCACGATATTCTATACTACCGATCAAAAGTTTAGGCTCACCTGAAGCACTCACTACACACACACACACACACACACACACACACACACACATAAGACAAAAAAGACTGAAGATCCTTGGTACAGATATAATTTCAATTCTAACCGGTTTTACACTGTTTTACACACACACACATACACACGCATACACACACACACACACACACACACACACACATATACACACATTAGTATTTACACACATTAGTGTTTTACAACACATTATAACTTGGTTTTACAATACATTAGTGTTTTACAATACATTAGTGTTTTACAATACATTAGTGTTTTACAATACATTAGTGTTTTACAATACATTAGTGTTTTACAATACATTAGTGTTTTACAATACATTAGTGTTTTACAATACATTAGTGTTTTACAATACATTAGTGTTTTACAATACATTAGTGTTTTACAATACATTAGTGTTTTACAATACATTAGTGTTTTACAATACATTAGTGTTTTACAATATATTAGTGTTTTACAATACATTAGTGTTTTACAATACATTAGTGTTTTACAATACATTAGTGTTTTACAATACATTAGTGTTTTTACAATTTACAATACATTAGTGTTTACAATACATACATTAGTATTAGTGGTTTTAGTGTTTTACAAAGTGTTTTTACAACATTAGTGTTTTACAATACATTAGTGTTTTACAATACATTAGTGTTTTACAATACATTAGTGTTTTACAATACATTAGTGTTTTACAATACATTAGTGTTTTACAATACATTAGTGTTTTACAATACATTAGTGTTTTACAATACATTAGTGTTTTACAATACATTAGTGTTTTACAATACATTAGTGTTTTACAATATATTAGTGTTTTACAATACATTAGTGTTTTATAATACATTAGTGTTTTACAATATATCAGTGTTTTACAATACATTAGTGTTTTACAATACATTAGTGTTTTACAATACATTAGTGTTTTATACATTAGTGTTTTACAATACATTAGTGTTTTTTAGTGTTTTACAATACATTAGTGTTTTACAATACATTAGTGTTTTACAATATAGTAGTGTTTTTACAGTGTTTTACAATACATTAGTGTGTTGTTTTACAATATATCAGTGTTTTACAATACATTAGTGTTTTACAATACAGTAGTGTTTTACACAATACATTAGTGTTTTACAATATATCAGTGTTTTACAATACATTAGTATTTTACAATATATTAGTGTTTTACAATACATTAGTGTTTTACAATATATTAGTGTTTTACAATACATTAGTGTTTTACAATATATCAGTGTTTTACAATACATTAGTATTTTACAATATATTAGTGTTTTACAATACATTAGTGTTTTACAATATATTAGTGTTTTACAATATATTAGTGTTTTACAATACATTAGTGTTTTACAATACATTAGTGTTTTGTGTAAACAGTACCTTTAAACTGAATGGAATATTTTGACAATATCAAGTTTAGAACAGTTGACTGAAGTATGTGGCTACATTTACACTAAAGAGTCTTAACTTTTGATGGGTAGTATATATTTGGGATTACACTTTCTCTGTACAGTATAGTGCATATTCTAGTACGTTTAGGGAATTGTGACCTGTTCGGGATTCGAACGAAATCAGTCCGATTGAAACCCCTATTCACCAACGGTGGATTATTTTGAGTAATAATAAACGAGAGTAAACCTTCACACAAACCCACTCAGTCACCGAGGCTTCCAACAAAAGTACCATCATCTTTACTTTACTGACCAAGTGTAATCATAAATATATCATATTTTGCATTTAACCACTTTTTAAAAGGTGTTACATACACGTTTTGCTGTCTTTATATATTTATATTGTATTTTGCAGCGATAGAGAGCAAGGTATCCTCAAATAATACGATTCTAAAGGCACATACACACCCCATATATAATCGCTGGCCATTTCAACTACTATTGACATGAAATGGTACAATGTTAGAGGCCATGTACATAGTAGCTGGGTTCGAGAATGAGAGACATGCATTTTGTTTGCATATCTTTTCGGTTACAGCTTTGTACGATCTACAAGAAGTAATAGATAGATTGCAATACGAAGTTCTGAAATGCTTAAAACAATAAACAGTAGTAGCAGTAGTAATTTTAGAAGTAGTAGTAGTAGTCGTTGTAGTAGTAGTAGTAGTTGTAGTAGTAGTAGCAGTAGTAGTAGTAGTAGTTGTAGTAGTTGTAGTAGTGGTAGTAGTAGTAATAGTTGTAGTAGTAGTAGTTGTTGTAGTAGTAGTTGTAGTCTTAGTAGAAGTAGTAGTAGTAGTTGTAGTAGAAGTAGTAGTAGTTGTAGTAGTAGTTGTAGTTGTAGTAGGAGTAGTAGTCGTTGTAGTAGTAGTTGTAGTAGTAGTAGCAGTAGTAGTAGTAGTAGTAGCAGTAGTAGTAGTTGTAGTACTTGTAGTAGTAGTAGTAGTAGTAGTAGTAGTTGTAGTAGTAGTAGTAGTTGTTGTAGTAGTAGTTGTAGTAGTAGTAGTAGTTGTTGTAGTAGTAGTAATAGTTGTAGTAGTAGTAGTAGTTGTAGTAGTAGTAGTAGTTGTTGTAGTAGTAGTAGTTGTAGTAGTAGTTGAAGTAGTAGTAGTAGTAGTTGTAGTTGTAGTAGTAGTAGTTGTAGTTGTAGTTGTAGTAGTAGTACTAGTAGTAGTAGTTGTAGTTGTAGTAGTAGTAGTAGTAGTAGTAGTAGTTGTTGTAGTAGTTGTAGTAGTAGTAGTAGTAGTAGTAGTAGTAGTAGTAGTAGTAGTAGTAGTGTGTAGTAGTTGTAGTTGTAGTTGTAGTAGTAGTAGTAGTAGTAGTAGTAGTAGTAGTAGTAGTAGTTGTAGTAGTAGTAGTAGTAGTTGTAGTTGTAGTAGTAGTAGTAGTAGTTGTAGTTGTAGTAGGAGTAGTGGTAGTTGTTGTAGTAGTTGTAGTAGTAGTAGTTGTTGTAGTAGTTGTAGTAGTAGTAGTAGTAGTTGTAGTAGTAGTAGTAGTAGTAGTAGTAGTAGTAGTAGTAGTAGTTGTAGTCTTAGTAGTAGTAGTAGTAGTAGTTGTAGTAGTAGTAGTAGTAGTAGTTGTAGTAGTAGTTGTTGTTGTTGTAGTAGTAGTAGTAGTAGTAGTAGTAGAAGTAGTAGTAGTAGTTGTAGTTTGTAGTAGTAGTAGTAGTAGTAGTAGTAGTAGTAGTTGTAGTAGTAGTAGTAGTAGTAGTAGTAGTAGTTGTAGTAGTAGTAGTTGTAGTCTTAGTAGTAGTAGTAGTAGTAGTAGTAGTAGTAGTAGTAGTTGTAGTAGTAGTTGTTGTAGTAGTAGTAGTAGTAGTAGAAGTTGTAGTAGTAGTTGTAGGTGTAGTAGTAGTAGTTGTTGTAGTAGTAGTAGTTGTGGTAGAAGTAGTTGTTGTTGTAGTGTGGTGGTGGTGGTAGCAGCAGCAGCAGCAGCAGTAGTTGTAGTAATAATTCAGTTTCCAAGGTACTGGATGTACACCTCACAATTGGATAAACAATTACACCCGCAAGACTGTCTATATCTTGATAGAATGTTATACATATGATTGATGAACAACATATGACAAATGTAACTGCACAGATGATTGATAAAATACCGTATAGCCTGCACAGCTGACTGGTTTAAGATCTTAGATGCAGATACGTTTCACAAGTGGGTTTCACAGTGTACAGCCAACACAGGTACACATATTAGCTGCATTGGTGCTGAATACACGGTCATATCTACCAGATACCCATTCACTATACGATTCATAGACACAGCTTCCTTGTTTGATTGCGTGACGTGCCTTATCGTCGATGCAGGTTAATCAGGTGGCGCAGAACACAACCACACGTCAAGAGCATACAAAGCACTGCAGCGATATAGATAAGGCTGTGCATAGCCTTTAAGTCAGAAACAACCCGCTACCAGCAAACCGACCGCTTTACACCGCTTTTAGCTGTAAGCCTATTTAAATGTCATGTCAACTTAATGGGGAAGGAATACCCGGATTCTTATTAGGTTTACCAATTTTGTGATACCAAGGAGTACGGGTTTGGTGGACGCAAATCAAGAATAAAAACATGCTTATGAAACTGAGCTTTGAACTCACCATCACTAGATTCTGCCTCGCCTAAGGGACGCAACTCTGCACATAAGGTTTGATGTCTAAGACGAATGTAGCAGACCCTTGCTAGTATAAGCTCAGTGTGTGTGTTTGTGTCGTAAATATCCAAAGTCATGTGTTTTTGTGCAGTTTTGTATGTTGTCAGTTATGAATTGTTGACGTTGTTGACGTTGTTGACGTTGTTGTTGTTGTTGCTGTTTGGTCCTTGTTGTTAGCATACTTAATTAAAGATACATATAAGGTAACTAGAAAGTAATGTTTTTTTCATATATTCCTAATACATTTATTTCGCTACTAAAACTTTTATTGTACTAAATATTTATTATGCTATAAATTATTGAAGTATATCAAGTTATCAAATGCATTCCAACTGAAAACCACACTAGATGTCCAGAAATGAACAGTTAAATTCGTTACTTACATTTAACCCCTAGCAGACTTCTAACAACGTGGAGGTATCGCGTGAATATAAGTTTATAAAACAGCGTACGGTTCTCATACATTTTCTTGAACTACGAGAAATATTCACTCATCAAAGTAATTAACAGGGATTACCTGTGCAGTCGTATATGCAAGGTGGGTCGGGTCATACCTGTGATTAATTTAGACAGGGGTTACATAAGATGTTGATTACACATCACCTGTATGAAGTCCTGGTGTCAGTACGCGGTCATTGATCACCGACATGTGATTTGCCATTACTTTTCCTCACCCCGACACCAAGATTTTAATGAAATCATGATACTTGTAATTTTAGAGCCCTAGTCCCCAGTCACACTATGAACAAACACATTTCTGTATTTAAACAAGACAAATTAAACATTTGTTGAGGTAAAATCGTCGTATGATGTGATACAGAAGACACAGAATATGCTCCCGAACCTGAAGATATCTAGACTTACATAAGTATTGAGTGACAGAGTTTAGTTTTACTCCGTTGTAAGCAATATTCCAACAATATCACGGCGGGGACACCAGAAATGGTCTTCACACATTGTACCCATGTGAGGAATCGAACCCGGGTGTTCAGCGTGACGAGCGAAAGCTTTAACAACTAGGCTACCCCATCGCGCAAACACTTGCAGACTTGCTCTAGTGTTTCGGACATTAACTGTTCATTGAATGTACGGGAGACTACAAATGTAACACATCAGTCCATCACGTAATCAACTTTTAGCAATATTTCAGCAATATCTAGGTGAAGAACATCAGAAATGAGCTTCACTCATTGTATACAATAGCTACCCAAATTAGCTTTTGTAAGTTTGAACTGAACTTTTTACAATCGTCAAGGACTCATGGACACACTTGAGTTCAAGCAGCCATTTCCCCGTAGTTAAAACCACTACTGCGCTGCGCCGCGCTCAGTCAACGAGAAGTAGCTATTATATTAATACCCTCTGTCAAATCTTTACCCTACAACCCCGTGAAGTCAGTGAATTCTGTAACAACAGTTCTACATTTGGTGACATTCCCCTCCACGCCTCCTGACCGATCCCCGTGACGTCAGTAAAGGAGGTGCAGGTATATGATCTTTATAATGCATGACCTACATTCTATACCGTGAATTCTTTTACAACATAGCTCGCTATACCCAGGGACTACATACAGTCATGTTGCGTCGTTATGTATAAAAGGACATGTCCCTCCTGCCCCCTCCAGCCTATACTGCTACACTGTTGCCACACGTACACAATGATACAGACATACAAACTGGTAGCCTTGCTCCAAGGATATACTGAATGCTGAGCCCATGTATGTATAGTAATTCTATCCCTCCAAGAGGGAAGTCTAGATAAGAGGACAGGACCCTAGTTTGTCGCACAGTCCCTGAACCACATTATTTTCCCCACTGCCTAGCCCTCCCTGCAATGTAGTCTGTCTCACAGTCCCTGAACCACATTATTTTCCCTACTGCCTAGCCCTCCCTGCAATGTAGTCTGTCTCACAGTCCCTGAACCACATTATTTTCCCTACTGCCTAGCCCTCCCTGCAATGTAGTCTGTCTCACAGTCCCTGAACCACATTATTTTCCCTACTGCCTAGCCCTCCCTGCAATGTAGTCTGTCTCACAGTCCCTGAACCACATTATTTTCCCTACTGCCTAGCCCTCCCTGCAATGTAGACTGTCTCACAGTCCCTGAACCACATTATTTTCCCTACTGCCAAGCCCTCCCTGCAACGTTTTAAAAGCCTTAAATAAAGCAAGTCTAGATTTCCTCAGGTTATTCTCTAAGGTCTCCCTTCGGCTCCTCGGCTCCGGTTCCTCTTGTTTGGGGATTTCTGTTTGTTCCTGAATCGGATACACAGGCGGATCCTGGGGTGGGTGGGGTGGGGTGGGGTGGGGTGGGGTGTTATTAAATGACCATTGACACTCTCGTGAAAACGGGTGAATATGAAGTGTGCACCCCACTTTCCCAAGAGTGTGCAGCCCCCAGCTGTATACAGTCAAACACTTTGTGTCGAACTTTGTTAAGTCAACTTACGGTTGTCTTCAATCTTGGCCCATTGTATTTTGTCATTATTCATATATCTTTCGGGTGTGTCGCACCTCAGAAAACTCGAAGTATTTTCGTACATCCTTTCAACTTCGACATGGCGATGTTTGGGTATATTTAAGCGGCATTTTAGAAGCTGATAGTAAGTCCCCATGGTCCCTAGTCTGGTGATCTACCTTCAGTCGTTAGCGATCTACAGCCTGTTTTTGTATTGTGTTGTTATTTATAGTTCCAATATTTTAGATTTGATTGCTGGTTTTAAATGGACCATCACTTTCGCTCCTCTCAGTCGTTTTTGTACGCCAGTCAGTTCTGGAGGTCGGGAGGCTCTCTTCGTATAGTAGCTCCTCGTGATACAATTATACTGTGTACCTGTGCACAAGTTTATTTATCTGATGTTATTCTGGAGGGACATGTCAAAACTCAAGACGAAAGCTGGGAAAGCTATTTTAAGTGCGACAATGATAATCGACAGGATATCAACGTTCAAGTTGATTTTGGTGATGATGATGTACTGTAAAATGGGGGTACATCAAACCAAGTCTGCCCTGAGTCTCTTATTTAAGAAGAAGCTTACAGGGAAACCACTGCACTGTGTATATATGCTGTGTGTGGAATATAGATCCAGCTGACTCCTTTGGCGGGATGAAGACGGCTGCTCCTAAAAGTGAAACAGAGGGCTTTCTTTTTGCGGCCCAGGACCCCGTTCCTCAAAGCGATCGTAGCGCTACGACAGTCGTAAGTCTATGTTAAAGTATGGGAGTTACGACTGTCGTAGCGCTACGATCGCTTTGAGGAACGGGGCCCAGGACCAGTGTCTTCCCACTCGCAGTTGCCGAAGTGTGTTCCTAAAAGACATTGTTAACAGGATGTTGTTAAACTTCTTGGGAATAGACCCATATGCAGCCTTTTTGTTAACGTCAATAAAATTCTTTATGTTTTTTACCTAACTGTCCCTTTTCACGGTATACCCGTGAAGATCCGGGTTAGAATTGGTCTTCAGCAACCCATGCTTGTCGTTAGAGATATCGGGTAACGGGATCGGGTGGTCAGGATCGCTGACTTTGTTGACACACGTCACCGTACCCAAGTTGCGTTGATCGATGCTCATGCTGTTGATCACTGGGTTGTCTGGTCCAGATTCCATTATTTACAAACTGCCGTCACATAGCTGGAATATCGCTGAGTGTGGCATTATACAACAAACAAACAAATAAACCACAGCAATGGCAACATTGAGGAAAATCACGATCTCGGTGGTCTTGGTTTAGTACCTCCTGATCTCTTGGCGCAGATCAGGAGAGTGCCCAGGTCCTCCACCAGGAGCACAGCCCTTCTGACACTCTGGGTAATGCAGAAGGCTGCAGTGTTTGGGAGTCGACATATTCTCCGGAAAGTTCTTGGTGGGTTCGACTAGGCAACGCCTCCTGGGAGAAGTCCCATCCGCTGCATGGGCTGGGCTGCGTGTAGAGGTGCAAGGGCCCTGAGATGATGGTGAACCTAACAGCCTCTCTGCTGCATTTTATATTAATATGTAAAACATGATAATAATCATCATAACGACAACGACGGTGGTACTAGCGTCATAGTTGTATGCTCTTGACATGTCGTTTAAATATAAATAGGGGGCGGTGGGGTAGCCAAGTGATTATGGCGTTTGCTCGTCGCGCCGAAGACCCGGGTTCGATTTCCCACATGGGCACAATGTGTGGAGCCCTTTTCTGGTGTCTCCCCGCCGTGATATTGCTGGAATATTGCTAAAAGCGACGTAAAACCTTAATCACTCACTCACTAACTTCAAAATGACGACTCTCTTAGATAATATACTACATCAAATCTTTTTATGCGATTTAATTCGATTATTGTGGTAGCGTTTTGTTAGGAAGTCAAACTAGGGAATTGCATCTGACGCATGCTGATGTTACCCGATAAGTATTGTTCTAATTTGATAAATAACTATTGCGATATTAACTTCTCTGAGCCGACTGGCACGGTATTTGTCCAGTGTTGCCGCAACAAAGACAAAGATCATATTTAACTGAAGTATTCAGAGTTACCACGTCCCCCGAATCATTTTGCAGAATTACAGCCATCGGAAAATATCATCACATTATCACCATGACGTGACACACTCATTGTCTAAATAGAGGCCATAAATCAGTGCGATACAGAAATATACTACATAAGAACAAATTTGGAACCTCCGCATCTAAATTCGTTTACGTTATATGCTGAATACCCATGAAAGTCCGGGTTAGAATGAACCTTCAGTAACCCACGCTTGTCGTAAGAGGCGACTAACGGGATCGGGTGGTCAGGCTCGCTGACTTGGTTGACGCATGTCATTGGTTCCCAATTGCGCAGATCGATGCTCAGTCTGGATTGTCAGGTACAGACTCGATTATTTACAGACTGCCACCATATAGCTGGATTATTGCCGACTGCGGCGTAAATATACATTCATTCACTTATATGCTGAAGTGCATATAACACGCAGGACCGTATAGAATTATATAGGCAAATCAGTACAATGAATCATTACGGTATTGTGGTCGTCGCTGTAGCTGTAGACAGCTGCTGCGCGGCACAATGCGGCACACATCTTTCAGCCGCGGGTCACGTGCACAACCCAGATGGTTGAACAACGATTCAGCCATACAACTGTACTCTCTGCACCAGCTGATAATGCATGAAATACCTGTACATCATTTGAAATGTGACACGTGAATGTGGTGATGTGTTCAAAAACCTGTGTATAAAACTGGTTTGCTGGTATGGTTCAGCTCACAATGCCATGTAAAATAATTATAAATGGTACGTTTTCTCATATAACTCATAATTTTGTATTTCTGTTCAACGTATTGCAAAATAATTATACTTTTAGCGCCACATGTTCCTACATAATTAGTATTGTAACAGCATTGATGTTTACATGATGAGTTCTGAAACAACGTTCTATCTATTGGGCAATGATTTACTAAATATATTTTATATGTTCTAAAATAAGGATTATGTTCTTTATTTTACGTTTTCTTTGGCACTGGACCCGTGAAGATCCGGGTTAGAATTGATCTGCAGTAACCCATGCTTGTCGTAAGAGGCGACTAACGGGATCGGGTGGTTAGGCTCGCTGACTTGGTTGACACATGTCATCGGTTCCCAACTGCATAAATCGATGCTCATGATGTTGATCACTGGATCCAGACTCGATTATTTACAGACCGCCGCCATAAAGCTGGTATATTGCTGAGTGTGGCGTAAAACTAAACTCATTCACTCACTTCTTAGGCACTGAGAGTTTATGATTCTGTAGTCTTTCTGTTGTACCACATGCGTTCTAAAGTAATTTGTAATATAAACAGTACAGCGTTTTCTCTGGCGACTGTTCTGCTAAACGCTGTGGTCTAAAATAACGATAGATTTCGATTTAATGGCGAGTTCTAAACTTGGGACATCTACAGCAACGATTTCTAAAGAAATTTATAATTTCATAATATTTCTCTTCTACGTGACAAGCCAACGTACCAAACACAGTCCTCCTGCATGTAACAAAATCAACATTTGAATGAATGCAGTCCATGCTGTCATGACCAATGCTAATTTTAGGAAATCTGTTATTCACAACTGAAGTGTGCCAAGTCTCTCCCTAATTATGTTTCCTGGCTTGTCAAATGAGTGAGTGAGTGAGTTTAGTTTTACGCCGCACTCAGCAATATCCCAGCTATATGGTGATGTGTCAAGCCAAGTCAGCGAGCCTGAGCAGCCGATCCCGTTAGTCGCCTCTTACGACAAGCATAGTCGCCTTTAGGGCAAGCACATGGGTTGCTGAAGACCTATTCTACCCCGGATCTTCACAGGTCTCGATGTTTAAGCCCCAGCGTACGAAGCTTATTTGTTGTGTTACCCATGGATACCCATTCTGACAGATTCAAAGCAACAGGTCAAGAGAACATCAAGTAGCATGTTCAGTAAATAAACATACTGTGTTATAAAATCAGAGGGATATAACGAAAATAATACAACTCTATATTTCATTTAAAACCGAACGCGTAGCGTGAGACCCTGCACAGCTGCAGACCCTGAAATACATATATACCCAATACAGCCCATGCAAGTCCAGAATATGTGGCAAGTCTAGATAGCTGTGGAAGTCTGCCTCACTGACCCTGAAACACATATACCCAAATACAGCCCATGCAAGTCCAGAATATGTGGCAAGTCTAGATAGCTGTGGTAGTCTCCCTCACTGACCCTGAAACAAATATACCCAAATACAGCCCATGCAAGTCCAGAATATGTGGCAAGTCTAGATAGCTGTGGAAGTCTCCCTCACTGACCCTCAAACAAATATACCCAAATACAGCCCATGCAAGTCCAGAATATGTGGCAAGTCTAGATAGCTGTGGAAGTCTCCCTCACTGACCCTCAAACAAATATACCCAAATACAGCCCATGCAAGTCCAGAATATGTGGCAAGTCTAGATAGCTGTGGTAGTCTCCCTCACTGACCCTCAAACAAATATACCCAAATACAGCCCATGCAAGTACAGAATATGTGGCAAGTCTAGATAGCTGTGGCAGTCTGCCTCACTGACCCTCAAACAAATATACCCAAATACAGCCCATGCAAGTCCAGAATATGTGGCAAGTCTAGATAGCTGTGGCAGTCTGCCTCACTGACCCTCAAACACATATACCAAATACAGCCCATGCAAGTACAGAATATGTGGCAAGTCTAGATAACTGTGGTAGTCTGCCTCACTGACCCTCAAACAAATATACCCAAATACAGCCCATGCAAGTCCAGAATATGTGGCAAGTCTAGATAGCTGTGGCAGTCTGCCTCACTGACCCTCAAACAAATATACCCAAATACAGCCCATGCAAGTCCAGAATATGTGGCAAGTGCCTAGATAGCTGTGGCAGTCTCCCTCACTGACCCTCAAACAATATATATACAGCCCATGCAATACAGCCCATGCAAGTCCCCAGACCCTCAAAATATGTGGCAAGTCTAGATCCAGAATATGTGGCAAGTCTAGATAGCTATGGTAGTCTGACCCTCAAACACTGACCCTCAAACAAATATACCCAAATATACCCAACAGCCCATGCAAGTCCAGAATATGTGGCAAGTCTAGATAGCTGTAGGCCTCAGTCTGACCCTCACCCAAATGAGCCCATCAGTCCAACAGTCTGCCTCACTGACCCTCAAACAAATATACCCAAATACAGCCCATGCAAGTCCAGAATATGTGGCAAGTCTAGATAGCTGTGGTAGTCTGCCTCACTGACCCTCAAACAAATATACCCAAATACAGCCCATGCAAGTCCAGAATATGTGTCTAGCAGTCTGCCTCACTGACCTCAAACAAATATACCCAAATACAGCCCATGCAAGTCCAGAATATGTGCAAGTCTAGATAGCTGTGGCAGTCCTCACTGACCCTCAAACAAATATACCCAAATACAGCCCATGCAAGTCCAGAATATGTGGCAAGTCTAGATAGCTGTGGTAGTCTGCCTCACTGACCCTCAAACAAATATACCCAAATACAGCCCATGCAAGTCCAGAATATGTGGCAAGTTTAGACAGCTGTGGCAGTCTGCCTCACTGACCCTCAAACAAATATACCCAAATACAGCCCATGCAAGTCCAGAATAAAGTCAGAGATAGCTGTGGCAGTACGCCCTCAAACAAATATACCCAAATACAGGCCATGCAAGTCCAGAATATGTGGCAAGTCTAGATAGCTGTACCCATGTGGAAGTCTGCCTCACTGACGCTGAAACACATATAGCAAATACAGCCCATGCAAGTCCAGAATATGTGGCAAGTTTATACAGCTGTGGCAGTCTGCCTCACTGACCCTCAAACAAATATACCCAAATACAGCCCATGCAAGTCCAGAATATGTGGCAAGTCTAGATAGCTGTGGTAGTCTTCCTCAGATATAAGCCCAATACAGCTCATATTCTCGAATGCAAGTCTAGAAAATGTGGCAGATATAAATAAACAGCTATGGTAGTCTGCCTCACAGACCCTGAAACAAATATACCCAATTTAGCCCATGCAAGTCTAGAATACCGAGTTCTTTACCTGAAAATGAAGAAAGTCCTATTGCTCCTTTTTATCATGTTTTATTACGATAATTTAGACACCGTTTTTTCTGTAAAATATGTAGATGCCTGAGACTTGATGTTAGTCTAAGAGATGCTATGACAAATAACTCAGACTATCCAGCAAGCTTCACACTTGTCATTAGTGCAGGATTATAGTAGTGTCGTAGTTTCGTAGAACAGAGGTGTATTCAACAGTCAGCGTATTTGCAGACATTGATCCGGGAGGTGTGTCCGTGTGTCGCCGCGAATGTCCAGACCCTCGACTGTCAACACACCATCAGTCGTCTGTCCACCCTCCTGATTCCAAGCAAACACCCTCGGGTCGCAAGTGGAGACACGCGATTAATTATCGTTATATCACTAACAAATTACGAAATGGAATTGAGACCCAAACGTAATACATGAGCCATCTTTCACTTTCAGCAGTTTGATTTTCCGCTGGAGGCGGGCACAGTCGACCTATCGCAAGCAGGCGGTGTCGACACGGATCGCAGATAAGACTGGTCCGCGAGGATCTCGCACTGTGAATCTGGGTCACACGAGAGCGTGCGCTGAACAGAGTGGTCAGACCAAATCGGTGGGACGGAAAATATCAGCCACACCACGTATCACCTCTTAGGAAGCAGAAAGCCTTTCTTATACACGTGAGTACTCTTTACAACCCTTAATTAAAGCTGTCTTCCCCTCAGTATCGAACTGCAGGTGTTTGAGGGTGTCTACGATTAGACAAAGTGACAACACAGCACCTGTCCTCAATCAGTCGCCTAACACACCTGTAGCCTCGACAAGTGTCGTTTCAAATAGACAGCAACTTAAAACGTACAGATATCTCATACGAGTGTCAGTAATAAGCATGGTTTCAGTGAATCAGTAATTTTTACTCATTATCGATATGTACACGCGACACCTGCCTACATATCGCGATATACTCCACCATTACGTAGACATCATGGTTGCCGGCCACCACCCCGCAACTGTCACGTGATAACAAGGATGTTAGATTCGATTTGTAATATTCACCAAGCATTCGTGTTCCTGTTTAGTCGAGGTCTTCTGTGTAGTCTGTTTGGTGTCTGACATTAGCGTCGAGAAGTTACATGTGAGTATTCTCGAACATTCTGTCGCCATGTCACTGTGTGGGAGTATCCCAGTCACTTGGTAGCGCGGAGACTATTAAATGCCCGTCTAACCTATTTCACAACTGCGTCTCTTTCATAAGCAACTCTCGTCCATTTTTGTAAGCTGCTTGTCATCAATATATATCCTGGTTTACCATTAGAAGTATTCAAGGCTACCCGTCGCTTGAACTGTTCCAAAACAATTACACGTATACACAACTTGTTTCGAATATCTATCTACATTTGTATGAGATATAATAATTAAACAAGCACGTTGTCATTAAACAATGAAATAGATATGCTTCCGTCCCTCCCGAGACGTTATTAACACCCATGGACACCGATCATACTCAAAAGCTAGTAGTAATATATTTGATGAAATAAGTTCACATTTGCTTCCTGAAGCAGTTATCAATTTCTTCTCTGGACATTCTAGAGAATGTTTGTAAGGATTTAATGATGGTCTGAGGTAGTGGGCATGGCTGATTTGTATATCAAACAAAACTTGACTCAGTTTGTCAGTTTATGACATTTATCTTGATTTTCTGACAACTGTACACAGCCCATTGTGTTATGTATTTCAGACATCAACCTTTGTTATTGAGATAACTGTTGATGTAACCCATATGGAGAAAGTAAATATGGCTATTGCTTTCTACTGCTGTTGTTATTAACCTAAATTAATCGGTAGATATATTTCCTATTTTCATACATAAGTTACGTCATATTCGTATTCAGTATTTGTACATCTAAAGAACACAACCGGACAGGAAAATGTGTGTAATACTTTTAGGGTAGTGAGGGATGTCGTTTTGAAACGACATCCACTTGTTATACCCCATGTATTGAATACGGCAGGCCACGCCCTGTCGTCCGAGGCTGACCACAAATGACCATTAACCATTTCAATTAGATCTTATAACTGAGCTATCCACGCCTATTTAGTATGTGACGAATGTCATTAGAATGGCAGTTGATGAATGATGTCCTTATTATTCGCCCGGGGCCGTGGCTCATTTTCTTCAGTTAGACTCGCCATGAGTATGATGCGCGAGACGAAACCTCTCTCTGCAGTCAGAATGATGTCATGAGCGCTTATTAATCATTTGACCCCTCACACCATGATGTGCTGACTCGCATGCTTACTGAATGTACGCTTATCTCCGCACCGACCTCCAGTACCGGCCTTGCCCCGTCACCTCTACATGTCCTCCTCGCTATACGGACATTACTCACAGTAACGCCTACTTCCTGTCTGTAACGAATGACATCGAAGTTACAGCCTCGAAGCCAATTTGTTAGATTTGCGACAGTTTGATTTTATTTGAATAGAAATGACATTTATACATTTTCAACTGAATAATGAATGGCATGTGTATATTAGATCCCCAATACGTACTAAAAGCAAACGTTTATTTTATATGTATTTCTCCGTTTGAACATAGGCTGGTTCCCGGCTCTCAAAGCGCATCGTCATTATGCGATCAGGCAATATTTCGCGGCAAAAGAGACAGGGCCCAGCGGATTATTATATGGTTTACATGCGTTTTTCGGTAGACATGATATAATACATAGATTGTCTGTATATGTACATTTGGCCCCTCGCTTCTGTTTTCCTTGGCCTTTTATGAGAACGACCGAAATTCATTTACTTTGACTTGTAATGTGCCGTGTTCGAAGATTGTTTTAAATATCTAGTGAAATATGTGGTCACATGGTGATAAGAACAAAATATTTCCTGCTCGTTGAAGTTAACAGCTCCAGTACATTGTGTGTTATTGAACCAATGGCCTTGGAAGTGTTTGGTTTAATCATCAAATGTTATTTATGGTAAAAGGGGCGTGGGGTAGCCAAGTTGGTAAAGTGTCCGCTCGTCATGCTGAAGACCCGGGTTCGATTCCCCACATGCATGGGTACTATGTGTGAAGCCCATTTCTGGTGTCCCCCTCCGTGATATTGCTGGAATATTGCTAAAAGCGGCGTAAAACCTTACTCGCTCACTCGCTCAAAATGGTGAGGTATCCCGGGGCATTAATTTAACGCTTTAGTCGTTTATTAATATTACTTAATTATGTTGTGTCGACTTAGAGCTTTGGAGAAACGAAATGGAAAGACTATATACCCTTCGCCCCTCTTCCACCGTTTATATATATTTTCATATTCATGGAACAAAATACGTCAAGATATTTCTTTTGAGAATATTTAGTATATATCGTTCGTTGAAGAAGTGCATAGTTGGCTCCTTGAGTTATGGTTGAGTGCAGACATTTGAATAAAGTATGCACGAGTCTTAGGAGCTAGTTTCAAACGAAGGGCCGTTTACCACGGTGTTAAGTGAAGGAGCTCAATTTGGTGGACGGGAGAGTAATTAGGGGAACCGGTTTTGTTCTGGCGAAGCTTATTGACTGTGCTTTAAACAAACTATAGCGCGTTCGTGTTGCCTGCACCAGTTGAACTGGGTTCCGTCTTTAGCACGTGTACACATATCCGAGAGAGTATCTAACTCTTTACTGAGGGCAATTTTGACTCAGGAAATATGCGGGCGCACTTAATATAATTTTTTAACGTTAAACAGTTGCGTTTATATTGAAGATCGCAATCGTTCTGATAGTTGATGGGGCGGTGGGGTAGCCTAGTGGTTTAAGCGTTCGCTCGCCACGGCGATTCCCCGGGTTCGATTCCCCACATGGGTACAATGTGTGAAGCCCATTTTTGGTGTCTCCCGCCATGATATTGCTGGAATATTGCTGAAAGCGGCGTAAAACTAAATACACTCACTCACTCCGATAGTAGATTGTGGTGTTGTCACCATTGGTTACCTAGCCCTCAAAAGCACATAAACACCTTTGTGATTTTGATAGTTCAGTTATACTGTAGATAATATTCACGAATACTGGATATAATCTCTGTGTGTGTCTGTGTGTGTGTGTGTGTGTGTGTGTGTGTGTGTGTGTGTGTGGCATCTGCCCATGACTTATTTCTCTGGACATCATATTAACAAATTTTCACGTTATGTATTTCAACATTACCCATAGAGTTTCTTACGAGAGCCATCAGGATTTGCAGATATGTACACCACAATTCAAACTGTTATACTTGCTAGCGAATCAGTTTTGTCTTTTTTTTGTATTGGTAGCATAAGCTTAAACGTGTTTAAGATTATTTAGTCTTATTATTGTTTGGTATTATTATTTTTGTTTGGTATTATTATTTTCTTGTTTGGTATTATTGTTGTTGTTTGGTATTATTGTTGTTGTTTGTATTCTTGTTGTCTACCTGTTTTCTTTTTCTTTGTACAGTCAAGATGTCGTGGGATGAACAAGTTAAGACAATGGGTTCCTACACGGGTGACAAGATGTTTTATGGTGCTATCAACGGCCTAGACGGCAACAAATGGGCCAGCAAGGGGGCCATGGAAGTTTCACAGGAAGAAGTACTTTTCGCGATCAAGGTCTGCTCCCATAATGGCAGTGAACTTGGCAAAGCGCAAGGTTCAGGAATCTACCTGGCTGGTAAAAAGTTTAAGTTCTTGAGGTCAGATAGTGAGGAAAAGAGCGTTACATTCACCCGCAGTGAGAATGAAAAGCTCCATAACGGATTTGCCATTCTGACCAAACAGACAATTCTAATCTGTGTATGTGAAGAAGAAGGAAAGGGAAGTGCTGCGTCGACAGGAGCGTGCAAGATGGCGGATTACTTACAATCTGTAGACTATTGATGTGTTATGTTGGAATGTTAAGAAGAACAACACTGTTTGGAAACAAACTGGTGATAGTCTACCACATTCCGTTATGGATAAACGTGAATGCTATGAACGTCATTGAACATTTTCTACGTGTTTCTCTGTATTTCAATTTGCACGTCTGTGTATAATGTGTAATCTTTATAAGCCGTATCCGAAAGAAAATGTGCTCTAATTAAAGAATAAGTATATAATACTTTTGCTAAACCTCATATTTTCATCAATTTGAAATATTTTGAATATGTAAAGTCTCTGATGTGATTATATTAATAAACCCTTCCATCCACTATATCTCGAGGTATTTTCCGAAAACAATTTATTAGTTTAAACCTGCGTTGGGGTAGCCGAATGGTTTCAGCGGTCGTTTGTCATGCGGAATTCCCGGGTTCAATTCCCTACAGCCCATTTCTGGTGTCCCTTGTCGTAATATAGCAGGAATATTGTTAAAAGCGGCGTAAAACCACACTCACTCGATTGAACCTACACTCCAGTGCATTAAAGTGCATTAATCCGCATCAGACATGTTTGCAAGGCGTCTGATATTTCAAAACCCCAGCACCTGCAACTGCAAAGGTTTCTATTAAACACAACATTGGATTCCCATTAAACACAAACATACCAGTTTCTACAAAGTCCAGTTACCGGTACACTAGCTCTGTTCGTTTGAGATTTGTATACAACAGTGTTTTTGTAATATCTGCATGGTTTCTGTAGGATTTCCCTATTAAGATATAAAAAAAACACCATATTGTCTTTCAACAGGAGACGAGTTCTGTGGATATTCACTGTGCGTCTCTAAAACACTTGGGGCGGTGGGGTAGCCTAGTGGTTAAAGCGTTCGCACGTCACGTCGAAGGCCCGGGGTCGATTCCCCACATGGGTACAATTTATGAAGCCCATTTCTGGTGTCCCCTGCAGTGATATTGCTACAATATTGTTAAAAACGGCGTAAAACCATAGTCAGTCAGTCAGTCTAAAACACTTGTGTTGAATCCCGGTGTCTGAAAACACGGAGGCCAGTGTTAAGTACAGCGAAGTTTGCGTTTGCAACTCCCGTCTGATATCTAAATGCAACCCGGATTTCTATCATGACAAGTCGCAAAGAAGAATTGCACCTCCTTCATGTTTACTCATAGCAGTGTTGTGAGTCAGTGTAAGTGTACATGTGGAGTGAGTTGTCTCTATCGATCAAGCTGAATCAGAGCCTGAGCACGAGATGTACAACCCTACACCGTACAATGTCGTTATCGATTGGTGACCGACCGGTGCACGCATTCCCGCTCACATCGCTTCCTTTTTACCCAGCCGGCAGAACGCCCGAAGTGAGTACGCTTGTCTGTGAATCTATGTGTAGATTTTAAACGTATTGTTGTCGTATTTGGACACTATATGGTGATGGGAATGTTGTTTGCAGCGTGTTTGTTGAACGAGAAGTCGTGAAAGAGCGTTTTGAGGACTTGCCGGGTTCGGCGTGGAGTTATCACATTATCGGGCGTTGGCCGCCATGGCGACTGTTCGCTAACTCGTGTCTCAAAATGGAAAGTCGGGGGATCAAACTCTGTTACAAAACGATATGCTTCTTATTGCGTCGAGAATTTTCGGGATTTCAGCAATACCCAGGGAGTAGTTAGTTATTAGACATTGGAATCAACATGGCGGTCGGTGTCATTGTGAAAATGCCGGCAAAGTGGTCGGGTTCGGACACTTGGATTGGTCACATGGTTTTATTAATGGCTACCGTTGATTCAGCATTTTTTTAAACATGGCTGTGGACTAATACTTATAGGAAAAGAGACGATAAAACAACATGTAGTTTGACGAAAACCTACAAAAAAACCCACTGAACACTGGACTATTTAGGTGAAGGCAGACACCGCGCAGTTCGGGTCAAAGGTCAACATGACCCGGGATTGCTCTCAATGCATTGGCCCTGTTATTTCAGGCGTATATAACAGGGACTCGGATGGGAAGGGCCGTGTGTGTTCTCTATGTGGAATGATGAAGGGCGTAGCTGCCATATAGGCAAAAAGGCAATTGCCTACACATAATTTTGTAAAAAAAAAATTAAATAAAGTAAATGTTAAATTTGAAAGAAAAATGTTACAGGTGAATGTATTTCAACATGCTGAAAGCATGGATATGTACGTATAATTGCACTCTAAACGTTTTGCCTACACATAATAACTGGCTCAGATACGCCCCTGATGATTGAAGTGAGTGAGAGGTTGGGTTGAGATGTGAGAAGGAGCTTGTCATGAAGGGATGTTGCTGAGGTGTGAGGACAATAGTGCTGGTATTGGCATACAACATGCAATACGATACATCAGGATGCTAAAATATTAGTCACAACGATATATTGCCTAAATTATTGTGCACTGAAACTGCGATACAATATGAATCCTGATATAAGGGTGACGATACAATAGGTATCACGATACTAAAATCTTTAATGCTAACATCAACTATGAAATCCCTTAAGATCAAAACAAAACCATTTTAAAGTATTTTGTCAAATTCGGCCAGCGTTGTTCAATGTTCATTAGGAAAAGAGATAATTATGTTTATACACAGACTTTGTGAATGTTAACAACATGGGAGCGCTATGTCTGACACAGTTCTTGACGCAAGAATTTCCGAGAAAACGTTAACTTATGAAGGGAATATAAGTAAGCAAATGTTTTAATCATCCAACAAAAGTGAGTCTTTTTTCTTGACAATTTGGCAATATTCAAAGTTAAACATTGATATATTGTGTCCCCTTTAAAGTATCGTATCAGGATATACGACAATGTAAAACTTTGTATCGATTCACTGTATCGGTGGCCCATGGATCGATGCGTATCGATGAATTGTCACACCACTAGAGGACAAGCATGTCTTAAATGGGTATGGTTGAGGTGTGAGAGCATGTCATAAAGTGTTGGGACTGTGGTACATATGTCTTGAAGGGGTGGGTTTGGTACACGTATTTCATGTGGGGGCCTTCATGGGGGGTGAGATCAAGGGTTTCATGAAGATGGGATGGGGGGTGACATCAAGCGTTTCATGAAGATGGGGGTTGGCTGTGAACAAGCGTTTCATGAAGATGGGGGTTGGCTGTGAACAAGCGTTTCATGAAGATGGGGGTTGGCTGTGAACAAGGGTTTCATGAAGATGGGGGTTGGCTGTGAACAAGCGTTTCATGAAGATGGGGGTTGGCTGTGAACAAGCGTTTCATGAAGATGGGGGTTGGCTGTGAACAAGGGTTTCATGAAGATGGGGGTTGGCTGTGAACAAGCGTTTCATGAAGATGGGGGTTGGCTGTGAACAAGGGTTTCATGAAGATGGGGGTTGGGTGTGAACAAGCGTTTCATGAAGATGGGGGTTGGGTGTGAACAAGCGTTTCATGAAGATGGGGGTTGGGTGTGAACAAGCGTTTCATGAAGATGGGGGATGACATCAAGCAGTTCATGAAGGTGTGGGTCTGAGATTTGACAACAAGCCAGTCGTGATGGATTGGAGGAGAGAGCATGTAATGAATGGTTGGGGTTGAAGGGTGAGAACAAACATTTCATGAAGGGGTGGGCTTTAAAAGTGTTTGAACATGTCATGAAAGGTTTAGGTTGAAATTTGAGAACAGCAATGTGAGATAAAGTGGAAGAGGGTGAAAGGAAGTGATTTGTACGGTTTATTTCAAATATGGTGAGTTTTTTTTGTTTTTTTAATTTTTAAAAGAAAATATTAAAAGTAGCAAGTGATTTTGATACTTTGTGTTCTACTTGAGTGTGTTGAGACGAGAGCAATCATATATTGCCTCTCGTTTCATATTTTCTAAAAATGATAGTAGTCAGAGAGAACATTTCATATTCACCAGGTGTAGTATCTGGTTGGTGTAGTACTGATAATATTGTTTTAAAAAGTGGGCCCACTCATGTAAGGTGACCAAAACATGTAGGTCCACATTTCTACACTGCCAAGCCTTATTATACTGGCTGGTGATGATGAACAATTTCTGAACTTCGACAGAAAAACTAGAGAAACCACATTGATAAATTGCGAAGATTCATTTGGTTGGCTTGCTGATTAACATTTTTAAAAACATAGGCCCAGCTCTTCAGTCATATCACATGCAAGCCATAATATGATCGAAACTGGCAGGTCCCCATTTGAAAATGACAAGTCTTTATTGGGTAGATACTGTATTGGTGATATTGTGGGCCCTGTTGTAAATAATTTGTGTAGATGTATGCAAACAGGTATTATGTCTTGATAATTGTTTAGAGTCACATTACCCCCATGTTGGGCACACAAAGTCTATGAAGTTTGAAAACCATGACAGCTGCTCTCTCCATGTCCCAATTGTGTAGATCGATGCTCATGCTGTTGATCACTGGATTGTCTGGTCCAGGCATGATTATTTACAGACCGCCGCCATGTAGCTGGAATATCACTCTCTTTCAATAATATAACTTTTGCATATTTATTAAAACAAGAAAGTTATTCAGATTAAATATTGAAAAGCCTCATCACTCTTCTTGTACCAATACAACATATCAATCTAATTGTAAATGTCCAAGGAAGGGTAAGAAATTCTGATACATGCATGTAGGGAGGGTCAAGACCATGTAACGTCCCCAAAAGTATGGCAGGTATTATGTAAGGGTCAATAAGTGTATCACTGCACCTAGTAAAACCTCAAGTTCCTTTCTGTAATACATGAACGGTCCCATATTTCATAAAGAAACCAAACTGTTTCAGATATATGAAAATCAGCTTTTTATTTATTTAAAAGGTTAAATAAATTTGTTAAAAAAATTAGTAGAACTTTATGTTGGGTCTATTGTATTTCTGTCAAGTAAAACAATTACACCTTGTTAGTGTATGACACATATTTTGCCCAGAATTCTCCATTTTGTAAATTGTCCAATTATGATGTAATAGCCATGCAGATGTGTAAAATAACTGCCGATCTTGAGTATCCGTCTTTTCTGAACCCCTGGTGCTCAATCAGGAATTGCAAAGCATGGATGTGGTGTGTTGGATAAGTGAGTTTCAGATGGTGATAAGGAAAGAGCACCTGAGATTGGGTGGTGACAGAGAAACAGCATCTGAGATTGGGTGGTGACAGAGAAACAGCATCTGAGGGATGGTGACAGAGAAACAGCATCTGAGATGGGATGGTGACAGAGAAACAGCATCTGAGATTGGATGGTGACAGAGAAACAGCATCTGAGATGGGATGGTGACAGAGAAACAGCATCTGAGATTGGATGGTGACAGAGAAACAGCATCTGAGATGGGATGGTGACAGAGAAACAGCATCTGAGATTGGATGGTGACAGAGAAACAGCATCTGAGATGGGATGGTGACAGAGAAACAGCATCTGAGATTGGATGGTGACAGAGAAACAGCATCTGAGATGGGATGGTGACAGAGAAACAGCATCTGAGAGATGGTAACAGAGGATGGTGGATGGTGACAGAGAAATGGCATCTGGCATCTGAGATGGGATGGTGACAGAGAAACAGCATCTGAGATGGGATGGTGACAGAGAAACAGCATCTGAGATGGGATGGTGACAGAGAAACAGCATCTGAGATGGGATGGTGACAGAGAAACAGCATCTGAGATGGGATGGTGACAGAGAAGCAGCATCTGAGTGAGGGTGGTGACAGAGAAACAGCATCTGAGAGAGTGTGGTGACAGAGGCATCTGGGATGGTGACAGAGAAACAACATCTGAGATTGAATGATGACAGAGAAACAACATCTGAGATGGGATGGTGACAGAGAAGCAGCATCTGAGTGAGGGTGGTGACAGAAAAAGTATCATTGTTAGGGATGGTTACAGAGAAAGCATTATAGTTAGGGATGGTGACAGAGAAAGAGTGTCGGAGATAGGGTGGTGACAGAAACAGCATGTGAGATGGGTGACAGAGAAAGAGCATTATAGTTAGGGGTAGTGACAGAGAAAGAGCATTATAGTTAGGGATGGTGACAGAGAAAGAGCATTATAGTTAGGAGCGGTGACAGAAACGGCATGTGAGATGGGTGACAGAAACAGCATGTGAGATGGGTGACGGAGAAAGAGCATTATAGTTAGGGATGGTGACAGAAAGAGCATTATAGTTAGGAGCGGTGACAGAGAAACGGCATGTGAGATGGGTGACAGAGAAACAGCATGTGAGATGGGTGACAGAGAAAGAGCATTATAGTTATGGGTGGTGACAGAGAAACAGCATGTGAGATGGGTGACAGAGAAAGAGCATTATTATAGTTACGGGTGGTGACAGAGAAAGCATTATAGTTAGGGGTGGTGACAGAGAAACAGCATGTGAGATGGTGACAGAGAAAGAGCATTATAGTTAGGGGTGGTGACAGAGAAAGAGCATTATAGTTAGGGGTGGTGACAGAGAAACAGCATGTGAGTCACGAATGGGGGAGAGCATCTGCAGAGGGTTTTGGACCTGAGAGAGATGATGTCCAGTAAGGTGGGAACTGTTAGATGGAGCAGAGCGAATCTGATCTCAGGGTGGCGACTAAGAGAGAGTATCTCAGTTGGGGTGGGAACTGAAAAAGAGACTGGACCTACTTTTTCATAGGCTAGATTGTTTTTGTTTTATAAAATATATAGATTCCATAGTAATGGTGCAGGACACAGCAGGTGAGTATAACTTGTCTTTTCAAAAGACAGACTCTAAAAATAGGATATTGTTACACTATCAGAGGAGTTTGCGGATTACATTTGCTCTTAACTAAGCACATTCTTAATACTGGTTCTAAAATCAATATTTAGCAGCTATGTCCTGTTGTCGGATGTTTGACCTACATTGCTGCCATTTCAGTTTGAGAAGGAAGGGAGGTAATTCACAAGTTGCCTCCCTTGAACCAAATAGTTATGGAAATTATAAGTTTCATATGATGGGAAAAAAACATTGTTTCATAACTTCTTTGTACAGACACCATCATTCTCAATGTCACATTTTTTACTGTTATGAGTGGATAGACACCCACTGCAACTATTTAAAAATATGTTATCGACTCCTATTTAAGTCAGAGGGACAAGAGACATATTTCAACACTTAATATAGTCAAACATTGTTTTGTCAAATTTTGGTGTGTTGATATCAATTATAGCAACACGAGTTGATAAAGTGACTAATGTCCGAGGCTTGCCAAGGATATTAACTTTTATCAACGGGTGATAATAGAATTGATATCAGTAGACAAGATGGTGAGATTCTATTTATCATCAAAAATCACTCATCGTTAGTTTTCAGTGAAAAATGTACATCTCTGAACATGGTACTACCATTAGACTTAAAGTGCAGGGATGGAATAGCATTGTGATGTCACCAAGTTTATGACATCATAGCATTGTGAGTCATGTCATGGGCATTGTACAAAATCTACTGTCATAACGATATCTCCTAGGAGATTTAGTTTTATCCCACACAAGCAATATCTTCAGTGGAACACAGTTTGGATGATAAAGTGAGATGCTTCAACATGGCTCCAGATAATTTTTCAACATCAAGAGTATGTACTCCTTATTTTTTCAATGCAGGAGTACTGGAAAAACATAAGAGTACATTCAGAGTAATGAATGGAATTTAATGGCGTATCAGTAATCTTGTGTTCCGTTTCATATATGCACCACAACATTGCTAGCCTTGTGTAAACAGGTCAATAAACAATAAAACAGTACTTTTTCAGATAAGTACGCCAGTAAATGATTCTAAGACCGTACACCATTGCAGTGGTGCGTATCAGCTACGTTTTCTAAATTATTTCCTACCGTATCGTGTATATATTTTACCTGTACATACGCCGATACGGCCCTTATCTGGAGCCCTGCTTCAAAGGTGATTTAGTTTGGTAATTCTGTTTCAGACCAGCAGGATGTCGTGGGACAGCTACATGGATACCCTGGCAGGATACACCGATCACAAAATGATATTCGGTGGCATCTATGGATTCGACGGTACAAGGTGGACAGACAAGGGGGACTTTGCCCCCAACATAAAAGAGGTGACAACCATGGTGAATGCCTGCAATAACAACTGTACAGACTTATCAAATGCATACACTAATGGGGTGTATCTTAAGGAAAAGAAGTTCAGGTTCTTGCGATCTGACCCTGAAGAGAAGTTGATCATATTTACCCGCAGTGAGGGGGAACAGCTTCAAAATGGCTGTGCAGTGTTGACAAATCAAACCATTCTCATTTGTGTATGTCAAGAGGCATCTAAAGGATCTGCTGCCGTCGACAGTGCAACTAAGCTCGCCAAGTACTTGAAGGAGAATGCATATTAACCAAGCTCTCTGACCAGTTCTTGATAGGCAGAGTATCGTCGTACCAAGACAACATTCCGCAGCCTGAACCAATGCTATGCTACTATGACAATGAACTCATCTATAATTTGTGTAATGGCGGTGATCAAACAAGCTGTAGTCAGTATTAACAGACCTTACTGAACTCATTTCTCTGTGCATGACTTGGAACCTGTTGCTTGTAATCTGTTTGACTAGATGCTCACATTTACCAACTGTTTTTTGTTGAATATGTTTAAAAGATCAACAAAGTGAGTGGATTAATAAAAAACTTCACCTGTTAAGCGTTAGATTCTGTTGCGATTCTGTAACCCCAACACATGGCCTTATTAGGAATAACTGTAATAAACTAGCTGTTGTCACATTGTCTTTTCATTGTGTCCATTTGAAGGATCCGTTACCTTGGTTTCCATTGGGTGGCAGCAGTATTTGGCCCATTGGGGTTACTGAAACCCATATATACTACTCAAATATAGTCAAGGAACCACTGGTGTTATTGAGTGAGTGAGTTTAGTTTTAAGCAGCATTCAGCAATATTCCAGGTATATGGCGGTCTGGTGTTATTGAAACCCATATATACTACTCAAATATAGTCAAGGAACCACTGGTGTTATAGAAACCCATATATACTACTCAAATATAGTCAAGGAACCACTGGTGTTATAGAAACCCATATATACTACTCAAATATAGTCAAGGAACCACTGGTGTTATAGAAACCCATATATACTACTCAAATATAGTCAAGGAACCACTGGTGTTATATCAAGGAACCACTGAGTGTTGTAGAAACCCATATATACTACTCAAATATAATCAAGGAACCACTGGTGTTATAGAAACCCATATATACTACTCAAATATAGTCAAGGAACCACTGGTGTTATAGAAACCCATATATACTACTCAAATATAGTCAAGGAACCACTGGTGTTATAGAAACCCATATATACTACTCAAATATAGTCAAGGAACCACTGGTGTTATACCCATATATACTACTCAAATAAGTCAGGCCTGGTGTTATTGAAACCCATATATACTACTCAAATATAGTCAAGGAACCACTGGTGTTATAGAAACCCATATATACTACTCAAATATAGTCAAGGAACCACTGGTGTTATAGAAACCCATATATACTACTCAAATATAGTCAAGGAACCACTGGTGTTATAGAAACCCATATATACTACTCAAATATAGTCAAGGAACCGCTGGTGTTATAGAAACCCATATATACTACTCAAATATAGTCAAGGAACCACTGGTGTTAAAACCCATATATATACTCAAATATAGTCAAGGAACCACTGGTGTTATAGAAACCCATATATACTACTCTAATATAGTCAAGGAACCACTGGTGTTATTGAAACCCATATATACTACTCAAATATAGTCAAGGAACCACTGGTGTTATTGAGTGAGTGAGTTTAGTTTTAAGCAGCATTCAGCAATATTCCAGATATATGGCGGTCTGGTGTTATTGAAACGCATATATACTACTCTAATATAGTCAAGGAACCACTGGTGTCACTGAAACCCAAATATACTACTCAAAGATAGTTAAGGAACAACTGATTCTTTTATTTGAGTTCATCTATCCTCATGGCAGATGAACTAGGTAATTTGAAAGAATCAGGTTCTTTCAGTTCTTTTATTTTCTGAGCGAGTGAGGGGAAATCTTAGACATTTATCATATGCTGAAAGTTTTACGCTGCACTCAGCAATATTCCCGCAATATGGCAGCGGTCTGTAAATAATCGAGTCTGGACCAGACAATCCAGTGATCAACAGCATATAGCTATAACCTTGCTGAGTGGGACGTTACACCAACCAAACCGAATCACCCCCTGGAACCACTGTCCTGCAGAGGTGCAGTGATAGGGTGACTGTCCGCCTGCGTTTGCAGTGATCGCGTGCTTGTTTTGGCGGTGAATGTAAGTTCGGTGTTGAAAATCTAGTCACCATTTGTGAAAGACGAACAATATCATTTATATTTTAACATTTCACGAATGCAAAGTTTCTGGTGGTCATTATAATTTTATAGAAAGTTATAACTTGCTAGGTTAAACATGAAGAAAGCAATCAGCGATTATCGGCAGAACATACCTTTTCATGTAGACAAATACTAAGTTTAATACCAAATGGTTTGATTTTACAGTATTTCTATGTGCAGACATTGTTAATGATACACGTTTCCACATACATGTGAAGTCTTTGCTCAGTTGAATGCATAGTATTCATATAATCTGTCTATATGTAACCATGAAGTGACCGAGGTCCAGTGACTGTACACCCACCGTGAATGCTTGCAGTGATAGTATTTTGTTCATGCAGTGATCGCTATAGTACAGTCGTTTCAAACATGAGCATGGACCTGTAGAAGTGAAGATGACTGAAATAGACCTAAGGTTTGGATCTAAGCTCTATTAGCATAGGATCAGAAATTGAAGTCCCAGCTATAGCTCCGTTAAAGCACTTCAAGCGCAACTTACCCGTGAAGATACGGGTTAGAATTGATCTTCAGTAACACATGCTTATCGTAAGAGGCGACTAACGGGATCGGGTGGTCAGGCTCGCTGACTTGGTTGACACATGTCATCGAATCCCAATTGTGTAGATCGATGCTCATGCTGTTGATCACTGGATTGTCTGGTCCAGACTCGATTATTTACAGACTGCCGCCATATAGCTGGAAAACTGCTGAGTGCGGCGTTAAACAACAACCAACCAATGAAGCACAACTTTTGATTCGGCTTCTCGGCCTTCATCAAGCACAACTCCTTATTGCAGTTGATTCGTATCTCGGCATACAGTACCAAACGTTCTTATCCATGCAAGACCGCCAACTTTTGATTCGGCTTCTCGGCCTTCATCAAGCACAACTCCTTATTGCAGTATTCGTACATACAGTACCAAACGTTCTTCATCCATGCAACGACATGTCAGGTGTCACCAAACATCATCTAAATGTGATTTATGTGACAGGGCGTACATCGACAAAGATAAACTAAAACCACACAAGCAAAAGCATGAACGGAAAACTTGACTTTCCGAAGTGTGCGAAAGTGTACTTGTCGCGCGATTCCCTACGAGCCCATTTGAAAAAAAATCATACCAATTCTTCCACATATACATGTACAATTTGCACAGCAGGATTCATTTCACCCCTAAACATGGCGAGGATACATAAGAGTCATAGCGGCTTTCCGCATTAGAAGATTTTGTCATCATTTACCTCCGAGTGATGTTTTATGTGAGTACATGTAATACACTTGTTCATCGTGCCACTGTACGTGTCACTGAAGTCATATTCACCTCGAATTAAATTGAAAAGGTTAATGTTCTGAATGAACCACTGTATGAACAATAGAGCAAAAGAAAGTGTACACCCATGTTTGCTGTCCAAAATGAAACAAACAAAATTTTATTCACTACTGGTGCATTGGATGTGCGTATCATTTTCTTCTTGTAGACAGTGAGTTTGCAGTGTTTCGGCGAATGTTTTCTGTCAAATAACGTGTCGATAATGTTTGTAATTTCTTGTAAGATTATATTTTCAAGTGTTTACTTTCTCTTTCCCGGTAATGTATAAAGCTCATTATGGTACATGGATGTACACGCTTAACTCTGAACGTAAACCAGAGCTAGTCAGTTCGCATGTGTGTATACTTAGGGGGGTGTTTAGCCTTCCTTCAACACCGGCACTGGGGCGGTAGGGTAGCCTGGCGGTTACAGCTGTTCGCTCATCACGCCGAGGACAAGGGTTCGATTCCCAACATGGGTACAGTGTGTGGAGCCCATTTCTGGTGAGTAGAGTCGGGGGTTACAGACCAATCCGATTAGTTAGTCAGTCGGAGAAAGTGTAACCGAAACGGGGTGTCAGACCAATCCGAATATTTGGTATGCTTGACTAAATTCAGTCACAACACTGAACACGTTTGACAAAGGAAATGTGAAAAAGTAACCCGAAACTATATCTGTTTTCATTTTGCCGCAGTTTCCGTTTTTACGGCGGCAAGTCTTTTTCAAATTTCTTTATTCATATCTAGGGAGAATAAAATCACAAGTTCTTCATACAAAATGCTAAAATAGATGTACAAGTATCTGGCTTACTCCATGAAACGCAAAAATATTACATAAAATAAGGACAATCCAATTTGCCGATAACGTTTTCGATTTATATTTTTCTTAAACTTTAAGTCGAAGAACATCCTGGAAGAAAATAATTATCAGTCTCGGACATAAGATGTATTTACAAGAAGATGATCGTAACAAAGACCTCGACTACGCCCTTACTGGATGATGAATATGTTAGACCACGTCCTCATTAGAGACACATGTCATCAACCATGCTCTCACTGCTTCTGTGATGACCCATAAGGCACACCCCACATCATGACCCATGCTATAGACCACGCCCCTAAAGCATGACACGAACGGTAGACCATGCTCCCACAGCATGACCCATAAGGCAGACCCCACAGCATGACCCATGCTATAGACCACGTACCTAAAGCATGACACACAAGATAGACCATGCTCCCACACCATGACCCATAAGGCAGACCTCGCAGCATGACCCATGATATAGACCACGCCCCTAAAGCAGGACACACAAGATAGACCATGCTCCCACACCATGACCCATAAGGCAGACCCCACAGCATGACCCATGCTATAGACCACGCCCCTAAAGCAGGACACACAAGATAGACCATGCTCCCATAGCATGACACTTAAGGCTGACCCCACAGCATGACCCATGCTATAGACCACGCCCCTAAAGCAGGACACATACGACAGACCATGCTCCCATAGCATGACACTTAAGGCTGACCCCACAGCATGACCCATGCTATAGACCACGCCCCTAAAGCAGGACACATACGACAGACCATGCTCCCATAGCATGACACTTAAGGCAGACCCAACAGCATGACCCCTGCTATAGACAACGCCCCTAAAGCATGACACATACGACAGACTATGCTCCCACAGCATGACACATAAGGCTGACCTCACAGCATGACCCATGCTATAGACCACGCCCCTAAAGCATGACATACACGATAGACTTGCAATACTCCGAGTATACTCGGATTTTTGCGGTTATCAAGAATATAGCTTTCCAATTCTAAGGTCTGGGTGGAATTTCGATGCCTTTTCGTTGTTCAGACCTATGCATTAAACGAAGACAGATCGGGGTACTTTTGGGGCACGTTTCTGCTGAAGACGAACTGTTTGGAGCGTCTGTAAAAGGCTCAATACTGCCCCCGCACATCAAGTTGACTTGCTTGAGGGGTAACACAGCCTAGACAAAGGGATAGTTGAGATGTGCCAGAGCTGATGTCTGTCGCTTTGAGACAAGGATACTGATACCAATTTGGACTATCCTTGTAATGTGATGGTTTTGAACAATTTGAAATATTGATGGTTGTCACCAGCACTATGCATAACTGACGATGAATTGCGATTGTCTGCAACAATTTAAAATATCAATTGTTGTCATGGACTCATGCCAAAGTACCGGAAGTTCCGATGGATCCAAACAAATCCGTACAGTGACCACTGCAAATGTTCACATTTCGTTAATTAGTAATACAGGCCACCCTACAGTACATCAGGGTAATACAGACCACCCTACAGTACATCAGGGTAATACAGACCACCCTACAGTACATCAGGGTAATACAGACCTCCCTACAGTACATCAGGGTAATACAGACCACCCTACAGTACATCAGGGTAATACAGACCACCCTACAGTACATCAGGGTAATACAGGACCACCCTACAGTACATCAGGGTAATACAGACCACCCTACAGTACATCAGGGTAATACAGGCCACCCTATCAGTACAGAACCCTACAGTACATCAGGGTAATACAGACCACCCTACAGTACATCAGGGTAATACAGACCACCCTACAGTACATCAGGGTAATACAGACCACCCTACAGTACATCAGGGTAATACAGACCACCCTACAGTACATCAGGGTAATACAGGACACCCTACAGTACATCAGGGTAATACAGACCACCCTACAGTACATCAGGGTAATACAGACCACCCTACAGTACATCAGGGTAATACAGACCACCCTACAGTACATCAGGGTAATACAGACCACCCTACAGTACATCATCAGGTAATACAGACCACCCTACAGTACATCAGGGTAATACAGACCACCACCCTACAGTACATCAGGGTAATACAGACCACCCTACAGTACATCAGGGTAATACAGACCACCCTACAGTACATCAGGGTAATACAGACCACCCTACAGTACATCAGGGTAATACAGACCACCCTACAGTACATCAGGGTAATACAGACCACCCTACAGTACATCAGGGTAATACAGGACACCCTACAGTACATCAGGGTAATACAGACCACCCTACAGTACATCAGGGTAATACAGACCACCCTACAGTACACAGTACATCAGGGTAATACAGGACACCCTACAGTACATCAGGTAATACAGACCACCCTACAGTACATCAGGTAATACCACCCTACAGTACATCAGGGTAATACAGACCACCCTACAGTACATCAGGGTAATACAGACCACCCTACAGTACATCAGGGTAATACAGACCACCCTACAGTACATCAGGGTAATACAGACCACCCTACAGTACATCAGGGTAATACAGACCTCCCTACAGTACATCAGGGTAATACAGACCACCCTACAGTACATCAGGGTAATACAGACCTCCCTACAGTACATCAGGGTAATACAGGACACCCTACAGTACATCAGGGTAATACAGACCACCCTACAGTACATCAGGGTAATACAGACCACCCTACAGTACATCAGGGTAATACAGGACACCCTACAGTACATCAGGGTAATACAGGACACCCTACAGTACATCAGGGTAATACAGACCACCCTACAGTACATCAGGGTAATACAGACCACCCTACAGTACATCAGGGTAATACAGACCACCCTACAGTACATCAGGGTAATACAGGACACCCTACAGTACATCAGGGTAATACAGACCACCCTACAGTACATCAGGGTAATACAGACCACCCTACAGTACATCCTACAGTAATACAGGATACACCCTACAGTACATCAGGGTAATACAGGACACCCTACAGTACATCAGGGTAATACAGACCACCCTACAGTACATCAGGGTAATACAGGACCACCCTACAGTACATCAGGGTAATACAGGACACCCTACAGTACATCAGGGTAATACAGACCACCCTACAGTACATCAGGGTAATACAGACGACACCCTACAGTACATCAGGTAATACAGGACACCCTACAGTACATCAGGGTAATACAGACCACCCTACAGTACATCAGTGTAATACAGGACACCCTACAGTACATCAGGGTAATACAGACCACCCTACAGTACATCAGGGTAATACAGACAGGACACCCTACAGTACATCAGGGTAATACAGGACACCCTACAGTACATCAGGGTAATACAGACCACCCTACAGTACATCAGGGTAATACAGACCACCCTACAGTACATCAGGGTAATACAGGACACCCTACAGTACATCAGGGTAATACAGACCACCCTACAGTACATCAGGGTAATACAGACCACCCTACAGTACATCAGGGTAATACAGACCACCCTACAGTACATCAGGGTAATACAGGACACCCTACAGTACATCAGGGTAATACAGACCACCCTACAGTACATCAGGGTAATACAGACCACCCTACAGTACATCAGGGTAATACAGACCTACAGTACCTACCCTACAGTACATCAGGGTAATACAGGACCACCCTACAGTACATCAGGTGTAATACAGACCACCCTACAGTACATCAGGGTAATACAGGACACCAGGGTAATACAGGACACCCTACAGTACATCAGGGTAATACAGGACACCCTACAGTACATCAGGGTAATACAGGACACCCTACAGTACATCAGGGTAATACAGGACACCCTACAGTACATCAGGGTAATACAGACCACCCTACAGTACATCAGGGTAATACAGACCACCCTACAGTACATCAGACCACCCTACAGTACAATACAGACCACCCTACAGTACATCAGGGTAATACAGGACACCCTACAGTACATCAGTGTAATACAGACCACCCTACAGTACATCAGTGTAATACAGACCACCCTACAGTACATCAGGGTAATACAGACCACCCTACATCAGTGTAATACATCAGGGTAATACAGACCACCCTACAGTACATCAGGGTAATACAGGACACCCTACAGTACATCAGGGTAATACAGGACACCCTACAGTACATCAGGGTAATACAGACCACCCTACAGTACATCAGGGTAATACAGACCACCCTACAGTACATCAGTGTAATACAGGACACCCTACAGTACATCAGTACATCAGGGTAATACAGGACCACCCTACAGTACATCAGGGTAATACAGACCACCCTACAGTACATCAGGGTAATACAGGACACCCTACAGTACATCAGGGTAATACAGACCACCCTACAGTACATCAGGGTAATACAGACCACCCTACAGTACATCAGGGTAATACAGACCACCCTACAGTACATCAGGGTAATACAGACCACCCTACAGTACATCAGGGTAATACAGACCACCCTACAGTACATCAGGGTAATACAGGACACCCTACAGTACATCAGGGTAATACAGACCACCCTACAGTACATCAGGGTAATACAGGACACCCTACAGTACATCAGGGTAATACAGGACACCCTACAGTACATCAGGACACCCTACAGTACATCAGGTAATACACCCTACAGTACATCAGGGTAATACAGACCACCCTACAGTACATCAGGGTAATACAGGACACCCTACAGTACATCACATACATCAGACCACCCTACAGTACATCAGGGTAATACAGGACACCCTACAGTACATCAGGGTAATACAGACCACCCTACAGTACATCAGGGTAATACAGGACACCCTACAGTACATCAGGGTAATACAGACCACCCTACAGTACATCAGGGTAATACAGGACACCCTACAGTACATCAGGGTAATACAGACCACCCTACAGTACATCAGGGTAATACAGACCACCCTACAGTACATCAGGGTAATACAGACCACCCTACAGTACATCAGGGTAATACAGACCACCCTACAGTACATCAGGGTAATACAGGACACCCTACAGTACATCAGGGTAATACACAGACCTCCCACCCTACAGTACATCAGGGTAATACAGGACACCCTACAGTACATCAGGGTAATACAGACCACCCTACAGTACATCAGGGTAATACAGACCACCCTACAGTACATCAGGGTAATACAGACCACCCTACAGTACATCAGGGTAATACAGGACACCCTACAGTACATCAGGGTAATACAGACCACCCTACAGTACATCAGTGTAATACAGACCACCCTACAGTACATCAGGGTAATACAGACCACCCTACAGTACATCAGGGTAATACAGACCACCCTACAGTACATCAGGGTAATACAGACCACCCTACAGTACATCAGGGTAATACAGGACACCCTACAGTACATCAGGGTAATACAGGACACCCTACAGTACATCAGGGTAATACAGACCACCCTACAGTACATCAGTGTAATACAGAGTCAGGTAATACAGACCACTCCTACAGTACATCACCCTACTACAGTACATCAGGGTAATACAGACCACCCTACAGTACATCAGGGTAATACAGACCACCCTACAGTACATCAGGGTAATACAGGACACCCTACAGTACATCAGGGTAATACAGGACACCCTACAGTACATCAGTGTAATACAGGACCACCCTACAGTACATCAGGGTAATACAGGACACCCTACAGTACATACATCAGGGTAATACAGACCACCCTACAGTACATCAGGGTAATACAGACCACCCTACAGTACATCAGTGTAATACAGGACACCCTACAGTACATCAGGGTAATACAGACCACCCTACAGTACATCAGGGTAATACAGACCACCCTACAGTACATCAGGGTAATACAGACCACCCTACAGTACATCAGGGTAATACAGACACCCTACAGTACATCAGGGTAATACAGGACACCCTACAGTACATCAGGGTAATACAGGACACCCTACAGTACATCAGGGTAATACAGGACACCCTACAGTACATCAGGGTAATACAGACGGACACTCTACAGTACATCAGGGTAATACAGACCACCCTACAGTACATCAGGGTAATACAGGACCACCCTACAGTACATCAGGGTAATACAGGACACCCTACAGTACATCAGGGTGGCCACCCTACAGTACATCAGGGTAATACAGGACACCCTACAGTACATCAGAGTAATACAGGACACCCTACAGTACATCAGAGTAATACAGGACACCCTACAGTACATCAGGGTAATGCATACCACTCTGCAGTACATCAAAGTAATACAGGCCACCATAGAGTATTTTATGATATTTTCTCTTCATCCTACTGAAAGTACTAGAATCTGAACTTAACGGAGAAAGTGTAATCCCAAATATAACATGTGTTACATCCTACTGTATAAACTCTCTTTTTAGTCAAGGACAAACAGGGTCATTGTCGGAATGTGTGCGAATGTGTTTTTGCGAGATCATTGTCGTTTCATGTGTTGGCGGACTGATTGCGAGGCACTTTGGCTTGTAACGCTACTCTCGGAACATTCCGATCAGATTTTTTCGGGTGCGTGCGCATTCAGTTAGAGACAGCCACGTGGTATTAATAATACACGTATTGGACGTCTTATCCAAGCAGTTAGTCACAGCCGCGATTTCACCGTCTCAGATTAAAAACAGCGCTTGCCTGTCATGATGAGTTTGTACTAGACACTTTGAGATTAGGGGGTGTCTAGGGGTATGGGGAGATTGACAGATAGACGATGAAGACGCTAGCAAATATGATAAACATGTACACTGGGATGGGGTTGCGGGGTGGGAGGGGATGTTATGACACTGACGCCTGTTGTGACGACAGGGACGGGAGGACGGCAGCGGTGCGACGTTACCCAGACATGAGATGGCATTGTGACGGTTACTGTGATACAATCTTGGGTTGACAGGATCGTCATTGTATTGACCATGTCCTTGACTTGACGTAGATCGATGCTCCTGCTGTTGATCACTGGATTGTCTGGTCCAGACTCGAATATTTATCGACCGCCACCATATAGCTGGAATTTTGCTGAGTGCGGCGTAAAACTAAACTCACTCACTCCTTTCAATAAGACATGGTTCCTAGGGACAGTATTCATATAGGAATGCATCACTGGGGCCTTACATGTTTATATGATAGCCGAGACACGAGGCCAAACAAGGTAAAAATGCCATTAACCCAAGCAAGGGAGGGCGTTGAACCGCCAACTGACGTTAAGGGTCAAGGTCATCCAAACGAAACTCCCATTCGTCTTTAATTGACTGTTTACATTTGGCGTTACCTGAGTATAATATTTCCTGTATAATGTTATCGTCAGCGGGAGAAGACCCTTCAACGTTGCCAGCATCAACAGGCGTATCGGAGCACGACATTTCAACCTCTTCACTGGAACATTCTGAAGGCATTCTTCAGGACTGCTTTCGTAAAATAAATCGACGACATATATCATATTTGGGATTACACTTTCTTAGTAAAGTACAGATTCTTGTACTATTGTTGGGTTAAGTCCTATTCGGGATTCGAACCCACACCCTCAGAGTCAGGCACCAGATCGACTACACACAAAGTCAGCAGCCTAACCCGCTCAGCCACCGAGACTCCACTGGCATACTAAATGGTATTTGTCCTTCCAGTATGGGGGCGGTGGGTTAGCCTAGTGGTTAAAGCGTTCGCTCGTCACGCAGAAGACCCAGGTTCGATTCCCCACATGGGTACAATGTGTGAGGCCCATTTCTGGTGTCCCTGTCGTGATTTTGCTGGAATATTGCTGAAAGCGGGGTAAAACTGAACTCACTCACTCGTCACACTGAAGACAGGGGTTCGATTCCCCACATGGCTACAATGTGTGAAGCCCATTTCTGGTGTGCCCTGCCGTGATGTTGCTGGAATATTGCTAAAAGCGTCGTAAATCCATACTCACTCCCACCAGTATGATGTCCCGTGTGCGAAAAACGCATAATGTCGGAAAGCGCACTTTCAATCTCCAAATCATCATCATCATCATCATCATCATCATCATCATCATCATCATCATCATCATCATAATCATCATCAGTATATCATCATCATGTGGTCTTAACTGTGCGGGATCGGTGGGGTAGCTTAGTGGTTAAAGCGTCCGCTCGTCACGCAGAAGACCCGGGTTCGATTCCCCTCATGGGTACAATGTGTGAGGCCCATTTCTGATGTCCCCTGCCGTGATATTGCTGAAATATTGCTAAAAGCGGGGTAAAACTGAACTCACTCACTCATCACGCTGAAGACAGGGGTTCGATTCCCCACATGGCTACAACGTGTGAAGCCCATTTCTGGTGTGCCCTGCCTAAACTCACTCTTAACTGTGCGAGGTCACAAGTCAGCAGTCTTTAGTCGGTGATGCTAACCGAAATCATAAATACTAAAGCATCTCTTTGCGACTGCAGTCTCTTCTCGAAGAATAATAAAGAAAACAAATGATGCTAAGTAAAACACACGAAAACGATCGGTTCCTCTCATCGTTGTTTAGATTTAGGAGACCTCATGTATTGCATCAGAAAACTTCCAACGTAGCTGGAAGGGAATAAATATATTCGGTCACGGCATCAATGGAACTCGCTGTGCTAATGGTATACGTTAGCGCTGGCACGTGGAGCTGTCTACTCTTCCAGCTGGGTAGGGAATTCGGTCAGCTCGCAGGTGCCCTCTACTCTCCACCTTTCCCAACTCCATAGTTTCACCTGTCAGGTATTTTTTCATTGATGAGGGAGAGGAAGTAGTGGTTTCACAACGTTGTGTGAGCTGGCACGTCAAGAGAGTAGGGTTTCTACCGTAGAGGCTGTACGTACAGCTTAACACATGTGAACGTCCTTCCTCTCCTGTTGATTAGAAGACAAAATAACGGTTTATGTATTTGTAGTAGTTGAACAAAATTTGCATTTGGTTTCTATATACTTTCCTTTCGTTACCCATTATTCATTCATTCATTCATTCATTCATTCATTCATTCATTCATTCATTCATTCATTCATTCATTCATTCATTCATTCATTCATTCATTCATTTATTTATTTACACACACATAGCTTTCACTGCTGTGGTTCCCTTTATACCAAATTACCTTCAGTAACCCATGCTTGTCGTAAGAGGCGACTAACGGGATCGGGTGGACAGGCCCGCTGGCTTGGTTGACACATATCATCGGTTCCCAATTGCGCAGATCGATGCTCATGTTGTTGATCACTGGATTGTTTGGTGCAGACTCGATTATTTACAGACCGCCGCCATATAGCTGGAATATTGCTGAGTGCGGCGTAAAACTAATTCACTCACTCACTTTACACCAAATGAAATCTCTTTCCTTGGATAACAGAAACTGGTTATTATCTGGCTTGGAACGTTTCATGTTTACAAACCATGTTCAGATACTAATTTTCTTTCGTTTCAAGAGGCTGTAATTGAAACAGATCGACAATGTATCTTTGTGCCTGCCAACAATTACTATATTTTCTGTGATCGAAAATGTTGTTGATCATTTTTAATTGGTTTGCCTCATTCGTGAAAATTGTATAATAGCGTTAAAATCATCAACATATTGGTCATGTGAATTTGCCGAAAAAAACGTTGTTCAGGTGTTAAGGATTTTTAGATCAGATACCAGCGGAGTATCAATCGTAATTTTGATGTTGAGAGGCATACAACCAATGTTTACACGAACTGGTTCATGTCAGGCCTTGCGCTGCATCCCGTTTACAAATGTTAGTGACTCTTTTCGAGATCTATTGTAAAGTAACGCCTTATCTCCACTGGATTTGGATTTCATATTTGTTAAATATTTAGCTACCATACCTTTGTTTCACGACCAGGGTATACTTGTACATGTAGGGTAGCTCCCTGAAACCTAGGACCGCCTCCGTGGTGTAGTGGTTAGAGCGTACGCCCGGGTTCGATCCCCGACCGCGTCGTACCAAAAGACGTTAAAATATGGTACTTGTTGGTCTCTGCCTGGCGCTCGGCATTAATGGGTACAACAAGGACTGGTCGGCTCGGAGTCAGTATAATGTGTCTGAGTAGGGTATTCATGCTTAACTGCGGCATGGTATCTCAGTGAGATAGCACTATAAAACCAGCTTAAGTCTGGGCTAGTACAAGCAGCCACACATACACACGCATGCACGTCGTCATATGATCGAAATATTCTTAAGTACGACGTTGACCCCATTTCACCTCACTTCACCTGAAACCTATCTGACGATCATATGGCACATATTTCTTTTAGGTTTTGAGACAAGAGTTTGTTTATTGATGACAACTTCTTTATTGTGAAGGTCCCTTGTTTGTTTATTGATGACAACTTGTTTATTGTGAAGGTCCCTTGTTTGTTTATTGATGACAACTTCTTTATTGTGAAGGGTCCTTCACAATAAACAAGTTGTCATCAATAAACAAACTCTTGTCTTTATGTGTATCACTTCTAAATGCCCTTCAAAGACTTTAAGGTTTTGGTTTGAAAAACAGTGAAGATCCAGGTTTTAATCTCCAGCAACCCATGGTTGGTGAAAAGTAACGTTCCGTATTTTTATGACCACGACGGTAACGTGTCCAACTGCGTCCTCACCGACATCAACGACCTTGAAGCATCACCAACATACCCTGGATTCCGTATCCCCATAAACAAGCCTGGAATGGCCGTATCGCCTCACTGTCTACATGGTCAGATCTCTGCGGCTGAGTGTTAACAAAGGTATACGATGGAGATCTGGCATTTCCTACGTGTTGATCAATTTCCTCTATACCTGTGGAACGCAGCACGGTGAAGGTCACGTGCATTATCTGGCCCGCATGTGGCGCATTTCCTGTGTGATCACTCCAAGATAGTATTGTGAGGTCCGCTTGCCGTCCTCGAGGTAATGGCGCCCAGCCACAGTGTGTGCCAACATCTAAACTGTTTGTGTGTTTGGATCTGTATAAACAACACTGTTCTCTTTTTGCCTTTAGCCAATGAAATTCTATACTATTGTTTTGGATGAAAGATCTGTGAATAACGATCCTACAGAAAACCTCGCTGAAACGTGCATAAGAAACAGACTTTTCCATTTATTGTATCCTGTACAATGTATAGAGGGTGAGCGTGAACGCAGTATCCCTTGTTTGTCTTCCCATGGGATCTCAGGCAGACTGTATCTCTAGCGCAACTTGTTTGTCTTAAGCTTCCCGTGGGATTCCAGTCCAAAATATTACCCCAGCTTCACTTCGTTGTCTTCCCGTGGGATTCCAGTCCAAAATATTACCCCAGCTTCACTTCTTTGTCTTCCCGTGAGATTCCAGTCCAAAATATTACCCCAGCTTCACTTCTTTGTCTTCCCGAGGGATTCCAGTCCAAAATATTACCCCAGCTTCACTTCGTTGTCTTCCCGAGGGTCTTCCCATGAGATTCCAGTCCAAAAATATTACCCCCAGCTTCACTTCGTTGTCTTCCCATGAGATTCCAGTCCAAAATATTACCCCAGCTTCACTTCTTTGTCTTCCCGTGAGATTCCAGTCCAAAATATTACCCCAGCTTCACTTCTTTGTCTTCCCGTGAGATTCCAGTCCAAAATATTACCCCAGCTTCACTTCTTTGTCTTCCCGTGAGATTCCAGTCCAAAATATTACCCCAGCTTCACTTCGTTGGATTCCCCTGTGATTCCAGTTTAGGGTATTGCTCCGGATTCATTTGGTTGTCTTTCCGTGGGATTCCAGATCAGTTCACTTCTTTGTCTTTCCCAGGGTTCCAGATCAGTCCATTGCCCCGGTTTCACTTGTCTCCCCTTGGAATATTAGATCAAAGTATTACCCAAGTTTTACTTGCTTGTCTTCACGTGGGATTCCATGGCAGACTATTGCCCCAGTCTCGCTCAAAATTTGACCATCGGCGACCAAAATGATGTCCCCATAAGGTTCAGACACCCATCTCACTGGGGCTCTTTTTCGATTTAAAAATTGATTCTTTTTTCTATCAACATTTTATGTGTTCAAAGACTAATCGTTAGTCGAACGGTAATGTAACATGGGGAATATTAATCCAGTGATTGACGTCATCAACGTATTGAGCCTAACCACCCGATCTCTTTAGTCGCCTCCTTGAGGTGAATGGGTTCGAACCCGGATTTGTCAGAGAATCAATAAGATTTTCGAAATGGTCCAGTCTGCTCATACCATCAACTGACTGACTGACTGAGTTTGGTTTAACGCCGCTTTTAGCAATATTCCAGCAATATCACGGCGGGGGACACCAGAAATGGGCTTCACACATTGTACCCATGTGGGGATTCGAACCCGGGTCTTCGGCGTGACGAGCCAACGCTTTAACCACTAGACTACCCCACCGCCCCCCATACCATCAACAATCGTATGCCTGACAACTAACTACTCCTTCATTTTCAGACGTTCGTGATGTAAACTGAAAACTAGGTTTCTGTGAGTTAGTGAGTGAGTTGGGTTATCGCCTCTGTACAATAATTTCAGTTATGTCACACGTTTCATGGAAGAATATAATAGTCAGATGTGATGCAGATCCAAGATGTTTACACTCTGGGTTAGGGTTAGTAAAGTAAACACCGCGAGCTTGGGTATGGTGGTATGGTGCTGGCAAACCAATAACATAATCAGGACGAACTGGGATTCGAACCACTGGTTTCTGAGGCAAGTAACCTGTCAACGAATTGCGGTGCCTTAGATGTCATGGTCAGCCCATGTCCCCGAAATACATAAACTCACTCACGCATACACATACATACACTCAATCACCAATACACCCACCCATCGACCCAACCACACTCTCACTTACATACACCAGCCACATTATGGCGGTGGGGTAGCCTAGTGGTTAAAGTGTCCGCTCGTCACGCTGAAGACCTGGGTTCGATTCCCCACATGGGTACATTGTGTGAAGCCCTTTTCTGGTGTCCCCCGCCGTGATATTGCTTGAACATTGCTAAAATCGGCGTAAAACTAAACTCACTCACACACCAGAGCACACACACACACACACATGTACACTCTCTCGCTCACACACAGACAGATCACGCACACGCATACCGTATTTCCTCTAATAAGCGCCCCCGACGCTTATTTTTTCAACGGACCTCCAGACCCGGCGCTTATCAAAATACCCTGTATTTTTAAAAGCAGGGATGAGTACAAAGCCTTCATTCTGTCCATCTGTCCTTCGGTCCCAAGTTATGATTTAAGGGACCATTCCTTAATATATTTATTTTTAGACCAAGGGAGAATACATTTGCGAAAAAATGCAAAGGTCTAAACCCGGCGCTTATTAGAGGCCCGACGCTTATTTCTTAAAGCACTGCTTTATCCCCGGCGGTTATTAGAGGCCCGGCGCTTAATAGAGACCCGGCGCTTAATAGAGGAAATACGGTACTTTGAGTATCATGGTAATGCAGATAATGCCATTCTACTGCATGCTGATAATCAAGTAATATTCAGTCAACCATATGCAATACTGCCAGCTCGACTGCTGATATTCCATTCCGTATGTTTATTGTCATTTCAATGAGGCATTGAGGTGGCACGACTGCCACACTGTAACCTTGAATAACACACACTCAATAACAACACCCCTGTGTTTGTTTACCCGTGTTTGTTTACCCGCACCAACAAGGTAAACACCATTCACGTTGTCATTGATTGTTCAGTTTATTAAAATACAACCAGTGAACAGACACAACAGGTAAACATAAACACAGACAGATATATCTGATAAGATATACTCCATTACGCAACAAAGTCGAATAAATAAGGTTTGACCCTGACCTTCATTATGACGTTGTAGGTGGCAGCACCTGTTGTACTCATGCCCGCTGTGTCAACACGTGATGTTGTTATGTAGAGATGGTGACGTAATGTCAGCTGTGGGCTCGATGTCCAATATCGACATTTGTAGGCCTCTCTCACGACGGCGGGACTCGTTTATTTCGACGGCGAGGTGTAATTATAGTTGTGTTATCAAGATTGAGATACCTGCTTCGTCAGAGGCGGATCCAGTCTGAAAAAGTGGGAGCGCCCATACCTTGCCACCCCCATCGACCTCCATTCACCCAACCCTCACCATTACCAACCTCCTCTGGATTCGAAAGTGTTATACTTAATGACTTATTTGATGCATGTCGTCCTATCCCGAGGCTTCTCACATTCACTGGATTGTCATATATTTCCATCCCTCTCCACTCCACTCCACTCCAGTCCACTCCACTCCACTCCTCCTCCGCTCCACTCCCGCTCCACTCCAAGTCCACTCCTCTCCACTCCGCTCCACTCCGCTCCGCTCCACTCCACTCACCTACGCTCCACTACACTCAAGTCCACTCCACTCCGCTCCGCTCCACTCCACTCCTAAACATCCTGTTTCAGTTATTCACGTTGACCTCCGAGTAATCCTTCATCTGTGTCCGCTTCTGAGTTCATCTGATGTAACACACTATTTGTATTGTGCAACCACACTTCACGTGCCATGTGATTACAACAACCAACAGGTGTTGTACACAGATGCTTGAAATTTCAGGTCAGTCAGTATGAGTATTTTCCAAATTTTTAGTATAACCCAGACAATCCCAAAATATAAATTCAGCTTTGTTGTAGCGAGTGAGTGAGTTTAGTTTTTCGCCGCTTTTAGCAATATTCCAGCAATATCACGGCCGGGGACACCATAAATGGGCATCACACATTGTACCCATGTGGGGAATCGAACCCAGATCCTCGGCGTGACGAGCGAACGCTTTAACCACTAAGCTACCCATTGCCCCAGAAATGGGCTTCACACCATGTGGAGTTGAATATCTGATGACTCTTTTACGTCGGAGTTAATGGGCGTATTCAAGGTTTCTAATTGTTGCAAACAAAAATGTGATTCAGGGTGTAATTTAACTTTGTTTATAAATACGGTTGGTCTTCTTTGGTTGTCAAGGTTACGATAAATGTCACAAAGATGAAAGGCTGTTTCTAATTTAGTTTAACTTTGTCATAGGAGGCGCTATACAGAAGTCTACTACGGTTACAAGGTCACATGACACACTTCCAATGACGCACGTCACGTGATGGCTACACACACGGTATTGGAGGCGGTATCTGACAGAAAGTTGTGCGAGACGACTGTAGTGAAGTGAATGATCGCATGCTGCGTCAGAACAAGGTCGTAGGTGACAGGATGACCATGTATAATTCATGAAACAATTTCACCCAACAAGACAGCCCCTCCGTCATCCGGGGACACCCACGTATGTCAGCCGCACTATGATAGGCTAGTACAGTGCAACCAGAAATTATTGAGAATTTAAAGACTGTAATTTTTAAAAAAAGTTTTCACTCATTACTCACGTATTAAATGTGAATATTAGCAGAACATAACTCCAGATACAAAGACAGGTGAGCAGTTAGTATTTTGTCAAGTCACCATGGGCAGCAATGCAGGCTTCAATGCGGCGGGGCATACTACTGATCAAAGAAGTTAGAAAGTCGTGGTCCATGCTGTCCCAATATCGGACCACCTCTTCTTTCATTTCAGCAATATTTGTCAGATTTTTCTTATTGACACTTTCCTTGATAAGTCCCCAAACATTTTCTATTAGATTTAGGTCAGGGCTATAGCTTGGCCAATCTAATAATGGCATATTTGGGGTCCGAAACCAGGCCTGTGAATGCTTTGAACGATGTTTTGGGTCGTTGTCCTGCTGGAAAATCAACAAATTTCCATAGAACACGTGAGCAGATGGAAGCAAATGTCCCTCGAGAGTATCTGGGTACCGCTCACTGTTCATATTCCCTTCAAATACACAGAGGGGCGTTGCCCCTAACACAGATATGCCACCCCACACATTAAATTTCGGACTGTACTTTGGGCGCTGATACAGAGGTTTTTCAGTTTGTTTGGTCCAGAATTTCAGTGTATTAGGAAACAGCCACACAGAACTTTCATCTGAGAAAATCACATTGTCCCAGTTAAAATTTCTATGCTGTAAGCAACAGTTCAACCTTCACTCCTTTTGTTCAGGTTTCATGATCGGTGATGGAATTCCTCGACTTTTCTGCCAACCCATTGCATGCAGTTCAGTTCCAATTGTCTCCTTACAGACACCCACAGTTCCTCTATCAATCATATCCAGCCTTAAGTTTTCTAAACTCCTTCGTTTGTTTTTAGAAACAAGAATACCAAGCCGCCTCCTGTCACCGACAGTCAATTTTCTGAAACCAAGCACTTGATAGCTGGTCAAGGTTGTTTATACTAGAAAATCCAATTAAACATATTCCTAAAATTCTCAATAATTTCTGGTCATACTATATGTATGCACGGCATAGATACTACTTGCCCTGATTATAAACTAGTTAATGACGCCATAATGACGTCATAATACATGAATTATATTGACGTACAAACGAAAGTACACACCTGGAGTTTTGGGATTATCTTTTAAAAAAAAGAAAACGTCAATATTGTGAAAACTGTTTTCATTGGGACTTACAAGTCACGGCCATTGTGTACCTGTTGTCAAACACCACAGTTGAACGTCAGAAAAATATATTTTCAACTCCGCTCCTCTCCACACCACACCGCCCCAACTCAACTCCACTTCATCTCCGCTTCCGCTCCACTCCGCTCCACCCCGGTCCTCTCTACTCCACTCAACTCCGTTCTACTCCACTCCTAAACATCCTGTTTCGATTATTTACGTTGACCCCCGAGTAATCCTGTATCTGTGTCCGCTTCTGAGGTCATCTGATGTAACACTCTATTTGTGTTGTGCAACCACACTTCACGTGCCATGTGATTACAACAACCAACAGGTGTGTAACAGATGCTTGAAATCTCAGGTCAGTCAGTATTGAGTATTTTCCATACTCTTAGTATAACCTAGACAATCCCCAAATATACATTCAGCTTATAGACAGAGTCTTAAGTGAGTGAGTGAGTTAATGTTTTTGCCGCTTTTAGCAATATTGCAGCAATATCACGGCGGGGACACCAGACATGGGCTTCACACATTGTACCCATGTGGGGAATCGAACCCGGGTCTTCGTCGTGACCGGCGAGCGCTGTAACCACTAGGCTACTCCACCACCCTATAGACAGAGAATGGACAAACGTATTGGGACACAAGATGGTTAACAAGGGTCAAAGTGGGGCTTATATACTTGACAAGTAGTAATAGTTACTAAAGTGATGGACGATCGCTGCCCTAGTTTGTGTTTGGGCCTATGGGGTAGTCGGTAGAGCGGTCACTCGTCTGTCCGAAATCCCTGGTTTGAAGACCACGTGGATAAAAAAAGCTCATCCTGTCGAGCTATTATCGAAACGTTCGTGGCCCTACGAACTTCTTAAACCCATTCTTAACACATTGGCTACGATCAAAGTTAAGAATTTTTAGGCCTACGAACGTTTCGAGAATAAGGGCCCTGGCATCCTTGATATTGCAGGAATATTGCTTAAAGCGGCGTGAAACCATTCTCGTACAAAAGGAAGTACCCACCTGGTGTTTTGGGATTATTTGAAAAGTGTTCGCAATTGGGCGCGATATCTGTGGTGTATTGGCAACATATCAGGAATGTCTTTGACTTAAATGTCACTGTGAAAACTCTTTTAAAAACATTTACGTCGCTCTTTGGAAAGTAATCCAAAAGCACCAAGTGCGTACTTTCTTTTGTACGCCAGTTTAGTTGTTGCTGTATACAACAGGTAGTCACGGGGACATTGATGTTGTGGCATATCAAGAGTGGTGGGGTAGCCTAGTGGGTAAAGCGTTCGCTCATCACGCCGAAGATGCTAGTTTTGTTCCTTACATGGGTGCAATGTGAATAGTTTCTTTCAAGTGTCTTAGAGCGTCCGCCCGGAGTGCGGAAGGTCTCGGGTTCGATCCCCGACCGCGTCATACCAAAAGACGTTAAAATATGGTACTTGTTGGTCCCTGCCTGGCGCTCGGCATTAATGGGTACAACAAGGACTCAGTATAATGTGTCTGAGTGGGGTATTCCTGCTTCACTGCGGCATGGTATCTCCGTGGGCTGGCACTATAAAACCATCTTCAGTCTGGGTTAGTACAAGCAGCCGCACATACACATACACACGCATGCACGTCGTCATATGAGCGAAATATTCTCCAGCACGACGTTAAACCCAATTTCACCTCACCTCACCTCACCTCACCTCACCTCACCTCACCCATCTTTCAAGTGTCTCCAGATTGCTGGGATGTCGCTAAAGGCAGTGTAAAACCGCGCTCACTTACTCTACCATATCCGTGACTGCCTTCGTGTGAATCTGTTCATATTGTTGGAATATTAGATTGATAGAGGAAATAATTCATCTAAAGAACAATACTTCCTTTGATATGTCTCAATAAATTGTGAGTTTCTTTGCGGTCAAAATGCACAGACTACGTCAACACATCCTAAATTCAGGCATTTCCCACACATTCTGGACCAGGAGGCGAACTGAGAGTATGTATGTGGTTGTTGGCAACACCTGCACGATTAATGTCTTTTGTAAATGTAAAATATTAGTCTTAATGTATAAACTCACAAACGTGTCATGGGGGTTGTCACTAAGGATACACGTATTTCGTAGAGGGCTTGACCAGGGAGCATGGATAGGTGCTTATGACAGGAGCTTGAGTTGGGGATTTGACAAGGGAGATAGGCCAGGGAGCTTGACTAAGGGGCTTGACTGGGAGCTTGACCAGACTTGAGAGCTTGACTAATGGGACTTGAACTGGGAGCTTGACCAGGGAGCAACGATATGTGTTTATGACAGACGAGCTTTTGAATTAGGGGTTTGACAAGAGAGATAGACTTGAGAGCTTGACTAAGGGGGCTTGAACTGGGAGCTTGACCAGGGAGCAACGATATGTGTTTATGACAGACGAGCTTTTGAATTAGGGGTTTGACAAGAGAGATAGACTTGAGAGCTTGACTAAGGGGGCTTGAACTGGGAGCTTGACCAGGGATCATAGATAGGTGCTTATGACAGACGAGCTTGAGTTCAGTCTAAGTAAACTTAGGCTCAGTATTATTCGTTACACAAAACCTAGTAGAAAGTCGCGTCAGAAAACCTTTGAGCGACCTATGACCGTCCAATCAAACGCGAGACGGCCGAACGGATTGAACCAATCAGACATCGACTACTTGTTATGGTTTGGCGGGACTTACAAAACGGTTTTTGGATTTTCTCTTCCCTGGTCGCTGACACTGATCTATGAACAAACGAAAATCCGCATAAAACACAGATATTTGACCTGCAGTATATACGCTTATGGGTTTCTAATGACATGGTTATTATTAGCTTATATTTTCGCAAGATAACATCCTTGAATATTGACAAAAACACTATTTTCACTCATTGCGTGCATCACTCGGAAGCGATCGTACGGAAAATGGCATTCGGAATCGTTCGAGTTTTGTTAGGTAAAGGTTCAAACGGTATGTGCGAATGTTAACTTTCGCAATTTGGTAAGCTGTGTTCTGATTGGTCAGTCCAAAAGGTTAGCTGACGCGACCTTCTACTAGCTTTTGTTAGAATCAGTTTAGCAGTGTAACGAATAATAATGAGCCTAAGTTTACTTAGACTGAGCTTGAGTTGGGGGCTTGTCTAGAGACATAGACTTGGGAGCTTGACTAAGGGGGCTTGAACTAAGACCTTGACTAGAGAGTATGGGCCTTGAGTTAGGGCCTTGAAAATGGGCTTGACCAGGTGAGCTGACATGGGGGCTTGACTGGGGAGTTTGAATAGAAAGAGTAACAGGGGATTTAGACTAAGGGAATTAGGTTAGGTTCTTGACTAGGGAACCTGTCTAGGTGGGTCTACCAGGTTATATTTTAGGTGACGCAACAAAGAATGTGACTGGGTGTATTGACGTGGGCCTTTAACTACCGTTGTTGAATAGGAAGCTCTTCTATGGCCATTGACTCAGCTGTTTAACTAGGAACCTTGAAAAAGGTCTTTATTGGGGAACTTGATCAAAGCGAATTCCTGTCTTGAAAACATGCACTGGATACGGCGGAAGCTGTCGACTGTGGTGCCCGGCGTAGCGGAATAAGCCGAGTGGTCACAAAACGATCACATCTAATGATTAATTTTACATCAAGACAGAAACAATCTGAACGATTTGCCGCGAGAATGTGCGCGTCAGTGCCATGAGATTTAGTCACTTGGCAAATTTCTTTTCACGTTCAGTCCCGCGTGTGTAGGTAGCTGGGCTGAGTTGTGACATATACAGAGACGTTATTTCCAGATTCCCCTACAGCATTGCATGGCAAGCATATCTGCAACAGGCACTTCACTCGTCACAGCTAAGAGCCTGCCATCTTACCGGCAATCTGTTACATGCATACGCCCCCGCGCAAATATCTTCACGTATATCTGTCGTGTTAATGTTTTCTTGAAACATTCTGGCAAGGACGGTCATAATTTATATATGTACCCAGTCTGATTGTTTCCATGACACGTACAGTGAGTGAATGAGTATCACGGCGGGGGACACCATATATGGGCTCCATACATTGTACCTAAGTTTGGAATCGAACCAGGGTCTTCGGCTTGACGAGACGCTTTAACCACTAGGCTACCACACGGCCGCTGACACGTGGAAGTTCATAGCGTGCGTTCTTAACAGTGAGTGAGTGAGTGTTGTGATGGTGTTTGTGCATACATTCCTCAGGAATTTCCTGACTAAAGCCAGACTAAACCAAAGGGCAGCAATATTGGGTAACAAAAGAGCCGATGCAGGTATTGATGATTTTGTTTAGATCCGAAAGTGGCTCAAAACATGCAAAGGCTTTGTCCTGTTGAGGATTTAAACAGATTGCTATGCACATGCTGATAAAATTTGTTTTATTTATTTTGTTTGTTTGTTTGTTGTGTAACGCCGCAAACAGTATGAGCACGATCCGGCACGATCCCGCTTCTGATCTGACGACAAGCATGGGTTGCTGAAGACCAATTCTAACCTGGATCTTCACAGGTCCATTGCAATAGCATGTGCTTGTAACAGTATTTCTGTGATATCACGGCATGCCAGCGAGGGATGAGAACACAAACCGTTACATGTGCAAAACAATTTATAGATTACAAACAGGTGTCTGCCGTTGACAGTCCTAGAAACATACCCAGGTAGAACATGTCAATCTTGCTCATCATCACAGGTGTCTCGGGCATAGGCGGATCCAGAGAGAGAGAGAGAGAGAGAGAGAGAGGGGGGGGGGGGGTTTGCAGGGTGCGCGCACACACACAAATGACCATTGAAACTCGGGTGAAAACACACACACCTTTTCTCAAAAAAGCTGTATCCGCCCCTGTGGGGCGTCTAAGGGACACAACTCTGTATTGCAACGTAAGTCCACTTGGATAACCTTGTAGCTTTTGAGTGGTTATAAGTAGGTTTTCACCTCAGCTAACCATTCGTAACTACTCGCCTCTTTCCGTGACCTACAAGAAGGCCATCCGGCTTGCCGGAATGACACGAGTAGTTACGAATGCTCAGCTCACCTCGCAATGGCAACGAACGGGATCAGGTGGTCGATGTCGCTGACCTGGTCATCCTAGCCCAATTATAGATGGATGTTCCCGATGTCAGTCGCAAGTCTCTAACAAGATCTGATAATCGGATATTTTGTGTTGATGCGTAAATTAGATAAAAAATCGAAAATTCAGGAAAACAAATGGACCGTTTTAAGGTTTTTACCACAAAATACACCGGGAATGAATCTACGCGACATTTTGACAAGTGTGTTACATAGATGTGACAGGAGAGCTGTCAGCTGTCATGTTTTGATTAATCATCGTTTTGATGGCATCGGTAAATTTCATTCGTGGATGGTTAACGTAACCGTCACTCAAAATATTCTAATATAAATTGGATTTAATGTCCGTAATGCGTTTGTTTAATGCGCCACGTGCAGCGTTTGTTAACGTGGAGTTTTGTTTTATTAGCATATTTGCAAAAAAGGTGCACACATTGAATCATGACATGATAATAATTATCTAAATTAGTTTTTTTTCGTAAATCATGTAACATGTGGTATGGTTGTTTTATTCCATTCCTGTTTACCATATACCGGGACTTCCCGTATTTAAGCAGTTGGCTTAATAACCGAAAATGACCCTTCTCGTTCCAAAATTTAAAATCCATAATTAAGCCCGGGGCTTTAATTCGGAAAATGCTTGTAACTGAAGAAAATGATCCTAAGACACGATAAAATGGAATGAACATTGATATAATCGGAATAATACAGACACCTGAACCTTAGACAATCATCCAAGTATTGTCTTAAACCTAAACTTGAATGACACCCCTCTTTTATATTTACATACTTTACTGTTCTAGAGGAACGTGTCCTATGTTATTATCATATTTTATTGCGACTGCGTGTGAGTCATATGGATTGAGATTGTCTATATGGGTATAGAGTACCTGACCTCTCTTGGGACTCCATGTAAACATGAAAACTCAGTAACTAACGTGCACTACTAACGTTATATATATATTGACGTTCGCCATGTGCTGTGGCAAAGGGACGTCACTCTAAGAATATAATTTGAAATCTTATTTTAGGCCCATGGGCTTAATAACGGGAAAATATCCCGTTATTAAGCCCATGGGCGTAATTATGAGTATGCTTAAATACTGGAAATTCCGGTAGCTGGAATATTGCTGAGTGCGGCGTTAAACAACAATCAAACCAAACCTATCGCCATGGCGGCACATTGATGCTGCACAAGCTTAAGAACGTTCACGATCTGACACTTGAACCCGGGACAGAGGTTGTGTGTGAAGTCATCGTGGAGCATTGCAATCTCAATTTATAATATTTTAATAATTAGAGATAACCATCATTAAAATTAACACTGAAATATATTACAACGTATAATATAACAAGGCCACTCACTGACCCGTTATATGAAAAATGAAGAAAACAAATTTGCAAATATGTTATCAAAATAAGACTTGGAACCAATAAGGAACAATAAGATGGCACCTGTTGTAGACAAATAGTTTGTGAATATATACAGTACATTAGACATTGACCCTAGTTGGAGGCCAATGTAACTACTGAGTGGTCAGCGCATGCTCTTTAACCTTCCCGACCTTGTGGACAGGTGCTATGATTATGATCAGGTCAGCGCTAGTAGGTACAGCCTGGCGATCTGTCACAGGTTACACCTGTACTTTACGCTGGTCATCACATCAGGATAACCCTTCATCCAAGTGAGCATTGCTAACCAGGGAACACTTCCTCTACTTGTACACCCGTGAAGATCTGACTAATGGGATCGGGGATTGGTTGACACATGTCATCGTATCCCTGTTGCGTATATCTATGAACATGCTGTTGATCAATTGATTGTCTGGTCCAGACTCGATTATTTACAGACCGCCGCAATATAGCCGGAATATTGCTGAGTGCGGCGTAAAACTAAACTCACTCATTCACTCTTACAATGTTTCAGTTACATCAGGGTTGACTGCATGTGAGAAAATATTGCTTTAAGCCGCACCAGCAATATTGCTGCTTTTCTCGCTAGACAATACAAATTACATATTACATATTCAACTGGAAGCCCGTGGAGAAACAGGTTACAACTGATCTTCATTAACCTATGAATGTCGAAAGAGGCGACTAACAGGGTCGGGATGTCAGGCTGACTTGGTTGACACATGTCATCGTATCCCAAAATTGCGCAGATAGATGCTCATGCTGTTGATCACTGGAATGTCTGGTCCAGACTCGATTATTTACAGACTGCCGCCATATAGCTGGGTTATTGCTGAGTGCGGCGTTAAACAACAACGAGCCAATCCTCTACCTACAAACAAGAGAGCCGGCCATTTATCACTCGCTGGACCAACCTTGACCTGCCCGGCCTGCACTGACCATGCCCTTTGTATGGTATATCTGCTTACATGTTTATCTACTTGTTCATGTATAAACAACAACAGATGGTCACCACACTGTCGGTTCCACGTCGGTAGAGTCGCGTCGGTTATGTGGTGACGGGGGAGTTGTTGCCGTGACCTGCGAGGTGAAGGCACGTGTTGCTCACAAACAAACACGAGTTAGTTAGCAGGGCCGACACGCAACGTGTACGTAGGTAAATATTGACTCGACATGTTACCTTTTGAAATAGACTGGGGTGCTATAGCTACTGACGAGTTAACTGTATCTTATATCAGAAGACAAGCCAGGGGCGTAGCTACCATTATACAAAAAAGCCCGGGCTTACACATGATTATTGCTAAAAGGTTTGGGCAAGCCCTCAATCCTATCTAAATATATAACTTTGTAATCTATCGGGCTTACACAAAAAAATTGGCTTGCTACGCGCCTGCAAGCTTGCTCTTTTTGCCAAACATGAGTGGCAAGCAGTGTGCGAAATAGCCACTGGCCCGCTAGCCCGTGTCTCGTAAAAATCCAGTCCGGCCAGTAAATCTACACAGTCACTGGCCCGACTGGCTAGTGAATTTTCATGGGGTCATTTTGTCAATATAGCACTCTCTCCGATTTGTTAAGTTATAACACACTTTTAAATCATGCAAGATTATGGCCTGATAAAAATGTGATTATGGCCAGGTCTGATAACTATGACTCTCTAAGATAGCCAAATGCCCACATGAAGTTCGTTAATACATTCATGCGCGTCACTTATTAGATGACGAGGCATTTGGCTACCTTAAGAGAGTCATAGTTACTCCCGTCGTTTACCCGCGCTTGATTGAATTGAGTTGGGCTTTACGTCACATCGGCATTATTCCAGCCATATAGTGACGAGAACAAGTCTGAATTCAGAGCACTGGGCAGAAATCTCCTTAACAGCTTAATGATGACAACACTATGTCATGCCGACAATATCATATTCTCATTTTATGTTTGTTATCTTTTGCTTAGTTTCTACATTCAAATTTCGGGGTTTCTAACTTTCCGACTGGCTGGCAAAAATTGGAAACTATTTCTCACACTGGTGGCAAGTCACAGGCCCTGGGTGTTGATGCTAAAATACAGTTAACTCAGTTAATATCACGCGTGCCAGCAATACAGTATCCTATAGATCTTGTGCGATGGTACGTTTCTGACACTCGTGATATTGTTTGATGTCGAAGTTTATTTCACCGACACGAGGGCCTGTGTAGTAAGTGTCAAGGTCACCTTTCTGTTCTGTTCTTCTCAGTGTATAATCCACTATTTCATATTCTGTACCGTGGCGTTGGGGTGAGGGTTGGTACAGGGGGTTGGGGGTTGTTTTGAATTCTTACGCTGGGGTGAGCATTTCGTCTCGCGGAGTCCTGAAACTAACGTCCTGGGAAAAACTGAAGTCATGACGTAGGGCCTACATATTGCCTCACGAACTCATAGGCCGATGGGGTATCCTTGTGGATATAGCGTTCGCATGTCTGTGTGCTGAGTGAGTGAGTGAGGACAGGGTTATCTCAGACATGTCCGCTGATGTGCTGGGTTAGTGAGTGAGGACAGTTTTACATGTCCGCAAGCATTGTGAGTGAGTGAGTGGTTGAATGACGTGGTGGATGCATAACTAGGTTGGTCAGTGAGTGAGGACAGGGTTATCTCAGACATGTCCGCTGATGTGCTCAGTGAGTAAGTGAGGTCAGGGTTGACTCAATCGTTCCTGAGTGTTCTGAGTAAGTGAGTGAAGGAAGGCCAGGTTAACTCATGCTTGTCCGCAGGTGTGCTGATTTAGTGAGTGAGGACAGTTTACATGTCGGCAGGCATTGTGAGTGAGTGAGTGAGGACAGGATTATCTCAGACATGTCCGCTGATGTGCTCAGTGAGGTCAGGGTTGACTCAATCGTTCCTCCCGTGTGCTGAGTGAGTGAGTGAGTGAAGGCCAGGTTAACTCACGCTTGTCCGCAGGTGTGCTGAGTTAGTGAGTGAGGACAGTTGTACATGTCCGCAAGCATTGTGAGTGAGTGAGTGGTTGAATGAGGTGGTGGATGCATAACTAGGTGGGTCAGTGAGTGAACGTGCCAATAATGTTTGAACAAGCTATTAACTGATTTCACTACATAACAGCATAATGTTCGAATCCACGACTAGCGGATTCAAGCATATATAAGGAATGTAAACGGACCCAAAATTTGAACAGTCACAGAACAAGTAGTTTACGCCAGGACCAGTGACCGAATCTCGTTGTTGAGGCTGAGATGTTGTCAAAAATTAGGTACCTTGAAACCTACTCAGGTTGCCAGAGAACACGAATCATCTTTACTGAATGTAAGTCACATGAACACATGTTTGCATCTGTTTGCCAAGTCAAAGCATACATAGTGTTATTTACAGATATGATATATGACATTAGCGGTCTCTAACTCTTCTGGAAAGATCTCTCTCTCTCTCTCTCTCTCTCTCTCTCTCTCTCTCTCTCACTATCTCTCCCTCTGTCTCTCTCTCTCTCTCACAGTTAGGGGGTTTATTCAAGCAATATATTGTGGTCTACAAGTTGTCCATTTGTCAACCGTAAAATGGCATTTTATAGGAGCAACTGAAATTTGGATTTGGATTTTGTACTTTTTGCAGAAGAAAATACAAGTGTCCATCCCTAACACGAAGTATGTCACTGTGATCTCGGCGAAACTATATTTCCTGAGCCCATATCCTTATGGATATCCAACTGTCATTTCGAATTCGATACTCATGCTCACAATTATTTGTCTCTTTCTCGCGGTAAAGAACCCGATACGTATTGTAGAACTTCGGCAAAACTTGAATTTGTAGGGAAGGTGTAAAAATTATCGTTTGTGGAAAGGGGTTTGTGGTATAAAATCGGTTCGTTTACTATTATATATGTCTTAGAGATGTGGAATCGCAAATATGTTGATAAAAGGTTAGTACTTGTGAGTGAGTGAGTATGGTTTTACGCCACTTTTAACAATATTCCAGCAATATCACTGCGGGGACACCAGAAATGGGCTTCACACATTGCACCCTTCTGGGGAATCGAACCCGGGTCTTCGGCGTGACGAGCGAACGCTTTAACCTTTAGGCTACCCCCACCCCTCTAGTACTTGTGAAAAGTAGTGTGTAACAAATGACATTGTAATATATTTCCAGACATGAAATACGAGTGGCCAGTTGTGTATTCTACTTATAGATATGAAGTACCTGTGCTTCATTTATGAACTAATATCGATATATAGTACCCGTGAGCACTTGTTTGATGTAAATAAAGATAAGAGGCTTGCGAGACCAGAAGTAGGATCCGGTTACATATATATGGCACCTGTAAAGAGAAAAGTAATGTACATAAACATTTTCATGAGATACTTGTGAGCCATAACGTAGAACATATGATGTACCTGTAGGCACGAGTGTAGTGTTGATGAATATGTGAAGTACTGTTAAGCACAAGTGTGATTTAGATCGCAGTAGAGACGAGTTAACCGTGAATAAATGTTGCAAAGCTGACTTACTCTTCAATACAGCTCGGCGGACGGTTGATCGAGTTTATCCCGGTTGAATTGGTTTTTAAACAGCTGTTCATTAAATATGCAAATATACATAAAAACAACTACCTTCGCGGAAGAATGCAAAAAATAATGTGTATTAACTACAGTAGCACTGCAATATCACTGTGCTACATTCTAAGTCGAACAGCTGCAATATCGGCGTTTACGGCTTTTTCGACAGAGTGAGTGAGTGTGGTTTTACCCCGCTTTTAGTAATATTCCAGCAACATCACGGCGGCGGACACCAGAAATGGGCTTCACACATTGTACCCATGTAGGGAATCGAACCCGGGCCTTCAGCGTGACGAGCGAACGCTTAACCACTAGGCTACCCCACCGCCCCTTTTTCAACAGAAAAATAATGGGTACAAACACAGAATGCGATAAAACACAGGGCAAGTATTTTGACTGAACAGGAAATCCGTCAAATTCATTTTAGGACCCGATCCCGTTAGTCGCCTTTTACGACAAGCATGGGTTACTGAAGATCAATTTCAATCTGGATCTTCACGGGTCCCAAAATATTACGGCGTGTCGGTTTATTGCGGCGTCGTAGACGTTTCCGCTTCAGTCACGTCTCTGAAACAGTTAGATGGATCACGTCACCAAGAATCACAAGCAGGCAAATACTAAATTTAGATGCGAACCCGCACCATCGGAGCAGACAATTGGGATACGATGACGGTCTGTAAATAATCGAGTCTGAACCGGATAATCCAGTGATTAACAGCATGAGCATCGATCTACGCAATTGGGATACGATGAGATGTGTCAACCCAGTCAGCGAGCCTGATCACCTAATCCTGTTAGTCGCCTCTTACGACAAGCATGGGTTGCTGAAGACCAAATTTAAGCCGGTTCTTCACGGGTACCCTTTGCTTAACGGAAAATAGACTTGTTCTCAGCACGAGATATACAAGCCAACGCTGATGCTTCAGTTACCGCAGTAAATGCTTTCGAGTGGTGTGACAAGCGAGGCTGAGCTAGCGTTTAACACTACATAGGATTACAAAGGCTTACATAGTCTGAAAGCCTCCGAGAATGCTTGTATTGAATAACTGATAAGATGAGACAGAGGACACTGATGCGTGGGTTAGACATCTGGAGTTAGAGCATCATCGTCAAGTTCAAAGATTCATGGTATCCACTTTCTCCAGTGTAAACATGAGTTAATGTGTCGAGTGAGTGTTGTGCTTCATGTTGTGTGTTGTGTCGTATCGTGTGTCATGTGATAGTTCGGCGTAGAGTTCCGGTGATGAGTTGCGGTGACGGTGCGATGCCGCGCGGTTCAGTGCGATGTCGTACCATGCGTTGCGATACAGTGCTCTGCGGTGCGATGCCGCGCCGCGCCGTGCCGTGCCGTTCCATGAGATGCTGTGAGATGCAGAGTGGTAGTGTGCCTGTCTGTCCGTCTATGAGTGAGTGAGTTTAGGTTTACGTCGCACTTACCAATATTCCAGGCATATATAGCGGCGGTCTGTAAATAATCGAGTCTGGACCAGACAATCCAGTGATCAACAGCATGAGCATCGATTTGGGAACCGATGACATGTGTCAACCAAGTCTGACCACGCGATCCCGTTAGTCGCCTCTTACGACAAGCATGGGTTACTGAAGATCAATTCTAACCTGTATCTTCACGGGTTCCTGTCTGTCTGTTTAACTACGCACCCAGGGAACAATGGTAGTCTTGTGGTGGATAGTGTTGCGGACTGTAGTGTCTCCATGGTTCATTAATGCACATGCAAACAAAATGTTATACTTCCCGTCATTTGGTATTTCGTTAACGATACCCAACGTTCTTTGTGAAATTGTCCGGAGTAACAAAAATAACGGGTAAACAAATGTTGGTAAACAAACCAGCACAAAAATCTATATCAGCGTTCCCAATAGTACTCGTCGTGAAAGCGGGTATATAGTTACCTTAAAAACCCTTAAATCTTCACATTGTTATTGGCTCTTAAACATATACTGTTTAGTTTTACGCCGCTTTTAGCAATAATCCACCAATATCACGGCGGGGGACACCAGGAATGAGCTTCATACATTATAACCATGTGGGGATTCAAACCCGGTCTTCAGTGTGACGATCGAACACTTTAACCTTTAGGCCTTCATTTGCAGTTTCGACTTTTCTCATTTATAAGGTTCATATGTTACGTTTTATACGGGCGTGCGACATTGCGTGCGTGCGTGCGTGTCAGTGATATGTATCGGATGGGGGTTTGTCCTACTCCACGATACGCCACTCTACTATATTATCCTTGCACGTAATGTGTTCTAAGCTTTTTTCCAGTACAGCACATCGTATTGTTCTGCGGGTGTTAGCTAGTGTAAAATGGTATTGATGTCGGAATTTACATCGCGAGACGTGTTAACGATTACCTCAGTTAGCTCTGCCAAATTCACGCAGTTGGCTTCTACTGAGCGACTTCAACTAAAGCATATTCTACACCTGATACACAGATATGGTGGTTTAAGTGCCCCTCCGTTTGAGGTAAGGCGTCTCCGGCATCAATCAAACGCTCAGATTCCGTTAATGGCGTCACGTAATTCGGGTTTGATGGCTGATGGAATTTTCTGAAGACTTGGCTTCACGATCTCAGTTTATACACCGATTTGAAATAATGATCCATTGGTACTGAACAACAAACGTAGATACCTGGACAGTGTTGGACTCGACCCTGTCTGTGTACATATGCCATCAATTCTGCTCGTGTGTGAGTTGGAGATACAAGGATTTTCATTGACATACCAGATGCATGACAACCCTCCAGGATCTATCGTAACCTTAGCAACATCAAAGATCATTTCACCTTCACCCCCAGGAAATCTTCAAAAGCAGTTAGGTCAAAAACGTAAAGGGTTTTATTGTTTTCAAAGCGGGGTCAAATTCAGCCACTCTCACTCAGTCTCCCCCATGCTTGTCGTAAGAGGCGACTAAGGGATCGGATGGTCAGGCTCGCTGACTTGGTTGACACGTCATCGGTTCCCAATTGCGTACATCGATGCTCCTGCTGTTGATCACTGGATTGTCTGATCCAGACTCGATTATTTACAGACTGCCGCCATATCGCTGGAATATTGCTGAGTGCGGCGTTAAACAACCAACCAACCAGCCGACAAGTCTCCCCTGAATGAAGAGGTCGTTTTCGTAGTCTGGCTATTAATTCACATCCATGTCCTTTCTTATATCATGCCGTCTACAGTCTCATGTACAGACATGCATGTGATGTTAGGATATTTACCATCACGATTTTAACATGAGTGTGGCGTTAACCCAACCGCCAGATGGCGTGGCGTAGACTACAGAAGGGGAACAAAACTGCTGACTGTATATATGTGCACGCTCAGGTGACACGTGAACGCTGTGTGCAGGTGTTGGAACTCCAGATCACGTGTTACATTAGACGTGTTAAGTGGGTCAGTAATTAGAACCCTGCTGATGTGTTATTCAGCGTCCTGAATGTTCCAACAGCTTCAGTATGCCACTACATGCGTCGCCTACATCTCGTGCTTGTTGCTGGAGATCTCCCAGTTGGAAAGAACCTAGTGGCTTCAGTCTTTATAATGCATACCTTTCTTATCCGTAGACATGTGGCGGTGTAATATTTTCGTATGAGATACTTTGTATCCGGTTCTGACGATTGTATGAGTCTGTGGTATGTTGGCGACACTAGCAGTATAACGGCAGCACTTCAGCAGTATGACAGCAGCACTTCATCAACATGACGGCAGCACTTCAGCAGTATTTTGGCACACTGCGGTATAACGGCATCACTTTGCAGTATGACACAGCACTTCAGCAGTATGACGGCAGCACTTCAGCAGTATATCAACGGCAGCACTTCAGCAGCATGACGGCAGCACTTCAGCACTATGTTGGCGACACTCAGCAGTATGACGGCAGCACTTCAGCAGTATGACGGCAGCACTTCAGCAGCAGTATGACGGCAGCACTTCAGCAGCACTTCAGCAGTATGACGGCGACACCGCAGCACTTCAGCAGTATGACGGCAACACGTCAGCAGTATGACGGCAGCACTTCAGCAGTATGACGGCAACACGTCAGCAGTATGACGGCAGCACTTCAGCAGTATGACGGCAGCACTTCAGCAGTATGACGGCAGCACTTCAGCAGTATGACGGCAGCACTTCAGCAGTATGACGGCAGCACCTATTAAGCAGTATATTTATCCACAGTATTGCATCGGTATGAGCAATATGACAGCAGCATGACATCAACCTTGGCAGTGTATGACATCACATATGACAGCGGCATGACAGTAGCGTGACATCAATGTGGCAGAGTATGACATCTGTATGACAGCAGCATGATATCAGTCAATGACAGTGTATGACATCAATATGGCAGTGTATGACATCAATATGACAGCAGCATGACATCAATGTGGCAGTGTATGACATCAGTATTATATCAGCGTGACATTAATATGACAGAAGTATGACAGCAGTATGACATCAATGTGGCAGTGTATGACATCCATCTGACAGCCACAATGTGTGAATCCCATTTCTGGTGTCCCCGCCGTGATGTTGCTGGAATATTGCTAAAAGCGGCGTAAAAACCAAACTCAGTCAGTCAGTCCATCTAACAGCGCATGACATCAATGTGGCGGCGTATGACAGATCAGACATCAGTATGACAGCAGCATGACCTCAATGTGTATGACAGCAGCATGACATCAATGTGGCAGTGTATGACATCAATGTGGCAGTGTATGACATCAATATGACAGCAGCATGACATCAGCATGGCATTAATATGACAGAAGTATGACATCAGCATGACGTCAATATGATATCTGTATGACTTCAGCATGATAGCAGTATGGACGTAACATGACATTAATAATACAGCAGTGCTACAGCAATATGATAACAGCACCACAGCAATATGACATCAATGTGGCAGTGTATGATCATCTGGCGACAGCAACATGACATCAATGTGGCAGTGTATGACATCAAATGAAAGCAGCATGACATCAATATGACAGTGTATGACATCAATATGACAGCAGCATGACATCAATGTGTGCAGCATCATTGGCGACAGCAGCATGACAATATGACAGACAGTATGACATCTATCTGACTTCAGCATGATAGCAGTATGGACGTAACATGACGTTAATAATGCAGCAGTGCTACAGCAATATGACATCAATGTATATGTATACATCATTATGACAGCAGCATGACATCAGTGTGGCAGTGTATGACAGCAGCATGACATCAGTATGACAGCAGAATGACATCAATGTGGCAGTGTATGACATCAATATGACGGTAGCATGACATCAATGTGGCAGTGTATGACATCAATGTGAGAGCAGCATGACATCAATCTAGCAGTGTATGACAGCAATACATCAATATGACAGCAGCATGACATCAATGTGGCAGTGCATGACAGCACCATGACAAAGCATGACAGCAGAATGACATCAAGGGCAGTGTATACATCAATATGACAGAAGCATGACATCACTGTGGCAGTGTATGACATCAATATGGCAGTGTATGGCATCAATGTGTCAGTGTAAGACATCAGTATGACAGCAGCATGACATCAGTATGACAGCAGAATGACATCAATATGGCAGTGTATGGCATCAATGTGGCAGTGTATGACATCAATATGACAGTAGCATGACATCAATATGACAGCAGCATGACATCAATATGACAGCAGCATGACATCAATGTGGCAGTGTATGACATCAATATGACAGCAGCATGACATCAATGTGGCAGTGTATGACATCAATATGACAGCAGCATGACATCAGTATGACAGCAGCATGACATCAATGTGGCGGTGTATGACATCAATATGGCAGTGTATGACATCAATATGGCAGTGTATGACATCAATATGGCAGTGTATGACATCAATGTGGCAGTGTATGACATCAATATGGCAGTGTATGGCATCAATGTGGCAGTGTATGGCATCAATGTGTCAGTGTAAGACATCAGTATGACAGCAGCATGACATCAGTATGACAGCAGCATGACATCAATGTGGCAGTGTATGACAGCACCATGACAAAGTAAGACATCAGTATGACAGCAGAATGACATCAATATGGCAGTGTATGACATCAATGAAAGCAGCATGACATCAATATGGCAGTGTATGACATCAATATGACAGTAGCATGACATCAATGTGGCAGTGTATGACATCAATATGACAGCAGCATGACATCAGTGTGGCAGTGTATGACAGCAGCATGACATCAGTATGACAGCAGAATGACATCAATGTGGCAGTGTATGACATCAATATGACGGCAGCATGACATCAATGTGGCAGTGTATGACATCAATGTGGCAGTGTATGACAGCAGCATGACATCAATGTGGCAGTGTATGACATCAATATGGCAGTGTATGGCATCAATGTGGCAGTGTATGACATCAATGTGAGAGCAGCATGACATCAATATGACAGCAGCATGACATCAGTATGACAGCAGCATGACATCAATATGACAGCAGCATGACATCAATGTGGCAGTGTATGACATCAATATGACAGCAGCATGACATCAATATGACAGCAGCATGACATCAATATGACAGCAGCATGACATCAGTATGACAGCAGCATGACATCAGTATGACAGCAGAATGACATCAATATGGCAGTGTATGGCATCAATGTGTCAGTGTAAGACATCAGTATGACAGCAGCATGACATCAATGTGGCAGTGTATGACATCAATATGGCAGTGTATGGCATCAATGTGTCAGTGTAAGACATCAGTATGACAGCAGCATGACATCAATGTGGCAGTGTATGACATCAATATGACAGCAGCATGACATCAGTATGACAGCAGCATGACATCAATGTGGCAGTGTATGACGAATACGGCAGGGTTCTTTCTGAAGAGTGGAACAATCTTCCTTAAGCAATCGTCAACACACTGATTCAGATTTGTTTTCCTTTGGTTGTTGTTTTTCTATTTTTAAGAACTTGAATTTGTGTTTTTTGATAAGATTCTCACAGTTTGATTAAGTATTTGTTGGCATTGTGTGTCACGTGACAGCGGATCTTACTTCACTGAACATTTCTTCAAGCAATATTGCCTTCAGTTATTTCAACAGACGCGCCCAACATTGCGTAATTGTTTTTAATGCAGTGATCCTTAGCAAACTTAGAGCAGTATGCCTGTTGCCAACCACTCAGTAGCGAGGGTTCTCTCCTTGGATCAAACTGAATTTTTGATGACCCTAACATGCGATTACACTACACTGGACACAATAGCTTTATATATTAGTAAACAACAGACCGGTTGACCCGCACATTTGTCATGTTACCGACGCTGTCTACAAGCACCTGTCAAATGATCATCAAACATAGATGTCAACAGTGGGTATGTATTGATTACCCGTACAAACAGACGCCTGGAGTAGGTGTACTGGAAACACACACACGCACTTGCTAGCAGTCACCACACTAAAAAACTAATTTAGATTAGGCAGTCTATTTTAAAAAATCGTTTGACAGAAGTCTGGATCGGGTTTTTGTGTGTTGATGGACGTTGAAGTGTGAAGGTAGGATGAGAATAGCTGAGTAACTGGTCTGTGTGAGCGGCTCTGACAGGTGGAATGGTATAGAGTAAATACTTTATGTGCAGGGGCGGTGGGGTAGCCTAGTTGTTAAAGCGTTAGCTCGTCACGCTGAAGACCCGGGTTCGATTCCCCACATGGGTACAATGTGTGAGGCCCATTAGTGACCCCCGCTGTGATATTGCTGGAATATTGCTAGAAGCGGTGTAAAACTAAATTCACTCATTATGTGAAGGGGACGTAGGCGCTGGGTATCGAATAATTAGTGGAAGTACAATCGGCATGCGTTATTCTGTTTCAGCATACAGTGATAATAAAGTTTCAGCGTTCAGTGCCTTGATTATAAATGGACGTGCTAGTTTTCAATCTCAGCATTTTAACTGAGAGGAATGAACGCATAGTTCAGGGGTTAATGGGTTAAAGTTCAGACTGCTGGTTAATTTAGGGCTGTTTACGTTGGGTCTCTACATGTTGACCACCTCCTACTAGGATTCTGGGTTCGATCTGGTACCAAGTAACCAATGTTGGTTATAAGAAGCGGCGATTAGATGGATAGGGTGGTGAGGCTCGTTATATCTATCACTGGTTTATCTGGTCCAGACTTAAATACTGACATGCCACCGTTGGTGGGTAGGGTAGCCTAGTGGTTAAAGCGTTCACTCGTCACACCGGAGACCCGGGTTTGTTTCCCACATGGGTACACTATATGGATCCTATTTCTGGTGCTTCCAGCCGCCATATTATTTATTATTATTATTTATTAAAAGCAGCGTAAAACCCACCTCAGTCATTCACTCACATGCCATCGTCATATAGCTGGAATATTTCTGTGTACGGGATGATAAGCAAGCAGAACAGGTATGTCATATCTCAGTGAGGATTTCGGGGTCATTGTCAAGTGGTCTCAAGTGAGTATGTAGTGGTCCTACGACTTTATGTCTTCGTACCCTGAGCACAGCCTGCCCCTAACATCTTCCCCTGTTTGTCTCCGCCATATTATCAGCTCTGCGTGAATGTATGGACTACACGCCGGGCCAATATTAGAATGAAAGGCACAAATTAGCGTGAGGAGTGAGTTGGGTTTTTCGCCGCTTTAAGCAATATTCCAGCAATAACACGGCAGGGGACACCAGAAATGGGCTTCACACATTGTACCCATTTGGGGAATCGAACCTGGGCCTTGGGCGTGAGGAGCGAACGCTTTAACCACTAGGCTACCCCACCGCCCCTAACGAATAAGATGTAAACTCTCCAGGGATTCTTCACTGAAATTAGAAGTATGCTCAGATGACGTCATGTTATATAGCTGTGACGTCATGAACAAGAGATAACGTTACAGCTTAGTCTCTCTGTACATCGCTTCGCTTAGAGAGATAAACATCAGAATTTCCGGGTGTTATTGAGTATTTGAAGCACGGGAATTCATTTGGAACCGACGGCGTTAGCCGGAGGTTTCAAATGAAATATTCCCGTGCTTCAAATACTCAATAACACCCGGAAATTCGCCAATACATGATGTTTATCGACATTGTAAACACAAAAGTAAACCAAACGGTTAAATGTGGTAGGATTCATATACTAATAAAAAGGCAACTGTGGACGTCGGTCAAGAAAGTAGCCTACTAATTTCAGAATTTTGAAACCAACGTGGCGCCTTTGTAGTTTGGCCGAAATATGTACGAACTGTTACCTTGTTACCTTTGTTTGGCTGTGTGTACACGTGAGTCTGCCTTTCGTAATGTTACTGGTGGCGGTGGCGTAGCCTAGTGGTTAAAGCGTTCGCTCGTCACGCTGAAGGCCCGGGTTCGATTTGCCACACGGGTACAATGTGTGAAGCCCATTTCTGGTGTCTCCCGCCGTGATGTGAGCGGCAAAACCCAACTCACTCACTCGTAATGTTATCCCAGATCGGTTAGACTATAAACAACTGGAGTAGCCAGACAATATGAGCAGTAATTATTATTTTGTCCGCGTGTAGTGACTCCACTTTCTGAAAACAAATTACAGCAGGTACACTACTGTAATCTCAAACCTAATATAACATATGTCCCACTTTCTAAAAGGTCATTGTGCATTTATGTATCCGCCTCAGTATGTTGATGCTCTGGGGGATATATTATCCGCCTCAGTATGTTGATGCTCTGGGGGATATATTATCCGCCTCAGTAGTTGATGCTCTGGGGGATATATTATCCGCCTCAGTAGTTGATGCTCTGGGGGATATATTATCCGCCTCAGTAGGTTGATGCTCTGGGGGATATATTATCCGCCTCAGTAGGTTAATGCTCTGGGGGATATATTATCCGCCTCAGTATGTTGATGCTCTGGGGGATATATTATCCGCCTCAGTAGGTTGATGCTCTGGGGGATATATTATCCGCCTCAGTATGTTGATGCTCTGGGGGATATATTATCCGCCTCAGTATGTTGATGCTCTGGGGGATATATTATCCGCCTCAGTATGTTGATGCTCTGGGGGATATGACTCTAATCAGCACACACGTCCGTCTTGGGGTCCACACGATTTATTCTGGTAGTTACAAGAAGCGGCTCTGAACTCTGAGTTTCAGTCCGAACTGCCCAGCACTGCTGGTTCACAATCATTCCTGGCCCGTACCCGGCTTTTCCCCCATTCCATGTTTGGTGTAGGTCCCTGTGGTCAGTTTTTGTCTTTCGCCAGGGTTATGTCTCCCCCCATCGGATTCTTGACCGATGGGGGAGGGGTGACTCATGTCGCCTATTCGAGTTCCCTAATACGGAGACCGATCCGTGATTCTTGCCGACGTGAGATGTATATATACAGTAAATATTAAAGCGCGCATTATAGGAAAACGTGCAACGTTTAAGTTGCGGTTTATCACAGATGAAAACACAGAATTCACTGGCTTATCTAGTCTAAACTTTATTGTGTCGCCATACAGCTGGGTTATTGCTAAGTCCCACGTCAAACATGAAACTTACAAATAAACAAACTGATGGATTCGCTGCATGGAACCGTACATTCATTGTAAATACGAAAATGCAAAAAGTTTTGTGCTATTTCTTACACGTTAACCATGTCCTAACATCCGTTTATTGAGTGAGTGAGTATGGTTTTACGCTGCTTTTAGCAATATTCCAACAATATCACACTAGAAATGAGCTTGACACGCTGAAGACCCGGGTTCGATTCCCCACGTTGGTACAATGCGTGAAGCCTATTTCTGGTGTCCCCCGTCGCGATATTGCTGGAATATTGCTTGAAGCGGCGTAAAACTAAACTCAGTCACTCACACTGTCCCCAAGTCATGTTATTAATTTCATCCGGACAGAAACGTCAACAGCCGGGTCACAAACAGGTAACAGCCATGTTGATAGATAACCTCATCGAGAACCTTGGCTCTGTACTCAACAGATAGGATGGTCATTGGGTCATTGGGTCAGAAGGCTAGAAGGTCACTGTCACATGTTTCACACAGGATGGCGTCATGAACTTTCACTACCACTGCACGTGGTGCAATGCTTTATGGGATATTTCCGTGTCGATCAAGGTGATTCAAATGAGTATGGTTTGTTCAAAATGGATACCATGTATAGATAATGCCATGGGTGAGTTAATGTTGTTTCAGCCGCTGTCTGGGATGTTAAAACACGTCTGTCTGTAATTATTGAGTTAAGGTCAGGTAAAGAGTCGTACAGCTATGTCTTCAGGGATTTATTTGTTATACAGTAATATTCCAACTATATGACGGCGTTCTGTAAATAATCCAGTCCGGACCAGACAATCCAGTGATTGACATCATTACATCGATCTACGCAGTTGGGATACGATGACATGAATCAGAGAGTCTTACCGATCCCGTTAGTCGCCTCTTACGTTGGTTGGTTGTTTAACGCCACACTCAGCAATATTCCAGATATTCGTTGGTTTCACATTTATTTTAGACTCGCTGTGCGCATGCGCAGAGCGTGTAAAAATATCCTCAGGCCAACTTCCGGTTTGGTCGTAAGCTTTACCGATAGTGTAAACGCACTCTAAAGAAAGCAAAAATCAAAACAAATATATTGTTTTATGTCGAATTTAACTAATCTCAATTCATTTATGAATGGAAGGGACCGGAATCAGTTAAATAATAGCTTAACGTTTGTTAACAAGCTCTTGTATAAACACATCTCACCACCACCCGTCCACCGTCCTTCCTGCACATCCCCTTCTCACAAGTACAAAAACACATCTCTGATGCAATGCCACCAAAATAGGACATCAATTATTGAAAAGCATAGGCAAATGGATGTATGTACTCAACTATGAACAGTTGTCACGCGTAAATATTTTTTATACAGCATTTATTTAGAAATGTATGTGAAACCAACTAATATGGGCGCGGTCTGTAAATAATCCAGTGATCAACAACATGAGGATCGATCGACGCAATTGGGATACGATGAAATGTGTCAACCAAGTTAGCGAGCCTGACTACCCGATCCCGTTAGTCGCCTCTTACGACAAGCATGGGTTACTTGAAGATCAATTCTAACCCTGATCTTCACGGGTCTTCAGTGAAGTGACTAAAGTTTAAACGTCTACGACGCCCACAGTCAACCGACACGACGTGATATTGTAACCCGGACCTTCACGGGTTTCCATCACCTGTCAGCGGACTGGTCGGATATGCTGTGTCGTGCCTCTTTTCAGTCTGGGATAGAGACAAGGCCGATATTTAAAGACTTCGTGCATGAAGATGTCTCACCCTTACGTTGCCTGAAGACACCCTTTCGCTTGAGCCAGACCGTTGTTTGAGCCGTGTGTGAAAATAACAATTACATTGCAAAGTGACCGTATGTACTCACTACTGACTGTGGGCGTGTCCTCAAACACAGGAAATACTGACGAAGCTTTGTACAGTGTTGACGTGGGTCATGAGCCTTTACCGCCTTTTGAAACCAATCAGCAAGAAAATGGTGGTGACTAAACGAGAACATTTGCTATGGGTAATCATGGATTCGAACTCACGATCATAAATTTCTGGTATGCCAAGGGATATCGACTTGTGGCACCTGCACGACAACACAACCGATTTTGAGGCATACAGAGAGAGAGAGAGAGAGAGAGAGAGAGAGAGAGAGAGAGAGAGAGAGAGAGAGAGAGAGAGAGAGAGAGAGAGAGAGAGAGAGAGAGAGAGAGAGAGAGAGAGAGAGAGAGAGAGAGAGAGAGAGAGAGAGAGAGAGTAGCAATGATATGTTCCATCTTTCCAGAAAAGTTAACACCGCTAATGTCATATATCATATCTGTAAATAACACTATGTATGCTTTGACTTGGCAAACAGATGCCAACACTAACTCTATCATGATAGAGATAATTTATTTCCTCTCCTGCGGAGATTATATATGTATATGACCTCTATATGTAGACAAATTCCATTCGTTAGATAACTAGGGGAGGTAAAGGTTGTATATTAACGCTAAGGATTTGTTAGAGACAGAACAGAAATTGCCACAGACAATAAATAACAGTCGATGTACTAGTATACCACATACAGGACAAAACAGGGGAGTTTTACCACAGACTAAAATACCAGTCGACTTATACCACGAACATAACAGCTTCGTCAAAGTACAGACTACAATACGAGTGCATGACGTTATACTACAGACAGACCAGGGTGCCGTTGTACAAAGCGATCTTAGCGCTAAGGTGACCGTAACTCCCATACCTTAACATAGACCTAAGGTAGTCTTACCGCTAAGGTTGTTTTGTACAACGGCACCCATAGCTGCAGTAATACCAGTGACGTTATACAATAGACAGACGATAGCTGCAGTAATACCAGTGACGTTATACAATAGACAGACCATAGCTGCAGTAATACCAGTGACGTTATACAATAGACAGACCATAGCTGCAGTAATACCAGTGACGTTATACAATAGACGAGACGATAGCTGCAGTAATACCAGTGACGTTATACAATAGACAGACGATAGCTGCAGTAATACCAGTGACGTTATACAATAGACAGACCATAGCTGCAGTAATACCAGTGACGTTATACAATAGACAGACCATAGCTGCAGTAATACCAGTGACGTTATACAATAGACAGACGATAGCTGCAGTAATACCAGTGACGTTATACAATAGACAGACGATAGCTGCAGTAATACCAGTGACGTTATACAATAGACAGACGATAGCTGCAGTAATACCAGTGACGTTATACAATAGACAGACCATAGCTGCAGTAATACCAGTGACGTTATACAATAGACAGACCATAGCTGCAGTAATAACAGTGACGTTATACAATAGACAGACCATAGCTGCAGTAATAACAGTGACGTTATACAATAGACAGACGATAGCTGCAGTAATAACAGTGACGTTATACAATAGACAGACGATAGCTGCAGTAATAACAGTGACGTTATACAATAGACAGACGATAGCCGCAGTAATACCAGTGACGTTATACAATAGACAGACGATAGCTGCAGTAATAACAGTGACGTTATACAATAGACAGACGATAGCTGCAGTAATAACAGTGACGTTATACAATAGACAGACGATAGCTGCAGTAATAACAGTGACGTTATACAATAGACAGACGATAGCTGCAGTAATAACAGTGACGTTATACAATAGACAGACCATAGCTGCAGTAATACCAGTGACGTTATACAATAGACAGACCATAGTTTTAGCTGTGCTACAGACTACAATACCAGTGCATGACGTTATACTACAGACAGACCATAGCTGCAGTAATACCAGTGACGTTATACAATGAAGACAGACGATAGCTGCAGTAATACCAGTGACGTTATACAATAGACAGACCATAGCTGCAGTAATAACAGTGACGTTATACAATAGACAGACCATAGCTGCAGTAATAACAGTGACGTTATACAAACAGACAGACGATAGCTGCAGTAATAACAGTGACGTTATACAATAGACAGACACATAGCTGCAGTAATACCAGTGACGTTATACAATAGACAGACCATAGCTGCAGTAATACCAGTGACGTTATACAATAGACAGACGATAGCTGCAGTAATACCAGTGACGTTATACAATAGACAGACCATAGCTGCAGTAATACCAGTGACGTTATACAATAGACAGACCATAGTTTTAGCTGTGCTACAGACTACAATACCAGTGCATGACGTTATACTACAGACAGACCATAGCTGCAGTAATACCAGTGACGTTATACAATAGACAGACCATAGCTGCAGTAATACCAGTGACGTTATACAATAGACAGACCCATAGCTGCAGTAATAACGGTGACGTTATACAATAGACAGACCATAGCTGCAGTAATACCAGTGACGTTATACAATAGACAGACGATAGCTGCAGTAATAACAGTGACGTTATACAATAGACGCAGACCATAGCTGCAGTAATAACAGTGACGTTTATACAATAGACAGACGATAGCTGCAGTAATAACAGTGACGTTATACAATAGACAGACCATAGCTGCAGTAATAACAGTGACGTTATACAATAGACAGACGATAGCTGCAGTAATAACAGTGACGTTATACAATAGACAGACCATAGCTGCAGTAATAACAGTGACGTTATACAACAGACAGACCATAGCTGCAGTAATACCAGTGACGTTATACAATAGACAGACGATAGCTGCAGTAATAACAGTGACGTTATACAATGAAGACAGACCATAGCTGCAGTAATAACAGTGACGTTATACAATAGACAGACCATAGCTGCAGTAATACCAGTGACGTTATACAATAGACAGACCATAGCTGCAGTAATACCAGTGACGTTATACAATAGACAGACCATAGCTTTAGCTGTGCTACAGACTACAATACCAGTGCATGACGTTATACTACAGACAGACCATAGCTGCAGTAATAACAGTGACGTTATACAATAGACAGACCATAGCTGCAGTAATACCAGTGACGTTATACAATAGACAGACCCTAGCTTTAGCTGTACTGCAGACTACAATACCAATGACGTTATAGCGGGGACGGGGATCATACAACTCTTGCAGCCACCGAGTTATTTTCTCAACCTTACGAGGTAGCCATTCACAGCTGGGTGGACTGGGACACATAGTCACAGTACTTTGTCCAAATTTACTGCACATTGCTGTACACGCAACTAGGTGTTTGCACGTATATGGGGCCACCATCTGGTCATATACCAACGGAGTCGTGGGTTGTTTTAAGTGCACAGGGTTGTGTACTGTACAGTAGGGGTTGTGACAACACTGAAAGAGTCTGAACACAAAGTTGACTCAAAGGTTTTACACCCGGTCACAGGTGGGCTCGATCCCGACACCTCAACCTCGCTGGATCACAAGCCTGGCGCTCAGCCAGCTCGCCAACCGCGCCCCATACTGTAGTTATACTACAATCGAAGTAAACTTAGCCACAGTATTATTAGTTACACTGCTATACTCAGTATATAGCAGTGTAACGAATAATACTAAGGCTAAGTCTATAGTTAATAGTTCATAGTTATACTACAGTACCAGTGACGTTATACCACAGACAGACCATAGTTATACTACAGTACCAGTGACGTTATACCACAGACAGACCATAGTTATACTACAGACTACAGTACCAGTGACGTTATACCACAGACAGACCATAGTTATACTACAGTACCAGTGACGTTATACCACAGACGGACCATAGTTATACTACAGACTACAGTACCAGTGACGTTATACCACAGACAGACCATAGTTATACTACAGACTACAGTACCAGTGACGTTATATCACAGACAGACCATAGTTATACTACAGACTACAGTAACAGTGACGTTATACCACAGACAGACCATAGTTATACTACAGACTACAGTAACAGTGACGTTATACCACAGACAGACCATAGTTATACTACAGTACCAGTGACGTTATACCACAGACAGACCATAGTTATACTACAGACTACAGTAACAGTGACGTTATACCACAGACAGACCATAGTTATACTACAGTAACAGTGACGTTATACCACAGACAGACCATAGTTATACTACAGACTACAGTACCAGTGACGTTATACCACAGACAGACCATAGTTATACTACAGACTACAGTACCAGTGACGTTATACCACGGACGGACCATAGTTATACTACAGACTACAGTACCAGTGACGTTATACCACAGACAGACCATAGTTATACTACAGACTACAGTAACAGTGACGTTATACCACAGACAGACCATAGTTATACTACAGTAACAGTGACGTTATACCACAGACAGACCATAGTTATACTACAGACTACAGTACCAGTGACGTTATACCACAGACAGACCATAGTTATACTACAGTACCAGTGACGTTATACCACAGACAGACCATAGTTATACTACAGTACCAGTGACGTTATACCACAGACAGACCATAGTTATACTACAGACTACAGTAACAGTGACGTTATACCACAGACAGACCATAGTTATACTACAGACTACAGTAACAGTGACGTTATATCACAGACAGACCATAGTTATACTACAGTACCAGTGACGTTATACCACAGACAGACCATAGTTATACTACAGTAACAGTGACGTTATACCACAGACAGACCATAGTTATACTACAGACTACAGTACCAGTGACGTTATACCACAGACAGACCATAGTTATACTACAGACTACAGTACCAGTGACGTTATACCACAGACAGACCATAGTTATACTACAGACTACAGTTACAAGTGACGTTATACCACAGCCAGACCATAGTTATACTACAGACTACAGTACCAGTGACGTTATACCACAGACAGACCATAGTTATACTTACGGTACCAGTGACGTTATACCACAGACCTAGTTATACTACAGACTACAGTACCAGTGACGTTATACCACAGACAGACCATAGTTATACTACAGACTACAGTAACAGTGACGTTATACCACAGACAGACCATAGTTATACTACAGACTACAGTACCAGTGACGTTATACCACAGACAGACCAGTGAGTTATACTACAGACAGACCATAGTTATACTACAGTAACAGTGACGTTATACAGACAGACAGTTATACACAGACTACCATACCACAGTTATACCACAGACAGACCATAGTTATACCACAGTAACAGTGACGTTATAGCACCATTACAGTACCAGTGACGACAGACAGACCATAGGTTAGACTACAGTACCAGTGACGTTATACACAGACAGTTATACTACAGACTACAGTACCAGTGACGTTATACCACAGACAGACCATAGTTATACTACAGTACCAGTGACGTTATACCACAGACAGACCATAGTTATACTACAGACTACAGTACCAGTGACGTTATACCACAGACAGACCATAGTTATACTACAGTACCAGTGACGTTATACCACAGACAGACCATAGTTATACTACAGACTACAGTACCAGTGACGTTATACCACAGACAGACCATAGTTATACTACAGACTACAGTACCAGTGACGTTATACCACAGACAGACCATAGTTATACTACAGTACCAGTGACGTTATACCACAGACAGACCATAGTTATACTACAGACTACAGTACCAGTGACGTTATACCACAGACAGACCCTAGTTATACTACAGACTACAGTACCAGTGACGTTATACCACAGACCATAGTTATACTACAGACTACAGTACCAGTGACGTTATAGCACAGACCATAGTTATACTACAGACTACAGTACCAGTGACGTTATACCACAGACAGACCATAGTTATACTACAGGACAGACACAGTTATATTTATATTTCACGAACAGTCTATAACAATCGAGTTATGCCACAACCAGACCGTACATTCAAGTTAAACTTGAAGTGATCATAATTCACAAAATTTAATACCTTCTTAACTATCCTGATTTGTTTACGTTGCTTGACCTAGCCACCGTGCTTCAAAGCTAAACGTACACCGACCCTCGACAAGTTCATGCGTGACGAGAACTAAGAAGCCTGAAAATCTGGTTAAGATATCGGGAGCTCACTCCCAGCTCCGTCGTCTATCTCCTTCATATTTAGTTATAAAAAACACCATATCTAAGATAATTCAGACGCACCGGGAGTTTAACGTTGAAGACACTATCTACAAGTAACACTCCTAGAAATGACGTCATGCCACCATGAGGTGAGTACCCTCACTGACTGATCACGTGACTTCACGCACTGTCATAACCTCTAATGGGCACATACACGTGCAAGAGACGATGGATGTTCGTGGTGAATGAACCCTTCGCGCGATCCGTTACATGTTCGCGGTCACAACCACGTGACCTCAGCGTCAATATGTAGGTGGGTTCAACGCCGCTTTTAACGTCGCGTCGGCTGATTGGGCGTCGTAGACGTTTCCGCTTCAGTCACTTCACTGAAATAGTTAAGGTGCGTTCTCACTGTGCGTCTTGTAGTATACGACTTGTAGTAACAACAAAGATCGTAATGACTTTGTTATTTGTGTACTTTCTAAGTCGCATACAACTCGTATGCGATTCTCACGTATGACTCGGCAACATGGATTCGTCGAGTGAAGAAGAAATGCTGATGTAAATGCTAGTCTACATATCGTAGTCACTGATAAAGAAGAAGGGAAAGCCTAAATCGGTGTGGGTCCGCAACTCAATTATTAGGCGGAAGATTCCATAAACATCCCTGTGATCAGTAAAAACCTATAAACTGTACGATTTCTTCTCTGGCAAATCTGTCGATTTTCTTTTCTGTAGTGACTTGATATCAACATACACAAAAGGGAGGTCACTCTGAGGTGGACACAGATCTAAGCGATTTGATTGGTCGAGAGCTTGCGACTTCTAGTGCTTACAACTCAGCTGCGACTAGTTGTATGCGATTTCACATCGTTACGATTTGGGTGTTCACACGTTGCAACTGTGTTGCCTGCTACATGTTGTTCAAACAAGTCGCACCGTGAAAACGCACCTTTAGATCGGTGTCATGCCGAACCAAAAGTCACAATCAGGCGAATACTAGATGCGAACCCGCACCATCGGATCCTGACATGACAAGGGGAGGTAATGTTGGTGAACCAAGGAGTCAAACCAAGAATTCTAATCAGGGCAAATTCGGAATCGAATCCACGAGCTTCGGGTACTGGAATGACTGAGGGAGGTAACTGCGCAGCGAATCACGGAGTCTCAAAATACCGGGTATCAGTGACTGTTAAATGACCCCAAAGGCGATGACATGGGTGCTGTGTTGCGTGGTTTGTTCGCGTCGACGTCAGAGACATGGGGTCACAGATATAGCACGGGCTGGTCTTTGAGAAGATTAGCCAGCGATAGGATCGTCGAACGATAAACTATGAAATAAATATACCAAATAAGAATTATTATATGTAAGTTAATCACGATTTATAACATATAAGTAAATTATGAATTATTATATCCATTACATCTTGAGTTATTATCCATAGTAGACGCAATGTTTGCTAGTGATTCGATATCTGAAAGCTATATCTCCAGATCAATAAATAATCTAGAAATAACATTCATGCATAGTAGATGGCCTCTGTTCTCACACAGTCTATAACTGGCTTATGCGATATAATACCATGTTACCTCATCACGGGGGATTGCCTAGGCAAGTCATTGCCAGAAATAGATCGTAAATTGCGTCTTTCGTTTTATCCATCCAGCGATAATAGTTCCTACTTACCAACGTTACCCCGTGTAATCGCCATCTATATGTAGCGACTGCTCAACATCTTCATCCTTTCATCATACATGTAATCGTTACCCTTCCCAACACATATACAACAGACGCACTTCAACCCATTCACCCTAGCCATGTCGTATACGCATGTAGTACGACATCGGTACACTTCCCCTCTATTTCCCTGTTCAAACAGGAGCGGTGGGGTGGTTAAAGCGTTCGCTCGTCACGCCGAAGACCCACGGGTTGGATTTCCCCCACACCCCACCCCACCCCCCACACACACCCCACACACACATGGGTACAATCTGTGAAGCCCATTTTTAGTATCCTCCGCCGTGATATTGCTGGAATGTTGCTAAAGGTGGCGTAAAAATAAACTCACTCACCCGGGCCACGCACCTGTTCAAACAGCTTGGAAGGGAGTCTGGTCTTGTTCCCCTACTACTAGTCCACCAGACCCTAGGGATAATTGAAAGAGAGTCGAACTTAAGTCTGGAATGAATGGGCAATTCTCATTGTCTCAGTTGTAAGAATTGTTTTCGTTTTAGGAGTGAGTGAGTGAGTTTAGTTTCACGCCGCACTCAGCAATATTCCAGCTAAATGGCGGCGGTCTGTAAATAATCGAGTCTGAACCAGCGATCCTGTGATCAACAGCATGAGCATCGATCTACGCAAATTAGTGCAGCGGCGTAGGGTGAAAATAGATACTTGACGGACTAAACCATGAAACTTTGCATAGTGCTGGGGATTATCATGATAAAACATATTTTTGGGGGGTTCCCGAAATCAGGCACATTTTCCGAAAAAGTCAAGATGGCGTCCAAAATGGCCGTCAAAAATCAAGGATTTCCAATTTTAACACTATATGACTTTTCCCCCGCTGGATTATAGCAGAAAACCTTGCACAGTGCTTGGGAACATCATGATAAAACATATTTTTTGGGTGTACCCGGTTTTTTAGGGCCAATTTTCGCAAAAAATCCAAGATGGCGTCCAAGATGGCCGCCAGAAATCAAGGATTTCCAATTCTAACACTACGTGACTTTTCCCCGCTGGATTAAAATAGAAAACCTTCCACAGTGCTTGGGAACATCATGATAAAACATATTTTTGGGGTGTGCTCGAATTGTTGGGCCTATGTCCCCAAACATCCAAGGTGGTCGCCAAAAATCAAAGAGTGCTGAAGTCCACACTGAATGGCCGCCGACTATAAAAGAAATCTTCATTCGTTGCAATATGTGAGATATATTCGCCGTTCAAAGGGCTATTTCTAATACTTTCAAGAAATATAACAAACAAGATTTATGAATTGTAGAAAAATATACAATTCATCATCCAATTAATGAAAAAGTTACTGTTTTGATCATTCACGTGACATCATTTTGTCAAACATCGATCTCTGTGATTCTGACGTCTCCTTTAACAGTTCCCATTGGAATTGCAGATGTTGTTGATAATGGTACCAGCGGAAAATCTATTTCAATAGACACTATTTCAAGCTCTTCCAAACCTACACTTCCAGGCAGTTACTGTATAGTTCCTGCAGTAGCCTGCAATGTGGAGAGAGTTCAAGTGCCTGCAACTCACACGCATCATCAAGTTGAGGACAAGATCACCAAAGCTAAAGAAGAATCTTGGATCAAGCACTGCACTGGCCTTCTTGCTGAAGAACATTTGGAAAACGATGAGTTACCTGGTGCATTTCATGCTTCTCGTAAATCCCAGGAATCCAATCAACTATTGGTAAACTAAAAACACTCGTCGTGAATCTTGAGTTTCTGGTAACCATAACAACCAGATTAACACCCCATTATCTCACATGGAATTCTGGTATTTATGTCATAACACCTCCTTTACTCAGGTTGCAGCAGGAATAAGTTCTCCCCTTCCTCTCTTTAAGGACAAAGCCGCAAGTCTTGCCGCTGTCTTGATGTGGCTGTCTTGATGACAGCCACAGAACATTGCAATCCGGGACAACCCCCAGTCATGCCTGTATCCCAACCACTTTTTGCGCTAGCAAAATATGTTCAGTGGAGATGGCCTAATGTGTTTGGTGAAGATGTGTACACTATCATGCTTGGAGGTCTTCACATTGACATAGCCTTATGGAAAATGGTTGGAGACTGCTTTTGGGTAGACTTCAGCACCAACAAAAGCGGGTATTGCCTCAAGTGAAGCAGCTGAATCTTTCATTTCGGCGTCTCATGTAACAAAGACATGTTCATCAAATAGCTGCCATATCACCAGCAAAGCTTCAAAGAGATGCTTACATGTCCTCACTGGAACCGCATGTTCAACAATCATTTAAAGACTGGCTTGAAAAATTGGATGTCAGAAAAAGAGTCCAACATTCAAATACTGGGATTTGATTCTTCATCTCGAGACAATGATACCAATCTGCGTGAGGTCCCATCGCGAAAGAAACATGTCTCTGTACATCCAGGTAATTTGTCCCTTGGTTCTTTGCTCTTGATCACACAAACTATGCACGCAGGCTGTCAGTTCACATCAGAGATACGAAAGCCTTTCCTGTTGACAGAAGAGAGTCCATTCAGAGAGGTTTGGTTTTCCCAAACATCAAACACATTTGCTGCCATGCTTTCGGATCAAGTTCATGAACAAAACAGCAAAGTTGTAAAACACTCAGTTGTTGCAGTTGGATTAACAGAAAATGTTGCCTTAACTAGATGGGTGATGTCTGGACCAGAACAAGCCAGAATTCTGCAAGAGTTTGAGAAGAAAGATGACAAGGCAGATACAAGAAGCAATAAACAAGGTTTTGCTACACAGCAGACATTTAAGACTCAAGACAACAACTAATGTGGCACTGTTGCTTCGATGGGAAATCCCTTCCTGGAAGAGTCTCCTGAACTGATGACCCTTGATGATCATCAACGTGTTGGTTAAGCTGTCGTAACATCTTTAAAATCAATGGAGAAAACAGGAAAAGACAAATATGAGACATTTGTAAAGGATGTTTTTGTGGAAATGACAGTCAATTCACACCCCATCAAGAAAAATCACCTTTTGTCAAGCCACCACAAACAAAACCTGTCTAAATCAAACAGCAAACGAATGATCTGAAAGATGACAACAGTCTATTTAGTCAGATGTTCATTGATTTTCAGGTACGTCAATCTGATTTAAACCAGTTCTTTCCTCATGAAAAACACCCGTGGCCACCACCAATATCAGTTCATGGAAGACTTCATTTACCAAACTGCAAATCAGAGCTCTTAGATTGTCTTGCATCACCTGAGTATGACTCACGAGAAAGTGAAGAAAAGGCAGCAGAAGAAACGTTTCCCGTCATACTAGACTACCAATGATCTTAGCTTCCTTTGTGAAAGAATTAAAGGACAAAGAAGAACACTTTGCATTCTTAACAGATGGTGTGGCTAGCAGCTCTTACCCACCACGACTGACTGACTGACTGACTGACTGACTGAGTTTGGTTTTACGCCGCTTTTAGCAATATTCCAGCTACATCACGGCGGGGGAACACCAGAAATGGGCTTCACACATTGTACCCATGTGGGGATTCGAACCCGGGTCTTCGACGTGACGAGCCAACGCTTTAACCACTAGGCTACCCCACCGCCCCTTACCCGCCACGAAAGGTGATGTGCATAACAGCTGTGGAGTCAAATGTGGAGTGGTGACAATAGGAAGTGAAGAAGATATGCAGTGCACTGATTAGGAAGAGGCGGGTATCAGAATCTGCCTTCATGTCAAAGATGCTTTGCAAAAAGGTGCTACAAACATCATGTTTTAGCACTGTCGACACAAATGTTGTTGATCTAAAGTCTGCTGTTCAGCTGTGGGTGTCATTAGGAAACGGAAAACAACGTCAGATGTTATCATATCAACAGAATATTCCAAGATCTTGGCTGTCGAAGATGAGTGGTGCTTCCCTTTTCCCACGCATTCACTGGTTCTGACACAAAATCACACTTCAGTGGAAAAGGCAAGAAAACTGCTTTGAAGACTTGAATATCCTATGAGGATGTGACTGAGAGAATTCCTTTTCCTACACAGCATCCATTCCAACCTGTGGACAAAGACTCAGAAGTGTTTTCATAAGTTCAGCGATTCACATGCACCATGTCTGACAGCACTACATCAGTGTACACAGTCAACGAACTGCGACAAGATCTGCCACGGTCGCAAGATCAAGTGGATGCAGAACCTTCCTCCCAGAACCTGCTCTGCTACAGCACAAACAGGTGCTTGTACCAGGTCAGCATATTGCTTACTTGTTTACTTCCCAGACAGACAGCACCAGAGCCAGATTTGTTTGGATGGACAAGGGACGCATGGCTACCGGTGTGGATGGCACTGCCAGAAGCTTCACGAAGTTGTTGAAAATTTATCAAATTTGGCTACAAGTCTCAACCTCTATGTTCAAAGAAGTGTATTGGTAAGTCTTCTCAACTTCTATGCACATCGCTCTGCAACTTCAATGGGAACTGTTAAAGGAGATTTCAGAATCACAGAGGTCGATGTTTGACAAAATGATGTCACGTGAATGATCAAAACTGTAACTTTTTCATTAATTGGATGATGAATTATATCTTTTGCTACAAAACATAAATCTTGTTTGTTATATTTCTTGAAAGTATTAGAAATAGCCCTTTGAACGGCTAATATATCTCACATATTGCAACAAATGAAGATTTTATATAGTCGGCGACCATTCAGTGTGGACTTCAGCACTCTTTATTTTTTGGTGGCCATCTTAGAGTTTTGGGGAAATAGGCAAAAAAATCGGGCAAATCCCCAAAATATGTTTTATCATGATATTCCCAAGCACTGTGCAAAGTTTTCTGCTTTAACCCAGCGGGGAAAAGTCACGTGGTGTTAGAATTGGAAATCCTTGATTTTTGGCCATCTTGAATTTTTCTGAAAATGGGCCCAAAAAATCGGGCACCCCCCAAAAATATGTTTTATCATGATATTCCCCAGCACTTTGCAAAGTTTCATGCTTTAGTCCAGCATGTAACGATCAACCTCAAAATCGGACCTAAGTCACTGCACTAAATGGGATACGATAACATGTGTCAACCAAGTCAGCGAGGCTGACAACCCGATCCGTTAGTCGGGTCTTACGTTGATTGGTTGGTTGTTTAACGCCGCACTCAGCAATATTCCAGCTATATGCTGGCGGTCAGACAATCCAGTGATCAACAGTATGAGCATCGATCTGCGCAATTGGGAACCGATAACATGTATCAACCAAGTCAGAGAGGTTGACCACCCGAGAGGTTAGTCGCCTCTTACGACAAACATGGGTTACTGAAGATCGATTCTAACCCGGATCTTCACTGGTCGGTTTTGTTTTGGATTTTATGAATTTTGTTTTCGATGCATAGTTAAGAAAGATGATTTTATTTCTGGGACTAAACGCCAGCCTATCTAATTAACTCTACTGGTCAACGTGGTGAGGCTCGGTGAGCGGGTGTCATTGAAGCTTGACAGTTTGGATCGTTGATCACGGATTGGACACGTTCAGGCTCGTTCACGAACAGACACACACACACACACACACACACACACACACACACACACACACACACACACACACACACACACACACACACACACACACACACACACACACACACCTATGCACGTACGCAAGCAATCAAGCACATGCAAATACAAGCACACGTGCATGCACAAACAGTTGCATATTTTTACTCCAGGATGCACCACTGTGACACACCATGAGACTTGTCAAGGTATGTCTTCACAAGTAAGGGTTTACGTTTCTTATCGCCACTCAGGTCAACGAGCACCTGTCTGTTGCTGGATAACGTTGGAAAATCATCAATAATCCGATGAACCATTCCTATTGGTGTCTACCACCGTCATTTTGCTGGAAACACACTGACTACATCAGCCAGTTCCTTTTCCGAGTCCAGGAATTCTCTCTGAAGGATTGAATTAATATACATGTACACCTATGGGCTCAGCATTCAGTACAGCCTTGGAGCAAGGCTAGCTCCCAACGAAAACTGCCAGTTAAACTACAGATTCTGATTTGGTGTAAATTTGCACAAGTATCCAAGGTAAAATTTAATAGTTTAAATGATAATTTCAAAAAAATAATAATAAATATGAGCCCTTACATCCACGGCTTAGCATTCAGTAACGCCTTTGAGCAAGGCTAGATTTGGTGCAGCGTAACCTATACGCTAATCCACACAGGTCGAGGCGTAAAGCAGATAATTGTCCTATATACACTGTATTACCATCCATCAACACTGCACCACTGACAGTGCTGTGTGTACGTGGTGATGTAGACTTGCACAAGTCTATAAGGCAATAATTAATAGTTTAAATGATAATTTCTAAAATATATAAATATTCCCCTAACAGACTGGCCTTAAAGACTGGCATCCTTGTACTGTCCGCTTATCTAGACGTGGCTCTCTGAAAGGATAGCATTACTATACATTCATGGGCTCAGCATTCAGTACAGCCTTGGAGCAAGGCTAGTGGTAATGGGATGCTAGCGTGACGTGTCTGAGAGGACGGGAAATATACTGATACTGCTCGACTAACCGAGTAAATGTACGCGTGCGTCTCTAATGATACGGCTGTATAATCAGTTCCGGCACATGAGCAAGGAGGCGGCGTTGATGTAATCATTATAAAATGGCCATAAAACCTACACTCAACACACCCGTGGAGGTCCGGGTTAGAATGAGCCTTCAGTAGCCCATGCTTGTCGTAAGAGGCGATTAATGGGATCGGGTGGTCAGGCTCGCTGGCTTGGTTGACACATGTCATCGGTTCCCAGTTGCGCAGATCGATGCTTATGCTGTTGATCACTGGATTGTCTGGTCCAGACTCGATTATTTACAGACCGCCGCCATATAGCTGGAATATTGATGAGTGCGGCGTAAAACTAAACTCACTCACTCACTTACTACACTCAACACACTTGATCAAATCGCAACTTTACAACAGAGTCGGCAATATTTCGATCAAACAAGAGGGTAGGATTTTTCGGTCTGTTTGACTATCGGACGATCAGGCTATCGGGCTTCAATGTTATTCAGGGTATCTGGATATCGGGTTTTTCGGGCCATTCGGATACGGGGTTATTAATGATATCTGGATATCAGGTTATTAATGATATCTGATATCAGGTTATTCAGGGTATCAGGCTATCAGATTATTCAGGACATCGGATTATCAGGTTATTCAGGATATCGGGATATCAGATTATTCGAGCTATTTGGTTATAAGGTTATTCGAGCTATCTTGATATCAGGTTAGTCGAGCAATCTGAATTTGGGTTATTCTGGCTATCTGGCTGTCTGGTAATTCTGACTATCTGGATATTTAGTTATTTTGACTATCTAGATATCAGGTTATGCGGGCTATCTAGATATCAAGTTATTTAGGCTGTCTCGATATCAGGCTATTCGGACAATCAAGATATCAGGTAATTCTGACTATCTGGATAAGGGGTTATTCAGGCTAGATATCAGGTTATTCATATAACCTGGATTGGGGGTAATTCAGGCTTCCAGTATGGCCTATGAGTTTATGCGGGCTGTCCAGACAATCGGGTTATTCATGCTATCATGCTATCAAATTATTCAGGCTGCTGGGCTTTGACATTATTCAGGGTATTCAAGCTAAAGGGTTATTCAGGCTAACGTTTTCGTGCACTAAAAGTAACGGTGGGCGTATACTTTGCCACAGTATTGATGAAAATGCTATTAAAACATTCTAACCACCAGTTCTCTTATTTTTCTATAGTAAATATATGGCGTATCGCCCAGTAGTGAAGGCCGCCATTTGCCGATATTCGGTAGTCATTGCGGGGTCAGTGTCGAAGCGTTAGCGCAGCAGAGCCTGGGAACCAGGCTGCACCAGTTAACTATTAAGTTATATTCTGGGAGTCAGCACGTAACACTTGTAAATGATAAATCTCATTGCAGTCATGCCTTAGTGAATACACAATGGAATTTATAAAGAGGTAAAATGCAATGTTTGTTATACTTGGGATTACGCTTTCTCAGTAAAGTGTGGATTCTAGTACTTGGACTAGGTGCGTGGTTATGGGTTGAGTCCAATCCGAGATTCAAACCAAACCCAGAATCAGGCATCTAATCGCCAAGACACGAAGTTAGCGATCTAACACACCCAGCCACCGAAAAGGTACAAGTGTGTGTACAATACTAAAACAGTGTAATCCGAAATATAACAAACGTTTCATACTTTATAATTAATGTTTGTCATCACCTCACAAAGACTTCAGCCCGAAAATGATAATCTACCGAATAATATGATGGATCAATAGCTCGATAGCCTCATTTGGTTGCTTTGTTGTTTAATATTCCAGCTATGTGGCGGCGGTCTGTAAATAATCGAATCTAGACCAGACAATCCAGTGATCGTTGCCTGAGCATCAATCTACACAATTGGGATTATTAGTAGTATTCACGCTCTTGAGTCATTCACTGATGTCACACGTTGCATCCGACTAATCCAGCAATATCACGGTGAGTAAGAATGGCTTTACACTGCTTTTATTTCAGCAACATCACGGTGATAGACACGATAAACTGGTTATACACGTTGTAGCCATGTGGAATCGAACGCGAACCTAGTACTTGACTCGCTCACTAACTAACTAACTAACCGTCCCTCCGAATAAGAATAGTTCCCCAGGAATAAACGCCTGTCTTGAAACATGGAGAGACGGATCGGATGATGGGGGCATGTCAGGATAATGGTTCACACAGACAAATGTTCAGCTAGGCAGATGCAGGTGTACGTTTTCCAGCAATATCATGCTGCTGTCTCGTTCAGCTGTTGTTTGTTAGATTACAGGTGCGTCTCTCTGTGCACCATCATTGTCAAGGTCAATACTACAGGAATTTGGAGGTTGGAATGGTCAAAACAGATTGCGGGTATTAGCAACCTCGACGGACTCCCTTACTATATTGACACAGTTGGAGTTACAATGTCCGACTTTCATTATCGTGAGTGAGTGAGTTTAGGTTTACGTCGCTTTTAGCAATAATCCAGCAATATCACGGTCGGGGACACCAGAATTAGGCTTCACACATTGTACCCATGTGGGTAATCGAACCCGGGTCTTCAGCCTGACGAGCGAACGCTTTAACCACTAGGCTACCCCACCGCCCGCTTTCATTATCGACTCTGTGAACATTAACTCTATTTGTATGTGTCGACATTGCATTCAACATGCGTTCGTTGTGTCCTGTGATCCTGTGCTCCTGTGGCAAGGTCACACATAAGAGCTTTGAGGAAACCCTAACGGCGGAGAGGAGTTGGATGGGTCTCACTGCCTCACTCTGAGACGTGTCTGGAAATGGTCTTGTTTCTCAAGGGATTCAAGATTCACCCAGCAGAGAATTTTCGCCGGAAGATATTACTTCAGAATCGTTTCGAACCTGTCATACAATTTGGACTATACACGCTCAGGGACCAGTTAATGCAGTTGGATACTACTATGGGGCCTTGTGGGCATGCGTAGTTTGGGTGAGTGAGTGAGTTTAGGTTTACGCCGCATTCAGCAATATCCCAGCTATATATGGCGGCGGTCTGTAAATAATCGAGTCTGGACCAGAACATCCAGTGATCAACAGACTGATCATCAATCTACGCAAGTGGGATACGATGACATGTGTCAACCAAGTCGGCGAGCCTGACCACCCGATCCCGTTAGTCACCTCTTACGACAAGCATGGGTTACTGCAGATCAATTCTACCCCGCATCTTCACGGGTTGGCGTAGTTTGGAATGCAGAGTAGCTGTTGTTATTGTCTGTGTGCCTCATTTATAACAAAGTGTGATAGTTCACCACTAGTGTATAACAAGTAATGCATCAACCCAAGCATAACGCATGATCCTAACCGATGGTAAGGCAAAAGATAAATGAAGGTATGAGAGTTAATGAACATAGATAAGCCCCAACGAGGAGTACGTGCCAAGTCATGCGAGTGATGTGGTGACAGGGTAATACATCTACCTACATATCCTGATGGTAGCTGATAGTGGAGGGACAGAACTAGGGTGGTGATTATATATGTGTATATCCCCTGGCGTTATTGACGGGGCAAGGACGTGCATCAACAGCTGCTACCTGTTCACTCTGGTATATTGTGTAAGTATGAAGTATCATAATATTACTTACAGTAGTGTGTGAGTGAGTTGGGTTCTAGGCCAATTTAAGAAAATATTCCAGGATTATCACGGCGGGGGACACCAGATACGGGCTTCACACATTGTGCCCATGTGGGGAATCGAACCCGGGTCGAAATAGGACGGTATAAATTCTTTTTCGGACGTGTAGATCAAAATCCGTCCACCATGTTGAGATAGTCACGACACCTTCATGGTATACTGTTGGTTATTGTCTATGGTTGCCGTTTGCGGGTAGGCCATTCCATCTGAAGACCTACCTCGAGCTGGGCCATGCTGGCGGGGGCTGGGACTTCGACGTCCACCCTCCACCGACAACATTCCCCCGATGGTCTTTGTGGGGACATGTCAGAGTACTTTGAGGGCCGGAAAAATGTCCGTATGCATGTTTCGGTGATAATAAGTGCCCCGTTAGAGGAAGTAAACGAAGCGCTAAGATGACCGCGACTCCTATGCTTTAACATCGTAGCGCTAAGATTGTGCACGATGTGACCTGGCCTTGTCGACTTATGCCGATGATTCTTGAGGATGGAATAGAGACAGGACTCAGACTCCAACATGTCGCCGGCCAGTCAAATATCTCTTCCCAATAACCAGTTCAGTTTGACTGTCGTGTGTGATATTGCGCCACACCACGACACTAGGATTATGGTCGAGAAGTGTAGCCATCAGCATACCATGTGTCGCCATGTACGTCGCCGACCACGTTTTCTGCTATCTGTGCTATGGTGTTACGCCATTGTAGACATGTCGTCCCCGTGTTGTCCAGCCCACACCAAACTTTGCCGCCTATCTAGAGCAACCCATGCTTGTCAATGTTGGATCTTTTCATTACAAACTGGATTCTCAGTTGATTGAATTGGTGTAAGAATGTATCAACACCCCTACACCCTTCGGATACAAGCTTATGCTCCAGAGGAGTAGACACGCGAAGATCCGGGTCTTCAGTAACCCATACTTGTCGTAAAAGGCGACTAGCGGGATCGGGTGATCAGGCTCGCTGACTTGGTTGACACATGACATCGTTTCCCAATTGTGTAGATCGATCGGATGCTCATGCTGTTGATCACTCACTCACTCACTCCTTTACAGGCCTGTCACGACCAGGTCTCATTGCTACCCCACCCGTATAACGGTGTTTGTTCTCATATGCACCCCTGTGTGTGGGAAAGGTCATTGTGATCAAACTTGCGGTTGTGTGCAACGCCTTGATGTAAATGTACACCTCAACTTCAGCTACAATCTGATGTTCATGTCTGTCATTGTTTGTCTTTAGTTGTGGATTATCACTGTTGCAGTTATCGTGCTCCGTGTGTCGTTATTTATTGCCATCAGTATATGTGATGCTTGACGCTGCAGGTTCTAGTATGGCGTGGTTGACTGATTGTGTGAGTTATGGCACATGCCAAGACAGAACTGGTATTCCACATTACAAACGACGCCGCCTTGACAGCTTGATTACTCAAGTCTCACAATCAGTGTCAATACTGTTTGACTTACTCCGAGATACTTTGCTCCAACAATAGTACCACAACCACTACTGCCGTTACGACGTCCACAACCACTACTGCCATCACTACCTACCCAACTACTACTGCCGTCACTACCTACCAACTACTACTGCCGTCACTACCTACCTACTACTACCGCCATCACTACCTACCAACTACTACTGCCGTCACTACCTACCCAACTACTACTGCCATCACTACCTACCCAACCACTACCGCCATCACTACCTACCCAACTACTACCGCCGTCACTACCTACCCAACCACTACCGCCATCACTATCTACCCAACCACTACCGCCATCACTACCTACCCAACCACTACCGCCATCACTACCTACCGAACTACTACCGCCGTCACTACCTACCCAACCACTACCGCCATCACTATCTACACAACCACTACCGCCATCACTACCTACCCAACCACTACCGCCATCACTATCTACAAAACTACTACCGCTATCACTACCTACCCAACTACTACCGCCGTCACTACCTACCCAACTACTACCGCCATCACAATCTACACAACCACTACCGCCATCACAATCTACACAACTACTACCGACATCACTACCTACCCAACTACTACCGCCATCACTACCTACCCAACCACTACCGACATCACTATCTACACAACTACTACCGCCATCACTACCTACCCAACTACTACCGCCATCACTACCTACCCAACCACTACCTACATCACTATCTACACAACTACTACCGCTATCACTACCTACCCAACAACTACCGCCATCACTACCTACTCAACCACTACTGCCATCACTATCTACACAACTACTACCGCCATCACTACCTACCCAACCACTACCGACATCACTATCTACACAACTACTACCGCCATCACTACCTACCCAACTACTACCGACATCACTACCTACCCAACCACTACCGACATCACTACCTACCCAACTACTACCGCCATCACTATCTACACAACTACTACCGCCATCACTACCTACCCAACTACTACCGCCATCACTACCTACCCAACCACTACCGACATCACTATCTACACAACTACTACCGCCATCACTACCTACCCAACCACTACCTACATCACTATCTACACAACTACTACCGCCATCACTATCTACACAACTACTACCGCCATCACTACCTACCCAACCACTACCTTCATCACTATCTACACAACTACACTAAAAGAATTGCACGACGTAGTAAGCACTGGTTTAAATGCCTCAATGCTACACGTGTCACGTTGGTGTCACTGCTACACGTGTCACGTCGGTGTCACGTCACTGCTACACGTGTCACATCGGTGTCACTGCTAAACGTGTCACGTCGGTGTCACTGATACACGTGTCACGTCGGTGCCACTGATACACGTGTCACGTTGGTGTCACTGCTATACGTGTCACGTCGGTGTCACGTCACTGCTACACGTGTCACGTCGGTGTCACAGTTACTGTTGGTGTCATTGTTTCACTTGTCATGTACGTGTCACTGCTCCACGTGTCATGTTGTAAATGCTCCACGTGTCATGCACATGTCACTGGTACACGTGTCACGTTGGTGTCATTGTTCCACGTGTCATGTACGTGTCACTGCTCCACGTGTCATGTACGTGTCACTCCTACACATATCATGTATGTCGGTGTCTGCTACAAGTGACATATCCATTAATGTTAGAAGCCCATATATAAGCGCCATTGTCATTTCCACAACAAGAGTCACAGAATTTAGCTAGTGTCTGCAATATTTAGGCCTAATAACAGACACAATGTTTCCTTCTCCCTAATCTGAGTTCAGCTGTTTCTTCAAACAAACATTGAATCGTTCTCCAAGGTCCTACACAGTATATAACATGTACCCATGACAGTGTTTGTCTAGTTGATCTGATACAAGTTTAACCTATATACACCCCGAAATGCATTCAGCTCAAGTAGCATGCACACAAAGACCCTAGTAATCGGGTGTTCGCAGTATTGAACAAGTCTTTTCTCACAGCCGTATACCCGGGAAACACATGTCTACACAATGAACCCACAGATCTGAGGTATCACATGACGATGTAGTCTCCCGATATACAGACAAGGTTACCGGAGACAGGTTATGTCTGCTTCTTGTACGATGGGTAGTGGGGGAAGTGTTGACTTTGTGATAACAGGCTACTCTAAAGTACAACCGGACTTCCTTGTGACGTATCGTGTCCGGGGTGTATTTGTACCAAGGTATAGTGTCAACGCATGTAGAGCTTCGCGTCACGAAATGTTTATTTTGTCGAAACGGGGAGCTATAAATATATAAGAGGTGGATGGGATTCACTGGTGATGTAACCACCATTACCGCTTCAGGTGGCCGACGAAAGCTCAAAACGACCTATTTCGGTACATTAAAAAAAATACGAATTAATTCATTTTAGCGCCCATCTCACTTTCTTGTAAACATGTATTTATATGTTTATGTTGGATTCGTAGGTGTTTGTTTTTCACGTTATAGGGTTTGGTATGTAATACAAGACCGTGTTTCTGTAGTACCTACAGGACACTGAAATATTGTCATGAAGAGTACTTGTTGTATATAGTGCCATTACGGCTGTGGGGTAGCCTAGTGGTTAAAGCGTTCGCTCGTCACGCCAAAGACCCGGGTTCGATTTCCCACATGGGTACAATGTGTGAAGCCCATTTCTGGTGTCCCCGCCGTGATATTGCTGGAATATTGCTAAAAGCGGCGTAAAACCAAACTCAGTCAGTCAGTGTAGTGCCATTATACACTGTAGAGCTGAATATCGTTGCCTAAGTGGCGAGATAATATATCCCGATACCAGTTTAATGAGGCGAGACGATATATCATGAAAGTATTGGCAAGGAACCTGAGAGACGATTATCATCACGATACAATGGTGGAGATACGATACATATCCCGATACTTTACAATTTCTAATAACAGAGCATATATGATAGATAAAATGACTGAAACTTTATTTGTTATACAGCAGAACTTGTGATATATTCACACACATACACTTAAAAGGCTGTTCATCTAATAAAGTTTCAGTATTTAATGCTTAAGAAAGTACAGTCAAACATATCCAGTAGACCTTGATCTAATATATATAAGTTTGAAACTGAAGTTTCCCTTGGAAAGTTGTGTTTCTGCACCAATGCTTTCACAAACCATTCAGTGTAATTTATACCAGAATTCAGAATCACTGAAAAAAACTCTTGAGTATGCTTTCTAAATTTTATCTTCTCTTTGTTCTCTTTCTTAACAAAGCTAAGACATCGTTCATAGTTGTCCATAAATGGTGTTATTTGTCAAACAACTAAACCATATCTGCATATTTGAAGACAAGTATTCTACAGTTCACAGAGTTTGTAAAATGTTCACACTCTTTGACTTATACACCATCTCCTTTGTTCATGTAACAAAGATAGCAAACACAAACAAATTCCTATAAGGTTCAATTTGTTTTAATATTCAGAAGAATTTCAAAGATACTCCCTTCCTATTCCTAATGCAATACCCCTTACAACTTTAAGTAGTATTTAAGTTGTATCGGAATATATCGTCTCTTGAGGCGATACATCGATGTATCGTGGACCCTTGCGATATAGATATCCTGATATATTGCCTAAACGTTTAGTATCGATGCACTCGTATCGCGTAGTTGACGACGCAAACATCGATACTATCGATGAATCGTTACACCACTATTATGCAGTTATTCAAAATATCCGAGAATATCTAGGACATAGACTGCCCCATAGTCTGTCTCACAGTCCCTGAACCACATTATTTTCCCTACTGCCTAGCCCTCCCTGCAATGTAGTCTGTCTCACAGTCCCTGAACCATATTATTTTCCCTACTGCCTAGCCCTCCCTGCAATGTAGTCTGTCTGCCTAGCCCTCCCTGCAATGTAGTGTGTCTCACAGTCCCTGAGCCACATTATTTTCCCTACTGCCTAGCCCTCCCTTCAATGTAGCCTGTCTCACAGTCCCTGAACCACATTATTTTCCCTACTGCCTAGCCCTCCCTGCAATGTAGTCTGTCTCACAGTCCCTGAACCACATTATTTTCCCTACTGCCTAGCCCTCCCTGCAATGTAGTCTGTCTCACAGTCCCTGAACCATATTATTTTCCTTACTCCCTAGCCCTCCCTGCAATGTAGTCTGTCTCACAGTCCCTGAACCACATTATTTCCCCTACTGCCTAGCCCTCCCTGCAATGTAGTCTGTCTCACAGTCCCTGAGCCACATTATTTTCCCTATTGCCTAGCCCTCCCTGCAATGTAGTCTGTCTCACAGTCCCTGAGCCACATTATTTTCCCTATTGCCTAGCCCTCCCTGCAATGCTAAAGCCCTAAATGAAGCAAGTCTAGATTCACTGGGGTTCTTTTTCAATATAATGGGTTTATTTGTTACTTTCAAAATTATATATATATATATATATATCTTCAGCGACTAAGTGTTGGTCTAACTGACCCAGGGGCGGTGGGGTAGTCTGGTGGTTAAAGCGTTCGCTCGTCACGCCGAAGACCCGGTTCGATTCCCCACATAGGTCCAATGTTTGAAGACCGTTTGTGGTGTCCCCGGCTATAATATTAATATTGCTAAAAGCGGCGTGAAACCATACTCACTCACTCTAACTGGCCCACACAACCATGTTTGTCTTAAGTGACAACTACAACAGGATTGGGAGGTCAGGCTCGGTAAATGGTTGATGCATTTCATCGTATCCTAACCAAGACCCGATTATTTACGGATTTCCGTTATATGCCTAGAAGAATATTGTTGAGTGCGGCGTTGAACAGCAACCATGTTCATTGCTACGTTGAATATGTGTGAGTGAGTGACTGAGTGACTGAGTCAGTTTAGTTTTACGCCGCACTCAGCAATATTCCAGCTATATGGCGGCGGTCTGTAGATTTGAGTTTGGACCAGACAATCCAGTCATCAACAACATGAGCATCGATCTACGCCGATGACATGTGTCAACCAAGTCAACGAGTCTGACCCTATCCCGTTAGTCGCCTCTTACAAGCATGGGTTACTGACGATCAATTCTAACCCGGATCTGCACGGGTTGATGATATGTAACAGAAGTGGTTGTATATATCAGACAGTAATACATTTATTTATAAGTAATGTTTTAATTCCAGCCCGCCTGTTACCAAATCATGTGTTGAACCCATTTCTGGTACACATAGCACATCCGGGCAGTTGGGTACTTAGCCTTGTGGTTAAAGCGTTCGCTCGTCACGCCGAAAACCCGGTTTGATCCCCCACATGGGTACAACGTGTGAAGCCCATTTCTAGCTGGTGGCCTTCTGGTGGAATATTTCAAAAAGCGGCGTAAAACTAAACTCACTCACTTCTAACAAATCAGGCGTCTCAGGTTATTTACGTTTTGTCAGAAAACTTGCAGACAAGAAGTATCTGTGCGTTAAACCAAGTCAACCTCCTAGTTCCTGAACAATAGCATTTGCCCTCCGCCCATCCCATAGTTTGATGCTATTACGACAAATGAAGCAAGTCTAGATTTTCATCTGGAATCTTCTACACTAGTGGGGATCCTTTTCAATTTAAATGGAGTTTTGTGTTTCTGTTAAAATAGTGAGTGAGTTTAGTTTTACGCCGCTTTTAACAATATTCCAGCAATATCACGTCGGGGACACCAGAAATGGGCTTCACACACTGTACCCATGTGGGGAATCGAACCCGGGTCTTTGGCGTGACGAGCGAACGCTTTAACCACTAGGCTACCCCACCACCCCCTGTTAAAGTAAGACTGAGCGTTATTCTACAGTTACCAGATAGGACATCCACTCACTTAACTAAGATACCATTGTCCACCGATAAAGTCTCTATTGTGACGCAATCTCCACAGAATTATATAATCTAACTTGACAGAGGCCTAGCTGATAAAGGTGCTAAAGAGTTAAGTTTATCATGAACACGAAACACTGTTGTGAGATCTGATGTGTTGGACGGTAGCCTGGAAGGAAAAAGCTTGGTCCTTTCGCGTTCTTTCTTGATTGGACCCGTGAAGATCCGGATTAGAATTGATCTTCAGTAACCCATGCTTGGCGTAAAAAGCAACTAACGGGATCGGGTGGTCAGGCTCGCTGATTGGTTGACACATGTCATCGTATCCCAATTGCGTAGATCGATGTTCATACTGTTGATCACTGGATTGTGTAGTCCGGACTCGATTACTTACAGACCGGAATATATATTTAGCTGGAATATTTATTGATTGGACTTTGTTGATTGAACTACTTTCGTGTCGAATCTTGGATATCTCGAAGTATTTACGTAGATCCCTTTAACTTCGCCACAGCGGTGTTTGACAGTGTTTGTAATACTTGTACTTATGTTGCTGGATGTGTGTCTCTTTTTATATAGGGGCGGTTGAGTAGCTTAGTGGTCTGAGCGTTCGCTCGTCGCGCCGAGGAACCGGGTTCGACTCACCACATGAGTACAATTTCTGAAGCCCATGGCTGCTGTCCCCCGCCGTGATATTGCTGGAATATTGCAAAAGGTGGCTTTAAGCTAAACGCACTCCAACGTCCCCAGTTCGATATACGTATTCGACTAAAATATGTAGGAAAAAGCAGATCGTAGTACCGTCAGATCGTTATAAGCGTGTTAGTAATAAACGTTGTTCACTGTAAATAATATTCGAAATCAACAAACTCGATCGCAGTTGGTGATGCTTATACAGCAAACATATAGTGAGTGAGTGAGTTCGATTTTTTTAGCAATATTCCAGCAATATCACGCGGGGGCTTCACACATTGTACCCATGTGGGAACCGAACCCGGGTCTTCAGCGTGACGAGCGAACGCTTTAACCACGATGCTACCCCACCGCCCCCAGCAAACATATAAATATATTAGCTATAGGTTAGTGTCAGTTTAAACACTAAAGAACAATGTATGTCTGTTCATCGATCGACTGGATATCTCAAACCTGACACAAGTGTATCACGGTTAACCTTGAAAATCACGCATGCGCAATAATGCCCCGTGACGTGTATGATGTTTTTTCCTCAATCACCTGGTTGTCACTCATCCAAGCAGGGAGGTCACATGTCGTCGTCCTGGTAGATAAACATGAAAACATTAGTAGACATCTATTGTTAAATTGCATTTTAACGATACTAGACAGTAGACCAGCGCTTCAGCTCTTTCATTTTCCTGATGATGAACAAATCGTAACTTTTCCGATGTATTGTAAACTCGATTGAGAAGTTTCAGACAGTGATTTAAACATAATACTAAGAAAATCGAGTTTAAATATGTCAATGACGGAAAGGATTTAAACTGACACGCTGCCTTTTCCAAATTCAGTTGATATTATGTTAATATGGGACTGGTCGTTTGTTACACGGATGTCAAAAGACTTTAGGTCACGGCTATACTTTAAATAATCACCCTCCTAAAGCTTGTCATATTATGGGATGCCTGTCCCGTTGTTCTTGTTAATTCATTTGGTTGGTTGGTTGGTTAGTTGTTTTACGCCGCACTCGGCAATGTTCCATTTATATTGCGGTGGTCTGTAAATAATTGAGTCTGGACCAGACAATCCAGTGATCAACAGCATGATCATCAATCTCCGCAAATGGGATACGATGACATGTGTCAATCAAGTCAGCGAGCCTGACCACCCGATCCCGTTAGTCTTACGACAAGCGCTGTTGAAGACCAATTCTAACCCGGATCTTCACGAGTCTTAATTCATTCATGACCCGACCCTGAAAGACGAAATGAAAAAACAGTGGGGTTTTATAATGTAAATTCTTTGTTACTTTCATGGCCTCCACAAATATGTGTATCATTTGATATGACCCTCATCCACAGTGACAATTGAGGTGAACCTTCCTCTGAATCACAATGACCCTCTTTATAGCAATCAATGACCGGCCCCCAATGAAACAGGGTCCAAATGACGTCTAGTACATACGAAACCCGTGTTTCATGAGCAACGTTTTTATCCTGTGGTAGTAATTATGTACCAAAATAAACCCAAACCTCAACAAACTATCTACTCGGGAATCTCTGCGCTAATTTCACGTATGTCTGTGGCATATAAAAACACCTGCCGAAGCTAATCAAATATATCTTGTACAACTCCCACCTGACGACTAATTTTGTTTTATGTCCGTTGCCATGACAACGCCACCTGAACTACACAAGCGAAATACATCTTCGATTTAGTCGCCAGTGAACATGTCACAAGTGTTTTACTGAGACCTACGTTCAATAAACTGTCTACGTGTGACTTTTTCATGTGTTCACTTAGTGTAATGTTTGTAGTGAGTGAGTGACTTTAGGTTTAGCCGCTGTTAGCAATATTCTAGCAATATCACGGCAAGGGACAGCAGAAATGGGCTTCACATATTGTATTCATGTGGGAAATCGAACCCGGGTCTTCGGCGTGACGAGCGAACGCTTTAGCCACTAGGCTACCACTCCGCACCGTAATGTTTGTAAAATATCATGGGTATTGATTCCTTCCTGCTTTGTTTGATGTTCTCATTCAACGAAAAATAACGAAATGCATTTCATTGTAAATACATCGTGTTTGCCAATGTCTTTGGCATGTATTGACCAGCGTCCGGTCATAGGTAATTCAGGATTGCGAATAGCTGGTAAAGTTAGTTGCATGTTCTGTTCATATCAGTATTGACAATTGCTAATATCGAAACGTTTTAACTCCGAATGTATACAAGTTAGGGCAACAACAATTAACACATATTGGTATAGCGCGCCCCGGGGGGTCGAACCAGCGACCAAAGATCATAATTCGTCTTTGTTAAAGACTTACTGCTGCCGAGAGAACGCTAAACAAAAAACAAATAGGCTGAGGGCTGTCCATGATCCACCTATGGCGGTAGGTAGCCCGGTGGTTAAAGCGTAAGCCGTTCACGCCGATAGCTAGGGTTCAATTCTACTCAGGGATACAATGAGTGAAGACTAATCTCGGTGGCTTCTATCGTGATATTGCTATCACTCGTGGCGAGTTATGTTTGATTTTCTGATCCAATCCCTTACCAACTGCTAAAATGAAAATTCAATTAATCCATACAATTAAAATTCGCAACAAAAAAAAACCCACACCCAAAAACAACAAACACACACACACACACACACACACACACACACACACACACACACACACACACACACACACACACACACACACACACACACACACACACACACACACACACACACACACACACACACACACACACACACCACCACCACCACCACCATCCCCACACCTCAAAAAAATAAATCCAAAACAAACAGATTGCTTAAGGAGGGATAAAATGGTTACAGGCCGGGAGAGCCACATTTTCGAAACAGATAGCCTGAATTGATGTGGCTCTCCAGGCAATAGTTACGGTTGCGTGAACATGGAATGTGTCTCTCCTGGCTATGCTGTCAAAGCATGCTTAGTGATTCAAACGCGTAACCGTATTCAACAAAACAAGACATGTTTCCTCATAATTTTATTCAGATCACAACAGGTTTTGTTTCTATGTTTAGCACAATATTATATACTAATAGGTATATTACATATAATAATATCACATAATTGAACGTGTTCATCTTAAATTAGCTACCGGTGTTAGATATAACACCCCGAACTTTATGGTTTATGGAGAACTTGGAAGACAACCTATTCAGCTCCTAATCTCTAAACGGTTAATTACGTATTGGTGCAAATTGAAATTTTCCCATCCAAACAACAAAACAGCAGCTTTCATGCTAGATTATATTATGGATGATGCTCCCTGGCTAAATCACGTGAAACATTTACCGGATGTATTTGTAAACCCCATTTCATTGTACTCAATCCTGGATCATATCAAAATCTGAATCAATCCTGAAAGAACAGTTTTTACAATCGTGGACCAGTGAAATGAATAATTCATCTAAAGGACAATATTATAAGATTTTTAAAAACTCACCTTAACTCGACAAATACTTACAGCTATCTGAAAATATTTGGAAACCTATTTGTATATCTTAAAACATCTAACCGTAAATTGCCAATAGAAAGTGGGAGATGGACGAATCTCGCAAGAAAAGAAGAGTATGTAACCTTTGTAACCTTTGTAACTCGCAGTTAACTGGGGATGAATTCCATTATCTCTTTAGATGTTCATATTTTAGCCAACAACGCATCACTCACCTAGAAGATAGCTCTTGTTCCTTCCCTACTCTCTCTTGTGAGTAAGAACGATTATTCGTTTCTTGTGAAAACAATATTATACATGGGGACACTCTTTTACCGGTTACGGTAATCCATTAATTAATTAATCTATTGGAAATGTGGCTTTACCGGCTACAGCCATGTAACTGAAATATGGCCTTCCCGGCAATAGTCATTTTTGAAATGTGGCTTTCCCGGCCTGTCACCGATGAGATGAAATCTGTCACATAACCTGAACCTGTCACGCTCAAAAATTATGTATGAACAACATAAGCCAGTATTCGGGACGCGAACGTCAACACCATTCTGTCTGTCCATTCAAAAACAGTTTACGAGCCACACGTAGCTAACATGTAATATATCTGATATGAACAAGCCCCGCAACCAGCACAGTCATAGTATACGCAAAACAAACGCCCCGACCGGGTATAAATAAGATGAACTTGAACGAAGACAGTCACTAAACTGATGGTGTGGACAGGTATTCATGGAACCTTGAGATCTATGTATGTGAACGGTTACAAACAGTGAGTATTGAAACCATGTGTTTATGTGTCTGTATTAAGTGGCTTGTAATCTTTAATGTGTTTTCGTCTATCTGATAACGAGATGAATAGGTCAATTATTTTTGTTATTTCTATTTTGTTCTATTTTCCACATTTATTCTGCTAATTAACATTATTAATAAAATCGGGTGGTAAATGTATAAGGTATACAGATTATCTCACGTTTTCGGATAACGTATAAACCAATTTAACATACATGTGTATATTTGTAGTATCAAGAAACACAAAGTTAATGCATGTAACACGTTTCTACGTCATCCACAGATAACATGACGTCATTTAACAAGCGGGGACATTGTTATTACGTAATAGTGTTATTTCTCTGTTTCTTGCCTCAAAACAGAATATTTGCAAAACATTCCATTGTACAGGGTTATCTATATGTAATTTCCACTCAAACACATGTTTAAATTCCCATGAAAGCCATGTGTTTCTATCCCATTCGAAAAAAACCCGATTGAGTTTGTAGCCCACTACACAGCGAACATTCACGCTTGTCCGTTAGCACGAGACTTCTGAAATGTTTTTGCACGCACATGGGCCACCGGCTCTATGTGCAGGTACAGAGCGTGGTAGTCACTGTTTCGCAGGGGTCCTGATTACAAACATCACTAAATTGTACTTTGACAATGTATGACGGTATTTATCGTAGGCAAGACGATGCATTCAATACAAGATGTTGCTATACAACAGGTATTTCTTTGAAAAAGGGTTTACGTTTCATTCAATCGAGGAATACGTGTTATGCAAGCTCTCTACAGATATTAAAAAGTAGGTTTGTTACTGAAAATAATGAAAACAATTTGTCAGTCAGTTGGAAACATTGTGGAATAGTGAGTGAGTGAGTTGGGTTTTAGCAATATTCCAGCAATATCATGGCGGGGGACACCAGAAATGGGCATCACACATTGTTACCATGTGGGGAATCGAACCCGGGCCTTACGCGTGACCAGTGTGCGAAATGGTTTCCAACTTTTGCTAGCCAGTCGAGCTAGCTAAACCTGAAAGTTACTAGTCAACAAAATAATTAACTAGCCCAAAATTTGAATGTAAAAACTAAGCAAAAGATTACAAAAATAGATGAGAATAAGATATTGTCGGCATGGCACGGGTTTCATCATTAAGCTGCTAATATAGTGAACATGTTTATCAGGCCATAATAGTGCATGATTTCAAAGTGTTTTATAGCTTTACAAGTCAGAGAGAGCGACATATTTGCAAAATTACCACATGAAAATTCACTAGCCAGTCGGGCCAGTGACTGTGGAGGTTTTCTGGCCCGACTGGATTTGTATTAGCCACGGGCTTGCGGGCCAGTGGCTATTTCGGACACTGTGCGTGACCCATTATCGAATAAGACTGGAGCGCATATCTGAATAGGCAAACTAAACAAAGTTGAATTCACCTTCTGCTCGTGGTATTTTGTGATATTTCTATTAGAAGACTGATCCGACCAATTTTACGATATTAAATTTAAATATTTTGAAATAAATAAATATAACGATTATAATACAGAAAGTTAACTTTTATGGAAAAACAATTCAAGCTTTGAGCAACGTTGGATCTTTTCATGACAAACTGGAGTCTCAGTTGATTAAACTGGTATAAGAATGTATCAATACTCCTACACCCTTTTGGATACAGGCCTATGCAGGTCCAGATTAGACCCGTGAAGGTCCGGGTTAGAATTGATCTTCAGTAACCCATGCTTGTCGTTAGAGGTGACTAGCGGGATCGGGTGGTGGTCAGGCTCGCTGACTTGGTTGACACATGTCATCGTATCCCAATTGCGTAGATCGATACTCATGCTGTTGATCACTGGATTGTCTGGTCCAGACTCGATTATGTACAGACCGCCGCCATATCGCTGGAATATTGTCAAGTGCGGCATTAAACAATAAACCAACCAACCAACCAGAAGAGACGAGGAATGATTTTATCTATTTATATGCTCAGCAAACACCTCCTTTTCTGTTGTTTTTGTTTTGTTTTTTGTTTTGTTTTTGTTATTGTTTTATTGCATTCTTGTGAAATTAGTCTAAAATGAAATCTTACGATCTTTAGATAATGAGATAGTTTATCATATTTTCACAATTTAGCAGGGAACTTCTACATTGTGCTATGGACAGTCACACGTAAAAGTAGAACAAGAGTCATAATAGGCTAGTCGCATATGTGAGGCTTGATTCTGTAAACATCCTCCCACCTTAATATATATTTCAATAAATAAAATATTGTCATGTCACGAGATTCCATGATGCCCGAAACACACCTTAATCCGGTTACATGGAAACACAAACTAAACTGTATTTAATATGCTTTGTCCAGAAACGACATGACATTATGAATACATTAACACTATAGCTAGGGGCATCAGGTTAAATCTAGGCAGTAGAAACGTTCCCTCAATGTGTTCATATGATAATTAGGTTAGGTCTAAGCTAAACAATCATCTACGTATCAAAACAATTACACGTTACAAGATTATTCATTCAATATTATGAACGTGTGAAGACAAGATGACAGTCTAGGCAAGTGCTCCAACCAACCCTCGCTAGCCAATACCAGTCAAGCTTTGCAGCATGACGTCACCCTTCGCATGTATTTGGAGAACTGTGAGAGAAAAACGCTCGCCGTAGAAGACGTGATGAACCATCTTTTGTGACAGACAATGGAAATTAATCAAACAAGGTTAGTTCATTCGTTCTGAATCTTTGAATGTCACATCTTTTAATTTGATCATAACCTTTTCTAATAGCTGAATGTCAAGAAAAATCACGCACTGTGTGTATCCGCGCGTTGCCAGCCTTTCCACGTGCGAGAGGGTTGGTAAAAACATGCCGCGCGAACCTTCTCTCACCTACACGCGATCTCGTAGCTCGTGAGCTCTCCCATGCCGTCAATGGCGACATAGCGCCACGAGTGTCCTTTTGAATTGTTTTCTCTTGATTTGAAAGGGTTACAAATAAGTATTGAAATCGCGGAAGTGATAGATTTCATCACTCGTGGCGGGAATATGAGTTGGCTATGCATCGTGTGATGCAACTTGCACCTCGTGGATGGCCTACATTGCACGAGACTCTAGCATAAGACATGGGTGTGTGTGTCTATTCACCATACACTGCTATATTTCAAGATCGTATCGACTATACGTCCACCATTATCGTCTCTATTGTGTTTGTTTACTTGACCGCGCATATTTGGTCACGTGACTCGCTAAGGTCGTTGACATGGTCAAAAGGGGACGATGCCCACCCCCTCATTCGGACCGGCGTCTCATAAATATTTCAGTGGTGTCAAGAGGATGGCAAGATTGGATATGGATTTAGCAATAACTTATTAACAATTGTTCAAATGTTATGGTTGTCATCGTGTCAGAAAATATATAATGGTTATAACAGTAGTTTATGTGAATTTCAAACTGAAAGGTACTGTGAGCGTCTTTCAAACTGAAAGGTACTGTGAGCGTCTGGACAGTTTGTTAATCCATCAATGCATTAATCCACCAGTTCGTAATAAGAATATAAAAATCAGGTCTGAAGGCTGAGCTCATTTTTACTGAAAACCAATTTAAGTGCACTGATTGGCTGATCAGAAACTTCAGACAATGCTACAATGCCTCGCATTAAGGGGCATTGTGTTCAAGTAAAAGCTCTGATTTTAATGAGCTTTATTAAGTGAGTGAGTGAGGTTTTAAGCCACTTTGGGCAGTATTTTAGTAATAACACGGCTGGGGGACACCTGAAATGGGGATCAAACCAGGCTCATCAGCATGGTGAGCGAACACTTTTCCCACCAGGCTACCCCACAACCCCTTACTGGTTAGTAGTCAACAGGTCTTCAGGGTTGGGACAGTCTGCAATAAACTTTGCTTGTCATAGAGACGATGCCATGGATTGTGTTTTTTATTGGATTGTGTGGTCAACACTCAGTCGTTTCCAGACTGCTGTAATACCACTTAACTATGGCTGACCGTAGTTAGAAACATTTACCAAACAACAAACAATACTGTCATTCTTCTTGTAAACGTTGACACAAATGTAGATTTAGGGTCAACAATAGACTAAGACTTAGCCTCTGAATATATATAATTTTGATAGTAACAAACAAGCCCATTTATATTGAAAAGGAGCCCTAGGGAGACCAGAGATTCAGAGGAAATCTAGACTTGCTTTATTTAGGGCTTTAGCCCTGCAGAGAGGGCTTGGCAGTAGGGAAATTAATGTGGTTCAGGGATTGTGAGACAGACTAGGTCAACAACTGCCATCAGATACAAGTTTGACTAAAAAACGGGCAAATCATGAGCAGGTAATTGGATCCATTTTCCAAATCCAAGGGGGGACTATAATTTGGGGGATCCAGGTCATATATGGGGATGCATGGGTGACTACATTTGGCATGCTTCACTTGGTTTTCATATCGGAGACCCGGGTTCGATTTCTTCTTTAGTATAATGTGTGGAGTCCATTTCAGGTGTCCCTGCTTTGATATTGCTGGAATATTGCTAAGAGCGGCGTAAAACCAAACTCACTCACTCACTCACTCCTACATTAAACTTACATGCTGTGATTTAACTGGGATACTGTTCAAACTGGCGCAAAACCCAACTCACTCACTCACCCACTTATTACTATAATTAACTGACTGAAAATGTGAAATACTGTTCCCACTCGCACTTTGGAACAACCCAGTTAGCATTTGGACATTTGCCCCACGTTGGCAATGTTGGCAAAACCATTGCCAACGTTGGGCCAACGTCTGAATGCTATCTGGGAATGACTGGTATAAGTCCCACTATCAAGCCTAGCATCAACACAGGTAACGTTAGATAACATTTTCTTTGTGATTGGTAAACAAAGATTTAGTACAGCTTATGTAGGCCAAAGTTGAACATGGCAAATGCCAGTTGTGATAAGTGAGACAGGTATGTTATATAAAACTGAAAGATCAAGCGATAAGGATCACGTGTAAGGGTCAAGGCCATGAGAACTTTGAGCATGATGTCATCATGTTCACAATCTGTTAACGTCTCAGACATTCATTTGGTGTTCACACCACTCTAGGACCTTCAACAGCAAGCATGTGTCCGGCAAGGTGGGTGATTAACTCTAGCAGCTATCTTGGTCTGTCTCAGGCAACACAGTGGAGGGTTCCATCTGTCCCAGGATAGCTAATTAAATGTGTATATTTGGTTTTAGAGAACTTTCAACAGTCACCTGTAAGTCTAAATTACTTGTATCAATTCAAAAATTGTATGATAATTGGATTCATAGAGAATACTAAACGATGTCCAGTGTAATACCATATTTATGAAACAAGTGAATGGTTTGGTATATAACGAGCAAAAGCAATTTTGAGCAAAGTACTTCTTTCCTAAGAATTCAACAAGTGTGATGACTCTCAGCTTTCCGTGAGTCAAGCAAGGCCTAATTCTTTTGTGACAGAGGTATTAGCATTGTGACGTCATAACTGTAAATCACTTTGACGTCATACGTACGGCATCGCATGATGCTATTACACAATGTGTAATAACATTGTAAAATTATGAAACAGTGATATCTTCAATGGGGGAGGAATAAAATCTCTTCTCTTTCCCTTGGAGACTCAAATGTCTTTTTCACTGTCTTGTGCACTGCATCCCTACAAGGTGCAAGGTATAATGGTGGAATGTATATATTAGGGCTGTGATGTTGCATCAAAACTAACGATGGATTGCAGTTGTTGAGTCTCTGATAGCAAAACTATCGATGGATTGCAGTTGTTGACTCTCTGATAGCAATTAATCAAAATTAGAAACAAAAAACTATCAATGCATCGATAGTATGTGTGACTATCGACAGTTTAATAATTGACTTCCGTTGATAAATGCGCAGCGCAAAATACAGGATGTCTGGGTGTAGACTTGCAGCTTCATTGAGTTTTAACTGTTTACTTGAAGTTTCTTATCAGTTATTAAAAGAGACTGAAACTACTTTAATTTGTTTATGATTTATATAAACTATACATTCATTTGGGAAATGACATCAAATGATACAATTCAGGGAGTAAAAAACTATTGCAATAGTTGGTCGTAATAGTATGTTGCAAGACTATCACTATGGCAATAGTTGTTTTCCCTCAATAGTCCGTTTGGTTTCATTTGAGACCAATGAATTGTTCACTAACACAAACTGTAATGATTACAATAAAACCAAATTTTGCACAGTCACATGGAATTGACAGACCAACTCTGATGATTTGTCTCAAAATTTTGTACGCCCAAATAAAAAAGTTGTTTTACAAACAATCATTATTTTCTTGTCGCTTTTCGCTTTTTCTTATGAGGGAGGGCCACTTGCAGGTAGAACAGTCAGGTGAAGCGAGTTGTACGTGTGAAATTGAAATTTCACTTCACATGCTTGTTGATTACCTGGCTGATCTACCAGCAAGTGGTCCCCCTTCGTAACAAATAGCGAAAACTGACAACAAAATAATGATGGTTTGTTAAGCAACTTTGTTATTCAGGTTTCCAAAATTATGAGACAAATCATCAGAGTGGTCTGTGGATTTCATGTAACTGTGCTAAATTTGGTTTTGTTGCAATTATTACATTTTGTGTTAGTGAGCAATTCATCGGTCTAAAATGAAATCAAACAGACTGTAGTATATATGGCCCTGTCTAAGTGAGGATGAGACAAGTCATGAGGAAGTTATCAGCTGGTATGTTATGTCAGTAGTGTTAAACACTCTCACATGGTAACACAATCTGGGCATTCCGCCATGATAACCTCGCCGAAATGGCGTAGTAAGTTCAAAGAAGCTGTCTTTAATATTGCCAGATAGTTGATGTGATGTAGAGGTGGGAAGTCACCTTGAGGTATGTCCTACAGACGTTTCATTGTTCGGTGGGATACACATCTAGCTTGGCTGACATTTCACGGCTTCCTATCAATCAACAGGATGTATGGCAGTGGGCCTGAGTTATACTTGTCAGCTTAAAGGTCATTGTATATGAAAGAAGGACTTCTATGTGAAATGGGCAGCACCCTGACTGATGCTCTTGTAAAGAGCGTCTTGCAGGGAATTAGAAGAGTGTAGCTCTGACCAATCAAAATATTTTGTGGGGGCGGGAGTGTGGAATTTTATGAATGCGTTTTTTAGTCAGTTTTAAAACACTATTTCTTCTCTGAAGGAGCTAGGAAATATTCTTTTTGTCTTTTTTTTCAACAACTTCATGACCAGCATTATATTTGTTAGGTTGTTGTTTGTCATCCATTGTTATCTTTTACACATAATCAACCTCTCTGAAACCACAAGACCTTTGAGGCTGAACTTTGCATGAGTGAGTTTATTATTACGCCACACTTGGCAATATTCCAGCTCTATGGTGGCAGCCTGTAAATAATCGAGTCTGAACCAGACAATCCAGTGATCAACAGCCTGAGCATCAATCTACGCAATTGGGATACGATGACATGTGTCAACCAAGTCAGCGAGCCTGACCACCACCCGATCCCGTTAGTCAGCCTCTTATGCCAAGCATGGGTTACTGAAAATCAATTCTAGTCCAGATCTTCATGGGTCAAACTTTGCATGAATGATCCCAGCTATGGTGTCTCTGGTCCAAAGTTAAACAAACATTTTTGCTCATTAAACTGAGTGTCTTTCCACTGCAAGCAGACATTGTCTCATATAACTGACATACTGTTGAAACCACGGTTGTCCCCAGACTATTTCCAAAAGTTGACTATACAGATAACCTATTCATTTTCATTGAGTACTTCCTAGACCTTATTCTGAGAAAATGAAGATGAAGTGATGTCCATTGCTGGATCAGTCTGTCTCGTAGCCTAAGTACAATATTTCCTCTTTTCCCCTCCCCTTACTGTAAGGCAAGAGCCATGAATGAAGCAAGTCTAGATTTCCCTCATGATCAGGGCCTAGATTTTCGAAGCTCTCTTAGCGCTAAGATAGTCGTAAGTGCCATACATTAACATTAACTTACGGCTATCTTAGCGCTAAGAGAGCTGTGAAAATCTAGGCTCGGGTTCTGATATCTCACAGGGGTTCCTTGATACTTGAGATGGAACTACATTATATTTGTCTTATGACTATTGTATATTTACAGGGTTTTACATGACACGTGATTCCTGTGTATTTCACGCAACAATTTTGTAAACGACTCTCAAAATATATTCATATGAGTCAAGCTTGATGCAAGTTTTATGGGTGGCCCTTACAATTCAGTTCAATAAAATCGATTTGATAAGCAAAAACTGATATTGTTCGATGATAGTTTGAATTTTACAGAACTGTCAGATTGTTTTAGAGGAGACAGTAATCCGGGATGTTTGATTGAACTAAGCTGTAGTTGCATTTGTAGGTGTGACATACACACTTACATACTGAAAATGATTAACACAAAGAAATATTAAATTATCATTACTCCCAAATATTGAAAATGACTCACAAAATAAATATTGTGAGTCACCATGACTCCCATTTATAAAAGTCTGTGTAAAACCGTGTATTTACTGAGCCTTGGTCTAATTACAGGTTCAATTACAGCATTTCTCAGGTAGGATGAACAGTGTGTTCCGGTCTTTTAGTTAATGGGACCAGACATGTACTTTCTCGAGTGATGGGGTCTTTGAGCTAAGTCAATAACGAAACAGAAAGTAGGATGTGTTTTCTGCAAACAATGCTAGTTTCTGTTTGGTAGTTCGATGATCTTCTTGAATGCTTGATGTGAAAGTTAGTCTGTGCTTCCTAAGTAGGCCATCTTGTGTGGTGCTGTAAAGATGGGCCATCTTGTGTTGTGATGTACAGGTAGGCCATCTTGTGTGGTGCTGTACAGGTAGGCCATCTGGTGTTGTGATATACAGGTAGATCATCTTGTGTTGTGCTGTATAGGTGGGCCACCTTGTGTTGTGCTGTACAGGTAGGCCACCTTGTGTTGTGCTGTACAGGTGGGCCATCTTGTGTTGTGCTGTACAGGTGGGCCACCTTGTGTTGTGCTGTACAGGTAGGCCATCTTGTGTTGTCTTGTACAGGTAGGCCATCTTGTGTTGTGCTGTACAGGTGGGCCATCTTGTGTTGTCTTGTACAGGTGGGCCATCTTGTGTTGTGCTGTACAGGTGGGCCACCTTGTGTTGTGCTGTACAGGTGGGCCACCTTGTGTTGTCTTGTACAGGTAGGCCATCTTGTGTTGTGCTGTACAGGTGGGCCATCTTGTGTTGTCTTGTACAGGTAGGCCATCTTGTGTTGTGCTGTACAGGTAGGCCATCTTGTGTTGTCTTGTACAGGTAGTCCATCTTGTGTTGTCTTGTACAGGTAGGCCATCTTGTGTTGTGCTGGACAGGTAGGCCATCTTGTGTTGTCTTGTACAGGTAGGCCATCTTGTGTTGTCTTGTACAGGTAGGCCATCTTGTGTTGTGCTGTACAGGTAGGCCATCTTGTGTTGTCTTGTACAGGTAGGCCACCTTGTGTTGTGCTGTACAGGTAGGCCATCTTGTGTTGTCTTGTCCAGGTAGGCCATCTTGTGTTGTCCAGGTAGGCCATCTTGTGTTGTACAGGTAGGCCATCTTGTGTTGTACAGGTAGGCCATCTTGTGTTGTCTTGTACAGGTAGGACATTTTGTGTTGTGTTGTACAGGTAGGACATCATAGGACATCTTGTGTTGTGTTGTAGAGGTAGGCCATCTTGTGTTGTGTTGTAGGGTAGGCCATCTTGTGCTGTCTTGTCCAGGTAGGCCATCTTGTGTTGTCTTGTACAGGTAGGCCATCTTGTGTTGTACAGGTAGGCCGTCTTGTGTTGTACAGGTAGGCTGTCTTGTGTTGTACAGGTAGGCTGTCTTGTGTTGTGATGTACAGGTAGGACTGCTGTAATGGATCATGGTATTCAAGGCTGAGTGTCAAGATATCATTATGATCATGATACCTGAATGAGTGTGGGCGAGACTGTCTCGATATCATGATTGTCAGCATGATGCTGAATGAATGTTGTCGAGACTGTCTCGATATGATTGTCAGCATGATGCTGAATGAGTGTTGGCGAGACTGTCTCGATATCATGATTGTCAGCATGATACTGAATGAGTGTTGTGAGACTGTCTTGATAATATGATTGTCAGCATGATGCTGAATGAGTGTTGGCGAGACTGTCTCGATATCATGATTGTCAGCATGATACTGAATGAGTGTTGGCGAGACTGTCTTGATATCATGATTGTCAGCATGATGCTGAATGAGTGTTGGCGAGACTGTCTTGATAATATGATTGTCAGCATGATACTGAATGAGTGTTGTCGAGACTGTCTCGATATCATGATTGTCAGCATGATACTGAATGAGTGTTGGCGAGACTGTCTTGATATCAGCATGATTGTCAGCATGATGTCTGAATGAGTGTTGGCGAGACTGTCTTGATAATATGATTGTCAGCATGATACTGAATGAGTGTTGGCGAGACTGTCTTGACCGATATCATGATTGTCAAGCATGATACTGACTGATAAATGATTGTCAGCATGATGCTGAATGAGTGTTGGCGAGACTGTCTTGATAATATGATTGTCAGCATGATGCTGAATGAGTGTTGGTGAGACTGTCTTGATAATATGATTGTCAGCATGATACTGAATGAGTGTTGGCGAGACTGTCTTGATAATATGATTGTCAGCATGATACTGAATGAGTGTTGTCGAGACTGTCTTGATATCATGATTGTCAGCATGATACTGAATGAGTGTTGGCGAGACTGTCTTGATATCATGATTGTCAGCATGATACTGAAAGAGTGTTGGCGAGACTGTCTTGATAATATGATTGTCAGCATGATGCTGAATGAGTGTTGGCGAGACTGTCTCGATAATATGATTGTCAGCATGATACTGAATGAGTGTTGGCGAGACTGTCTCGATATCATGATTGTCAGCATGATACTGAATGAGTGTTGGCGAGACTGTCTTGATAATATGATTGTCAGCATGATGCTGAATGAGTGTTGGCGAGACTGTCTCGATAATATGATTGTCAGCATGATACTGAATGAGTGTTGGCGAGACTGTCTTGATAATATGATTGTCAGCATGATACTGAATGATGAGTGTTCAGCATGATACTGAATGAGTGTTGGCGAGACTGTCTTGATAATATGATTGTCAGCATGATGCTGAATGAGTGTTGGCGAGACTGTCTTGATATCATGATTGTCAGCATGATACTGAATGAGTGTTGGCGAGACTGTCTCGATAATATGATTGTCAGCATGATACTGAATGAGTGTTGGCGAGACTGTCTTGATAATATGATTGTCAGCATGATACTGAATGAGTGTTGGTGAGACTGTCTCGATAATATGATTGTCAGCATGATACTGAATGAGTGTTGGTGAGACTGTCTTGATAATATGATTGTCAGCATGATACTGAATGAGTGTTGGCGAGACTGTCTCGATAATATGATTGTCAGCATGATACTGAATGAGTGTTGTTGATTCCAGTGTTGATGACGTTGATTTGGACCATGATAATGAATCTGTGTTGACAGGTCCCAGTAACTGGCCTATACGGAGATATCATTACGGTAATGAATTGGCCTTGTTATCGGTAGCACCATTGTGATCAATAGCTCACTTGGCACACTGCCAACAAACCTGCTTTATTTACGCTGAATAACTTCATGCAATGTTTTGTTCACTCTCGGCACACAGCTACGATAACTGACATTGTGTGGACACCGATCAAAATGTGTTCAAGACTCATTCAACCTGTTTATCAATGTTTGTAATTTTCTATACCTATTTGATATTGTCATGGAATACTGTTGCCATAAGTTTCCATATTGTATGTCTGATTGGTTGATTGGCAACGGAGACTCCGACTGATTGAATATTGGGTCAGATGATCCGTTACATACATAGAGGTTATAAAAATAAGCCAGATCTGGTGAATGCGTTGTATAGCCCATTAGGGTTGAATCTTCTATCCACATTCCAGTACTGCGGCCATTGTAACTGTTGGGCACTAGAGCATTACCCTCCTGAGAGCTTGCCATGGGTCTTCTCTTTGATCCCCGACCAGCGTCATACCAAAAGACGTTCAAATATGGTACTTGTTGGTCCCTGCCTGGCGTTCGGCATTAATGGGTACAACAAGGACTGGTCGGCTCGGAGTCAGTATAATGTGTCTGAGTGGGGTATTCATGCTTCACTGCGGCATGGTATCTCCGTGGGCTAGCACTATAAAACCAGCTTCAGTCTGGGCTAGTACAAGCAGCCGCACATACACATACACACGCTTGCATGTCGTCATATGAGCGAAATATTCTCAAGCACGACGTTAAACCCAATTTCACCTCACCTCACCTCACCTCACCTCTTTGATAGACCATCACAATAATTTCAATAAGTTAGCATAATATTCATCATATTGTATGTTTTCCTGCTTTAAATAATCAATCTGTATTGTGTCGAAAAGAAGGTTGTCGCAATGTTAACAATGCATCTGTTCGTTGTTTTAACTTCTTTGTTTTGGAAGAAAGAAGTGTTTTTTTAAAGTCCATCAGGGTTGGAAATAACTTTAAAATTGCTAGTGTACTCTGGTACAGTGGCACATGTAAAATCACTTGCCCTGATAATTTTTCCAATATAACAGCCGATTTTCTTGTTGATTTTTTAAAATAAGCAACATAATTTACATTGGAAAGTCAACTGGACACCGGTACAGCAGGATATACAAATTTGCTTGCCAAACAGGAAAAACACACTGAACTGGGACGTCGGGCAGTGGGTTATTTCCACCCCTGTCCATTTTAGTTACTGCTGGTATCTTGGATTTGGCATTGAGTTCTATTTGGTGATAGGGAGTTGGGTAGCCTAGTTATTAAAGCGTTTGTCACACCTAACACCTGGGTTTGATTTTCCACGTTGGTATTATGTTAAATTGTGATATGCTACTTTGTACAAAACGGTACAGTGGTGTGTGTGTGTGTTAAATTATTGAGAATTGTCAAAAAAAATTGTCAGTACAGAACCTGTAACATACCGTATATGACCGTCTATAAGCCGAATTTTGAGGACCCAAAAAAGCAGTCTGTAGAAGGGGGTCGTTTTATCCATGGGTTATGCTTTCGTCAAACTTTTTTCCAGGGGTAAGAAAACAACATCGTATCACTTCGCGTGAACAAACAACAGAAGACGACTTTGTCAGTAGAGACGTCAAATTTGCAATTAAACATCACTAGACAAGATTATTTATCTTTTAAGTTATAAGTTGTTTTTGCTGGGCATTGTATTATTTGCAGGGATTAAGATTACCGTGTGTATTTGAGCCGGAAATAGCAATCAGCTGTGCACACGTTTCCCGGCGAACAAGTTCAAACATGCACAATAATATAACGGGACGAATTCTGACGCAGTCATCAGTAAAATATAATACAGAATACTATTATTTAACCCAAAGAAATATATCCTAGCATTGTGTAATTTTAGTTAGTTTTTGCTCTATAAATTAATTAAGATTAAGATTACCATGTGTATTTGAGCCGGAAATAGCAATCAGCTGTGCACATGTTTCCCGGCGAACAAGTTCAAACATGCACAATAATATAACGGGATGAATTCTGCCGCATCATCAGTAAAATATAATACAGAATGCTATTATTTAACCCAAAGAAATATATCCTAGCATTGTGTAATTTTAATTACAGTTTTTTATGTAAAATATATATAATCATCACTAAGGTTATCTGGACCCTCATGAGCGTGGTAAGCAGAAGTTGTGCATCAGTTTATTCAATTTATTTAATAATTTCCTCGCACTTTGCTCTTTGACAACATGGAATGGGGTAAAATAAACGGAAGCCATTTAAATTCACACATTTTTACCCATGTTTCTGTAAACTAGCAGTCAATGGAAAACAATGGAAAAGTGGTAATCAGTTAAGTGATTGTTGAATGGGGTAAAATAAGCAAGCCAGTTTGTTGCTACAATAAATATGATATTTAGAGAAGCAAAATATATTATGCATTTTCTGTCAACTACACTTCGTTTCCATCCGTGAGTAGACACAATATATATGACTGTGAATTCTTTGAATAATGTGGACCAAAGTTATAATTATTGGTAACTGCCAGTTGTCTGTGGTCTGTGTTTGCCGCGATTAGGATCCCATCGCGGGGGATCGACTTATGCACGAAACATACCATTTTGACACTGATTTTAAGGGTCAAGTTTGGGGGTCGTCTTATCCATGGGGTCGTCTTATAGACAGTCATATACGGTAGTACAGTACATCTGTAACACATGTTACATTTGGGATTACACTTTCTTCGTAAAGTACAGATTCCAGTACTTTTGTTGGGTTGAGTGCCATCTGGGTTTCGAACCCACACCCTCAGAGTCAGGCACCTAATCGCCAGCACACAAACTCAGCCGCCTAACCCGCTCTGCCACTGAAACTCCCACAAAAAATGGAAGTCGGATACCTGGTAGTCTAGACTGCGGACTTTGTGTAGCCCTCTGATAAGTGTTAATTCGGCTCCCACAGCCGAAAGCTATGATTACACAATGCCATTTAGAAAGTGGTCAAATGTAACATGTTATGTTTGGGATTACTCCCTACTCACCCTACTCAATATTACGTCCCTACCATTAGTCTTTTATATTTGCTGTCATCGTTCAGTTGTTCAGATTTTCATTATTTTGTCCTTTGGAGCCATTTGATAACTTGGTCTAACATGTTCACTTTGGACAAGTGTCTTTATTGTGTATATGATAGTGTTGGGAATTGGTCAAAAACCTCATAATTGATGATTGGTTCATTACAACCGATCAATCATCGAAAATAATTGGTTAGCGTCATTTATCAAATTGTCCTGGTTACATTTGTTAATGCACAAAAAAATAAAGAAAAAACATGTAGTTCTGGTGAGTTTTTTGCAAATTGCACAAAATGCATTTGCAAATTTTACATCTTTAAAGGATGACTAGTATGTTAGGTACATACATTTCCTGGAGTCTTTAAGATAAACTCAATCCTGACTGGAACGAGCTGGTAGTGCTTATGAAATGTAACAGACAAAATCCAATCTTGTGAAAAATATTGTTAAAGCAAACAAGTGTTCCAGAATTGTTTGTGTTCGATTATGAGAAAACATGATGATCGATTGCTAGGTCGTTTAGTCATTGTGACCAATCTTTGATTATTTCAAATAATTAGATCACCACTAGTATACAATGACTAAATTTGATGATTTATTGGTGGAAACATTGTCAGTATTTATCAAGTTTGTGTCAGTGGACTTAAAGTTCAGATTCCTGCAAATGACAACACTGATAGCTTGTTTACCACCAAGGCATGTAGGTATTCATGTATGTGATCAGACTATATCAGATTAATCGTCTCTTGTCAAATAGGATCACCGAACACGTGCCACTTTGTCTGATCATAATCATAATTCCGCGAATTGCTTTGATAATCATACCCAGCATGCAACATCTCTGGCATACTGACAACATCCACTCAATAGAGAACCAGCCTGACCCCTGACCTAGTCTAGTCTACGATTAGGGTACTGGTGTATCAGCAACGTAATGAAAGCTACTCGACAGTATTCACAGTATGTTGTCTCCCAGATGAAGGGCATTCACATAAACTTTGATTTTAGAACGGCAGGATTTCCTTCGACGGGATGGGTCCTAATGTGTAGTGAACATCATGGGAAGAAAGCCACTCTTTGAAAAAGTCGACTGCAATGGTCGTTCTTGTCCACTAAGTATGGCATGAGCGACTGACGCTGTGATTTATAGGAAGTATTGATTTTGTTATTAGGCAGGATCGAGGGGCACTTTTAGGAATGATTTATGATAAATATTGGCTGTAGATGTTTAAGGGAAAAACAAGTACTTTTTTATTTTTGATACAGGTAATGGCTCTAATTTAAGCTGATGTTATAATGAGAATTGATCACCAATTGCTTTTTGTTCTCCATGACATAATTCGTTACACAATCCACTTCTTTTATGATATATGATCACCGGATTAGTTAATGTGATGGTTGACTGGTGTGAATAGACAGAGCCCAGCTTAGTTGTGGTTTTGTTTGTGTTTTGGTTCGTTGTTTAGATTTCACTAAGCAGTATTCAAACCGTGTGACGGCAGTCTGCAGCAAGTGATGGACGTAATGAGCATCAGTCCTCGTGCTTCAATGACGTTCAGTTCTGACTGAAAATATGTGAATAATGACTTTCATTTGTTTGATAGTCAAGAAATGTGAACATTAACAGTGATAAATAAACATTGTTATTAACTACAAATAAATAGACATAGATGTATATTGACAGTTGGACCTGTTCCGCCAGGAATGGTATATTCTCTGGCAGCCATGATATAGCTACAACTAGGGTTGGGTATTGCCAAAATTTTCGTATTGTGATATGTGTTGGCGTATTTCAATATGTATTGCAATATATTGTGCAAGCGTAACACATGGGTTAAGGTAATGAAATTACTGTTTCCTTTCTTTGGAACAAATGCCACTGTCCACTGTCAGGACTGAGATTTGATTGTACAAGAGATCAATTGAAAATGCTCTAAAGTTTGGAACTCGAGTAAAAGATTCTGCAGCGGCGTCCACCTTTTTCGTTTGTTTATCCTTACAACGAGTGCTGGTACCAATCTTTTTTAATTATATGGTTTAAAAGTCACACTAGTGCAATTATATGACCAATGAACATTCTGAAAACTATTAATGCATAATAATATAAAGGAAATACAAATGTTATTAGTATTTTTGACTATATCACGAAAGTTATCGATCATGATCAAGGAAATTGTCGATCGTATCGGGTGAACCGGTTCGCGAAAAGTGTACCACAATATATCGTATTGCGAAGTTCGAATTCCAATATACCAGTTAACCGGTATTATTACCCACCCCTAGCTACAACATGACTGATGTGTAAAACAAGCAAGTCGTTATAATACAGATTTACTGCATGGTCGTGACAAATAATTACGTTTCACTTTTTTTTTGCCATTAGGTGTGTAAAGCCTGCAAGATTTGAGTTAGCTAAGAAAGTATGTAATATAGATCTTATAGTCATTTTAAGTCTTTAAAAGGAACACTGTATGGTATTAAATTTCAAACTTTTCTGCTCAAGAACAACTTACAAAGTTACAATGTCTAACACTCAAAACAGACCTTATTTGAAACTGCCTCTGATAACTTTGAAACCACGGTAAACAATTTAAACATGACTTGGGTGGAGGACTCACAGGCTCAAAATAATTGTAGGAACCAAGTGTATTTGTAATCCAATAACATTACATAACAGTTGTTATATATAATGTGTCCTAATACTGACCTCGGGGATTTAGATCAAGTTGCTAAGCTGATCATGACTCATAGTTTTACCTCGACTCACAAACATGGGGTCCTAGGGACCCCAATTATTAGTTTCAAGGGTCCTCGCAGGCAATATTTGGGTCCTGTGAAGTAACGCTCAGAGGCCCAGATAAGCTGCGTATCCGGGTAATATACGCATAGAAAATTTCCAATTACGCATTAAAAAATAATTGTTGCGTACCAATTACGCATTTAAAATGTTAGATACGCAAAAAGTTTAAAACAAATGCAGTATGGAATATATTTATAAAAATCGCTTGCGTAATGAAAAATACATCCATTGCTATCAAGTTGTACTGTTAGTCTAGGACAAGTGTTGTACTGTCAGTATAGGATTAGTGAATATTTATGAAATCATTTCCATGATATTTAAGTTGGTTTTGATTAGGTATGACATAAGGCAGAACATACCTGCTTAGTAAACTTACTCAATGACATAATACTTAGGTGAGTAAAATGACTGAAATACGCACATATTTGAAAGCAGTGGGTAACGGAAAATGAAATACCCACTCAACATTCATAATACCCACTCCCAAAAAGTACAGTGGGTACAGTACCCACATGAGCTAAATCTTATCTGGAGGTCTGAACGCTGTAGATAACTGTGCGTTTCGATAATTTCTTTAGAGCCTTGAATGAATCATTGATCATATGGATTGGTGGATGAAATGATGCATATAACTGCTCTGAATGAAACAACCAAACACTTTACAAAGTCATAGATGTATTGTGGGTACAATGAATAATATCGTGCATCCTGAGGGATTCAGGGAATCTTTTCCGGCATCCATTATCTACATTTCCTTGTCATGTAAAACCCTGATGACTGATCAGTTCCAATTATATTATTATTACAAAATATTTGTTGATGACTTGGCCGCTCAGTCTGCCAGCTTACAGTGACATCACCCTGTGACTTGTCCTGAATGTCTATTTACACTGATCGCTGTCAGATTGGGAAAGATTCCCAGATAGCATTCGGACGTTGGCCCAACATTGGCAATGTTGGCAAAACCATTGCCAACATTGGGCCAACGTCTGAATGCTATCTGGGTTGTTACACTGCTAACTGTCATGTGATCAATTGTCTTTTTGAGTTCTTGGAGAAATATTACGTGTTCGGTACTTCATTTGCTTGCCTTGCTGCTTCATTGACAACATGGGCGGTAGGGTAGCCTAGTGGTTAATGCTTTTGCTCATCTCGCCGAAGACCCCGGGTTCGATTCCCCACATGGGTACAGTGTGTGAAGCCCATTTCTGGTGTCCCCCGCCGTGATGTTGCTGGAATATTGCTAAAAAGGGCGTAGAACCATACTCACTTGCTCGTTCCATTGAGCCATTATTGCTATTGTTAAGCAGCAGATGGCAGTTTTTGGAAAATTCCCAAACCCTGAACAGCTTCCATGGAAAACATTACTTTGCCTATAAAAACATGATCCTGTTTTAAATGGATACAGTTATAATTTGAGCTGTTTCATGTTGTCGGTCTTTGTTCAAGCTTGTAGTTAGTATGCATTATATAAGTACCATTAATTGATTGTTGTCTCATGTTACTTGGCAGATATGTGAGTCACTTTTGACACATGTTTGACAAATGAAATTATTGTAACCCAATCAGATGAAAATGGTTGTTTGGTTTGTTATGAATTAATCATTAGATTTTCATGTGTGTCATACTAGACAACAGAATGGGTGATCCGACAGACTTCATCGATTGCATATCATCATACCTTGACAGTACAAACTTAGCATGTATATCCCAACACGAGCTGAATTCGACGTTTTGGTGATTTCGACGATTGCATTGCACGCGCTATATCGGGAGAGTACGTGTGCGATCGGAGTGCACAAACAGTTTCACTGGTAGGGCGGGTGCCCAGTCGCTGTCATGAGAAGTTTTATTGACAATGGAAATCGGGATGTAAAGTTATATAAAAAGCAAACAAACATCAATATTATTTACCCGAGATCGTTAATACCACTTCAGATGCAAAATCAGTTGCCATTATAACAAAATTAGAAAGCGAAAATTCAGTTAGATCAGTCGTCTGCTGGTGACAGGCAATATATAAATAGGAAGCCACGTGATCACAACACTCCCTCGCAGTGCGGAGCAAAAAGTATGGCTCATCGTCGAAAACCCATACAAAATACCCACATGTTATGAGTGGCAACAGTTTCGCCAATACGATGCCATCAACACTATTTTTGTAGGGAACACTTGATATTTTTGTGTGAAATAGATGAATATATCCTTTATCACTCAAGGTTAGTAAAATAAAAACTTTAAATGGTATTACAGATAAAAAATACGTTTTTATCTTACATCATCGAAAACCCCTGACACCGGGATATATTTGGGATTACACTTTCCCTGTTAAGTATAAATTCTAGAACTTTTTGAGGTTGGGTGCTATTGGGGTTTTGAATCCTCACTCATAGGAACCTCGGTTCCGCCCTTATCCCCTGCTTGAAATGTCAAAATGTATATTGGTGTTGTAGTGAAAATAGAAATTAAAGGGTAAGTAATCTTGACAATATAGAAACTAATGAAATATCTACATAAAATTTAGGGTTAGGATTAGGCATAGAATGATTAAAAAATTTGGGGGTTACGGGCAGAAATCTATCCGGAACCTCATCGCCAGCAAACAAAATCCAGTGACCTAACCCACACAGCTAGTGTGGCTTCCACAAAATACTGTAAGTCTGACAACTGGTAGTATAGATCATTCTTTGTATAAGTTGGATCCCATGGCAAAAGCTCTGAGTACGCAAGGCTTTTCATAATAATAATATAATAAATTTTTATAGCGCCTAGTATCCATCTGTCTAATTGCTCGCTGGATGCAGATTATCATTACTGCAGATAACCCAAGCTGCCTCCCAGTGAGGCACTAGGGACTTATCCCACCGGGTACCCATTTTCTGCTAGGTGAACAGGCAATTTTGAACAAACTCACATGTTATTTGGGATAACACTTTCCAAGTTAACAAACCAGTTCACCACTTTCTAAAAGACATTGTGCATTCACCATATTTTGCCCATCATATCAATCACTGGATTGTCTGGTCTAGATTATGTACAGACTGTCATCATACTGCTGGATTATTGAAGAGTTAAGCTTAAACATCAAACAACTCTTGGGGTCATGTAATAGTTGACCCTTAAGGGGGAAAATGTAAAATAAATCGCATGAAGTTTCAGGACCATGCCTATCATTGTCGCTGGTAATACATCCCCTTTTCTGTAAGTAGTCCAACAGGTTTGGAGCGCTGCATTTAATTACATGTTGGTATAGCTGCAAATTTTGTGTCAGCCTACAGGCATTCAGTGACGTATTCAAAATGTATGTCATGCCATGATCATGAATATAAAGGGTTTTACCTCTGGCTGAACTGCATTAGTGATGTATTAGTGATGCACATGGAAAACGGCACGCAACGTGTTTCATAATATCACGTTGGCCAGACATACCACGACAGAGATTATACCAGATCTTTGACAGTCATCCTGCATAAGCCCAGTGGAAACCAGACCTAATGAAGCACTGCACCTGTCTTCCTAATTACCATGAGAGCATAGTTATTTATAGCCCACCAGAAGCCAGTGGCAGTAGTATTTAACTGGTGTGGACTGGTTGTCGAAATACTAATCACAGTGACTCTGGGAAAGAAGGCCTGACAGGGAATTCCTCATGCCATACTTCTTGTGTCACTCAGGTACGTTGTAAAACACTAAGCTTAATTCAGATGTCTTAGTTCAAAGATGTCGCTTACAATTTATGGGTATTTTGTTCAAATAGTTGTTATCTGATATGTTTGAAGTCACTGTCCATGTGTCCGTTGATTAATTATAATAATTATTATAATCATTGTCATTAGTTTTTTCATTTTTGTTTTTGTTGCTATTCAAAATTTCATATTTTCTGAGGTTTTAATATCAGATGTTCTGATAACAAATGGTGGTGGGGTAGCCTAGTGGTTAACGCGTCTGCTCGTCACGCCAACGGCCCGGGTTCGATTCCTCACCTGGGTTCAATGTGTGAAGCCCATTTCTGGTGTCCGCCATGATATGGAGGAATATTGCAAAAGGGTGTAAAACTAAACTCACTCACTCACTGATAACAAATAGGTTCTTAAATAGTTGGCCTGGTATTTACTACTGAGTTGCATCCCTTAGTTGTGCAGGATTTGATTATGTGAATCTAAATCTGATCTTCCTTACTTTGCTGATAATATTTCAATTTGCTTATTTTCCCAAAGAGGGAATTGGCACGCTCTCAAACATGTTACTGAAGTTATCTCCATTCAAGACACTGTCGACTAGCCCAAACACATCTTTTGGAGGTACATTTTCTTTAGATTTAAACATTGTGTAATGGACTACGTTATAGCCTGATTTTGCTTGTAGGTTTTCTGGAATTGTGCCAGCACTACATACATTATCATAAGGATTGTGGTATAGTTGTCTCGTATGTATGGCTTCTACATGAAAACATCGCATAAACTGACACCTAAAATATGGACCTGTATAGATTTACACCTATTTTGTCAGCACCTGTTTCTTGATCATGTTTGTTAATGGGTATATTTGTGCATGTTGACATGGATGTATAGTATGACCAGAAATTATTGAGAATTTTAGGAATATGTTTAATTGGATTTCTAGTATAAACACCATCACCAGCTATCAAGTGCTTGGTTTCATTCAAGAGAGAAAACTCTGTTAATCCTTTTTCATTAGTTTGTGAAGAGTTATCCCCCTTTGTTTACTTGCTAGCAGACGACATTTTCAGTGATCCTCAGTATGGATGATTGAGAGAAGAGGAAGTTGATTTTAGAGTATTATAACAAGGATATCAGATCAGCTAAAGTGATTTCAAGTAGAACAGGCATCCCTTTGTCCACTGTTTATCGTGTTTTGCAAAATATTGCAAATGGATATGGCATTGAGCGCAGGTAGGCCCAGAAAATTGACTGTCGGTGACAGGAGGCGGCTTGGTATTCTTGTTTCTGAAAACAAACGAAGGCTGGATATTATTGATAGAGGAACTGTGGGTGTCTGTAAGGAGACAATTAGAACTGAGCTGCATGCAATGGGTTGGCAGAAAAGTCGAGGAATTCCTATGATTGTGTGTATGCAGTATAAATGGTTTATGGAATGTAGACCATCAGTACAGTCACATCATCATTCTGATCGATTTTTGTTTGTTAAATGTGTGATATATATGCGTTGGCCTTCTGTGGATATGACCCGTGAAGGTCCGGGTTAGAATATTGATCTTCAGTAACCCATGCTTGGCATAAGAGGCGACTAACGGGATCGGGTGGTGGTCAGGCCCGCTGACTTGGTTGACACATGTCATCGGTTCCCTATCGGATCGATGCTCATGCTGTTGCTCACTGGATTGTCTGGTTCAGACTCGATTATTTACAGACCGCCACCATAAAGCTGGAAAACTGCGGTGTAAAACTAAACTCACTCACTCACTCACTTCTGTGGATATCTTCAAGAAAGCAGCAGCAACATATCAGGGACTAAAGCTTTGAAAATTTGTTGACTCAGATTTTGAATGCATGACAACCATGTTCAGAAGAAGCAGTTTGATTGGTTCATTTCTGGCGAGAGGACTTCTGTGCTGAGGTTAAGGATGATGGGTAGATGGAGGATGGAGACTTAACGTCCCAAATGAAGCGAAGATGATGAATGCTTCAGTGGCATTGATGTTTAGGGGTAGAAGGATAAAACCCATGTAAATTGGGACATACTGACACTGTTGATATAACAGGCATGTGTAACTTCTGCTTGCTATATATGGGGCGTTGAGGTAGCCTAGTTGTTAAAGCGTTCGCTCATCCCGCCGAAGACCCAGGTTTGATTCCCCACATGGGTACAATGTGTGAAGCCCATTTCTGGTGTCCCCTGCCATGATATGGAGGAATATTGCTAAACTTGGCGTAAAACCACACTCACTTCTGCTTGCTATGGGCATGTATGGGGATTCAAGGTTAACATATTCACAGCAACCAATACTAGTAATGAGGGGTGACAGAGTGGATCGGATCAACTGACTCGGAGACTAGATTCATTGTGTGTCATTGTACCCAAAAGGTGTGGATCAATGCTCTCATATATCAGGGACGGCGGGGTAGCCTAGTGGTTAAAGTGTTCGCTCATCATGCCGAAGACCCGGGTTCGATTCCCCACATGGGTACAATGTGTGAAGCCCATTTCTGGTGTCCCCTGCCGTGATAATTGTGGAACATTGCTAAAAGCGGCGTAAAACTTAACTTGCTAACTCATTCACTCTCTCACTGTGTGTCGTCCTAACCAGAAAGTGTGGATCAATGATCACAATGTATCACTGGATTGTCCTGGTCGAGGCTGGATTATTTCCTGGCCAGTAGTAACAGCTGGACTATTGCTGCAGGTGGTGACGACAGCAGAAAGGTTATCGTGGGCAAATATAGATATTGCAGCTTATTTGTGTGACTCATACTGATATATTCCTAGTGACTTGTAAGTTCCTCAAGTACAGCACAGTTTTTACCTCAAGGGTGACAAGGGGACCCAATTATCTTGTTGCCTACCTGCCTGAATGAATAATCGTGTGTCTCCCTGGAGACAAGACTGACATTGTCAGCAGACAGGATCTATATGTCTGACTGGAGGTTGTCATTTGTCGTAAGGTCTGATATTTAAAAAATGTTGATACATTTCTGTTCAACTGGTTGGGTGAGATTGTGGGTTGTTTTCTTTGCAAAGCTTAAACTCTAAAGTGACATTTGAAAAGGCAGCAGGTCAGATAATGACATGACAAATTTCAATTTTCAAATAATATTTGAAACAATTTATTAATTTTTTGGGTTGCTTTTTTAACCATTTTTTTTTTCATTACTTGTCAGTAGTTGGACTGCAGCGAATAAACTATGAACCGAATACAATATGTTTTAGTAATGTACAGTAACGAATGTGAATATTTATTCATGAATTCATGAATGTTTTGTTTAAAATGTAGGATTTTTTCTTTACTGTTTTAGTTACTACTTGTTGAATAAAATAACTGCTTTTTCTAGTTTTATTCAAATTAAAATATTTTTGATTCTGCAGGTTCATGATCCAAAATTTAGAAAAATGTCTGGTAACAATGTGTTTTTGGTGTTGGATGTAGATGGTGGTTGAAGAGAAGTATGCTCCATATGTCTGGTAGCTAGACAGTATCCCAAATGGGGTCCTTTGGTCTGACAGTTGGGAAAACCCCCTCGGCGCTAATTACGCAGAATATAGTACACCTTGCAGTAACAGGGAAACCGACATCAGACCTGTTGACATGGATTGTGTGACGGTGTCCCAAACATTATGACTCATTCTCATATTCAAGGATGACATTTTTATTAAGAAATTATGCATAAATTTATGTGTAGCTGTGAATTAAGGTGCGTAGCAGTGAATTAATGTTTCTGGCAGTATGTTCAGTTGGATTCTGGCATCTTCAAGTACATGCTATTTAGACGCTGATGTAAACGATAAAAAGTATGTATTGATCTTGGATGTTATCAGAGAGTTGCAGAATGGCTGTTTGATGTTAGCAATAGCCTCATCTAGATGTACTTCCGGGGAGAATGTTGATCCTCTCATTATTACAAGGTGTACTAGTTTAAGGAATGAGATAATTTTTTAGACACAATGAAGGCTTTATTTTGCAGCAAGTTATTCTGAGGCGCACAGAATCGGATGTCAATATATTTGTGTTTTCACTTTCACAACAGAGATCTTGATACTCACCAAATCCAGTCATGCGTCATCCTATGTGTTAGGTTTGTTATATACATGTAAAAATATATATGTATTCAGCTGTTTTCAGTGAAAATAGTTTAATTATTGTATAAAACATTTTTCGGGCTGACTGTTCAATGGCAAAGTCATATAAAAGCAAGCCGAACATGATGTTCACAGGAAATGTTTAAAATGTATGTAACATCCTTCTAAATAACCTTCCAGGTAATTAGTTTTCAGCATTTTTCAGCTAAAGTAATTCTATGATGGTGACACACTTGTTCTTAATTCACTAGTAGCAATACTTTAAAAACCTGTTAAAAGCCTTTTCTGACCATGTTATTTTTACACAAGTGTTTGTGAAAAATGACCAGTGAAACATTTGAGGCCTAAAGTAAAAATTGTGACCTAGGAAGATCCGGGTTAGACTTGATTTCCAGTAACCCATTCTTGTCATAAGAGGCGACTAACGGGATCAGGGGGGTCCTCCCATTAGTCGTACGTCCCACTAGTCATACGGGTTAAAACAACACATGGCTCGCTGACTTGGTTGACACATGTCATCGTATCCCAATTGTGTACATCGAATGCTCATGCTGTTGATCACTGGATTGTGTGGTCCAGACTCGATTATTTACCGACTGCCGCCACATAGCTGGAATATTGCTGAGTGCGGCATAAACTAATCTGTGTGTTACTCACAAATGTAACTTGTCATAAATTACAAGGTAGACCATTGATGAATGTTATAGGATTACAAGGTGTATTAGGGTTGAGTCTTAGTCTAAATACTGTTGCAAATATCTCCTGACAGTTTCCCCCTACACTGCTGTCAACTGTGTTGTCCTTATTGGCTGATTTTGAGGTGGTGCAAAATACCCTCTATTTCTTTAAAGGCAAACTTGTGTTTAGATAAAAAATTATGAAGAATGTTTTCGTTTATTAGCCAGTATGTAATGTATTTATTTCCTAAGTTCCACCTGGTGCCAGCTGTGGAAGTATCTGCAACAGATGTAGATTGTAACCTTACCGTGCAACCGGAGGTATTTGTGTGTGTAATTATGTAGAATGATTATTGATACCTCTTAATCATCAGTAGAAAGTAATCAAATGAATTTCCTAATTATTTCCTGAGACTTCAGCTGAAAACTCGATGTATACCACAACATGGTAATTGAACAAATGCATTAGCTGGTTAAGCTAATTATCACTTGATCCTTTGCCAAAAACAAGAGATCTTTGCCAAATCATTTCACATACATTATTAAAATTGTAGGAACATTTTCCATTATTACGTTTTACCAAAGCAAAAAAAGAACATAAAATCACAAAGACATTGACATCATATACCATATTTCCTTACCAAACAGGGCAGTGGGGTAGCCTAGTGGTTAAAGCGTTTGCTCGTCACATCGAATTTCCAGGTTCGATATTGCTCACATTGGTACAACTTGTCAGCCAGCCCATTTCAAACATGGGGCAGGTGTAGCCTAATGGTTAGATATTGCTGGAATATTGGGTTCCCTACATTGGTCCAATGTGTGAAGCATATTTCTGGTGTCCCTGTTGTGATACCGTAATGCTGGAATATTGCTAAAAGCGACATAATACTAAACTCACTCACTCCCATCCAACATGTCTGGATATCTGAATTTCTCAAAAGCAAAATAACTCAAAAAACAATATTTGATCACGAACACAATCACATATCATACGGTATCTCCCCTATTACATGTTTGGGTGTCTATTCATTTTGCACAAGCTGTTGACCAGATGTCTACAACAGGTCGGGTTATTGTGCAACAGTAACTCAATACCTCGCCAAATCCTTGTCATACAAAGTTTATGTTTGCAGAAAATGTTAATTGTTCATCACCAGCATGTCACAAGAGATTGTATTGCAATGCGATAGGACTTGTACACCTAATGATGGATATTGTTTGAATGGCTACAGTGATGTACTGCTTGTATTGGCTTGCTTAATTAGCAGCACTGTACTGTCATCCGAGATCAATACGTGATTACCCATGAGCAGCATCGTGCTTGCTGGTGTATTCTGGGAGTGGTGATGACTGGAGCAGCGATTTGATGGGTTTTTTATTTATGTGTGTGTTCGAACGGTGTTTGTCTTCGTCACCAGGGAGCGGAAACAACAATAGTCGAGCCTCAAACTGGGTCGTCTGACGCGAAGTGTTGAAACGGGGATACCAATGTTGAAATAGGGTTACAATGTTGAAACGGGGGTACCAGGGTGTAAGTGTAAACTGAACTAACTGTTCAGAACCCAAAGTCGTCTAACCAAGATGCAAACATGCTACAAAACATTCTGTTCACTACATTGCATATGTACATACATTATCTGTTCATCCAGCAGTGACTGGGTACCTGGTAGGATGAGATTGTCGTGTGGCAGCTTGGGATGTGTGCTCCCCAGGGAGTCGTATGAAAACCTAGTGCACTCAGATTGGTTGATTAATGTAATAGTAGTGCACTTTGAGCATTATATGTATCACAAAAAAGAACTATATCATAAAATGGCTTCCTGAAAAAGCAAATCTTTATAATCCTTTCATTAAAAGATATTGGGACGTTATGACATGTAGTCCAATTTCACCTCATTGTTTATCGGGGCTGTGGGGTAGCCTAATGGTTAAAGCGTTGGCTCGTCACGCCGAAGACCTGGGTTCGAATCCCCACATGGGCACAATGTGTGAAGCCCATTTCTGGTGTCCCCCACCGTGATGTTGCTGGAATATTGCTAAAAGCGGCGTAAAACCAAACTCAGTCAGTCAGTCGTTGTTTATCACTAACATCGTAAGTATTAAAAGCGCAATACAAATGGATTATTATTAACATCATTATCATTATTATTGTGAATAATGGTGTAGCATGGTGGTTAAAGTGTATGTTCATCATTCTGAAGACCAGGGATCGAAACCCCACATTGGTACAATGTGTGAAGCCCGTTTCTAGTGTCCGCAACCATGATGTTGCTGGAATGTTGCGGAAAGCGGCTTAAAACAAACTGGGGTAGCCTAGTGGTTAAAGTACACTCGTCACCCGAAGACCCAGGTTCGATTCCGCACAATGATACAATGTGTAAAGCCTATTTCTTTGTTAATATTATTTCTGCCGTGTAGTCTTGTTCTGGCATTTAGCCTTACAGCATTTAGCCGTACAACCAGGAGATACAGGCCATAGTGGTTCCGGAGTTAAATGAATTAGATGACACAAAATGTACATAAATATTGACTAATACTGGAAGCGTAAGTATTGTGTTACTCCATGATGTGAGGAAACTACCCAGATCATATAGCCGACTGGCATGCACCAGCTGTGAACCCAAATGTAACATTACACAACTGTTGGCGAAAATCAATTAGTTACGTGTTATTTCAGCGCAGGAATAATTTTCATGGGTTTGTACTAGTTGCTCTGCATGACATCAAGGCAACCAGACACATTGTCAATCCAAGCTTTGTTTAAAACCAAACCGTTTTAATCCAGACAGTCAATCAATCCAGGATCCCTGTTTAAAACCAAACCCCGGGGATGTGGGGTAGCCTAGTGGTTGAAGTGTTCACTCATCCTGGGTTCGATTCCCTACGTGGGTGCAATGTGTGAAGCCCTGTCTGGTGTTCCCCGCAGTGATATTGTTGGAATATTGCAAAAGCGGCATAAAACTGAACTCACTTACTCCCTCATTAGAACCATACCCTCTCGTTATTCAGTCAGTAGTGTTGCTACATTTGCCAAGTTCCGGATAATAAGAAGTGGTAAAGGTGACACCACTTCTGGGAAACAGTTTTGGTTGTCAGGGGTATTATCATAAAATACGGAGATGTAATACAGTGGATGGTCAAAGCTTGTCTTAAACCCTTTAGTGATTGACTTTGACTGTTAATCAGGTTCTTTTAAAAATGTTCAGTGTTTGTATTTGTATTTATTTATATTTTCTACATTTCAGAACTGAGACTGGCGACTTGAAAATGTCGGCCATTAGTAATGGTTACCCAGGAGATGAGGAGCAAGACGGGATGGTCTTCGCCAACCCCTCCCACAATGATGACGTGTTGGTGTCGATACAGACGCTGCGGAAGAGCCAGAAATTCTGCGACGTCAAACTGGTTGTTGATAACCATGAGATTTTTGCCCACCGAGCTGTCCTTGCATCTAGCAGCGCCACCTTGTTCGATCTGTTTTCCAAGGGAGACGACACCATCCAGACAAGCAGCATGGTGAAGCTGAAAGATTTCAAATTCAACGGATTCAGCTACTTGTTAGACTATATGTACACAGGAAGGCAAGTTGTAGACGTTGAAGATGGAGTTTGATAGGGGTGTCGCGATACGCGAATGTATCGATGCATCAATACATTTTTACTGACGATACGATACGCGATACATGCTTGCGTGTATCGATTCCTATTTTAAAACTTTATCGATTCAAATTTTTATGCTATATCCATCTCCGTCAAAGTCTTGATAGTAAAATTATACGAGACCGCTCCGATAAATAGATGTAGCTAGCCTTACTTAAAAAATAGGTTGGAAATTAACAGCTTTTGTGATTGGCTAGACTATTTTGATGGACCAATCAGCGAGCGCCGGTAAGGTAATGCTATGAAAAGGCGCGAAAATTATGTATCTTGATACATATCGTATCGTGACCTTAAAATCGTGATACGTATCGTATCGTGAGATTGGTGTATCGTGACACCCCTAGAGTTTGATGTATGTGTGGAGTGTGATGTAGAACTATGTTACTTGGGTCATAGTCATTGGGATGCCGGTGGGCTTGTAAGTTACAATAAATCCCAGCATGTCTGCTAGCTATACAACGTGACTAAATGGATTAGGAAGGGGTCTGACTCAGTGACATGATTCATTGCATGTCGTTATACGCCACGGGCATAAATGTTCCTCATGACTTTCATCAGACATTTGATACAAATACATGCTTCCTTCTATGAGCTGCAGTATTGCAGTGTTAATTAACAAAGAAGCAAAATTCAGAATATTCCCTTCAGTCTCTGAAAGGATATTCCGGGAGCTCCAAGGGAGTGTCCAGAAGCCTGTGGGTGTCAGGGTGGAAATAACCCATTGCCTGACGTCCGAGTCCTGTTGTTTTTTTCTGTCGGGCAAGCAGATTTGTATATCACACTGTACCGGTGTCCAGTTGACTTTCCAATGTTAATTATGTTGTTTATTTAAAAAATCAACAAGAAAATGGCCGGTATAGTGGAAAAATTATCAGGGCAAGTTATTTTATATGTTCCACTGTACCGGAGTACACTATCAATTTTAAAGTTATTTCCCCCCTGGGTGTGTAGGAGTGCTGTATTGTCACCAAGAGTGTAAGAATGGTGTAGTTCTAATATAGCTACAGTGTGCATGTGTGCTACTGTCAACAAATATTTTAGTTAAATTACAGCCTGTCAGCTCAATAAGCAAGTAGTTACAACTACACTTTTCATCGAAATCCACAAGCGTATGTATGGTTGTGACTGAAACCGGAACAGTTGTACCAAGTATCCGATTCAAACCTAAACACAGGGGCGGTGAGGTAGCCCAGTGGTTAAAGCGTTGGCTCGTCATGCCGAAGACCCAAGTTCGATTCCCCACATGGGTGCAATGTGTGAAGCCCATTTCTGATGCCCCCGCCGTGATATTGCTGGAATATTGCTAAAATCGGCGTAAAACTAAACTCACTCACTCACTTACCCTGCCTGGAGGGTGGTGGGGTAGCTTAGTGGTTAAAGCGTTGGCTCGTCACGGCGAAGGCCCGGGTTCAATTCCCCACATGGGTACAATGTTTGAAGCCCATTTCTGGTGTCCCTAATGGTTAAAGTGTCCACCGTAGACCCGGGTTTGAATCCCCACATGGGCACAATGTGTGAAGCGCATTTCTGGTGTCCCCAGCCGTGATGTTGCTGGAATATTGCTAAAAGCGGCGTAAAACCAAACTCTGTCAGTCAGTCTGGTGTCCCCCGCCATGGTGTTGCTGGAATATTGCTGAAAGCGGCGTAAAACCATACTCACTCAGTCAGCACTACCCTGCCTACCTGTCTGCTGACTTTCAAAACATGGGGATTCTAATTTTATGGTTGCAACTCAGCATCAAGTTCTGCATGACATGTGGGCTCGTCTTTCTGACAGTGCATCAATCTTCTTAACCATTAGGATACATTGACATTGTGTAGCAATCTAGGCATCAGAGAATGGTGTCATTACACTAGACCTGTTTGGGCATTTACCCTGTAATACTACCAATATTACCTGTAATTACCCATAATAACCTATAATTGTGATAATACCCCATATTACCACTGTCTTGATTGACAGGAGCTTCCCTTTATACTTAAATAATAATTCCCACAATGGACCGTTATGGCAGTAAAGGGAGTGTATATTTGAATGTAAGTTTCTCATGTATAGTACATGAAGGTAAGTTGAGATTTCCAATATTGATTCGAATCCAAGCTTTGTTTGGCAACCAGTCAGGGTTATGTTTATCTGGGATTTTAAACTTATGTGACTTTGGTTTGACAATTATTGTGCTATTTTCCCAAATTGGATATTTTTATTGTCTTTTTTTGTTGTTGTAAATTCCGAGAAATTTGAACATTGTAAATTCTGATTTAGAATTTTGGCTATCATTTGCTGCAGACTGAAAGCTGGGTATTGGCCTCTGAGCCATTCCTAGTATCTAATGACTTTGTTGTTGCCCTTCTCAACAAGTGACTTAATTTTGTCACTAAAAACTACTATGGTAAAGTAAAATCATAATAATTCATTACTTTTCAAATGTTAAACAGTGTGCAGAAAAATCCAGACTTCAGACTTTAGAATATTTGTTCTCTCTATTCAAGAGTCCGCCCGGAGAGCGGAAGGTCGCTGGTTCGAACCCCGACCGCGTCATACCAAAAGACGTTAAAATATGGTACTTGTTGGTCCCTGCCTGGCGTTCGGCATTAATGGGTACAATAAGGACTGGTCGGCTCGGAGTCAGTATAATGTGTCTGAGTGGGGTATTCCTGCTTCACTGCGGCATGGTATCTCAGTGGGCTAGCACTATAAAACCAGCTTAAGTCTGGGCTAGTACAAGCAGCCGCACATACACATACACATACACACGCATGCACGTCGTCATATGAGTGAAATATTCTCAAGTACGACGTAAAACCCAATTTCACCTCACCTCTATTCAAGTACATTAAAAAAAAGATGGAATAAGTTTGACTGTTCCTAATACTTCATCCCTTTTGTAGACTGACAGTTCCAGCCGAGGATGTTCGAGAAGTCTACGCGATGGCTCGACGCTTGAAAATCATCAGCGCCGTGGATGCCTGTGCCGACTACCTGTCATCGACCTTGACCCCTGTCAACTGTCTAGGTATCTTTGATACTAGCTCGTCTTTGTCACACAGTCCGATGTTGTTGCTACTTCTTCACGATTTATCGTGTTGTACGTAGTAGCTTAGCCAATCACAGTCCAAGGCTGACCCCAGAATATATGGTAAGAAACCCTTTTTAAGTTTCCCCATTCACAAGTCTAGCTCAGAAATCAATTCCTCTCCGTTACATCTTTCTTTTTTGTCTTATGCAAAATCTTTTAGAATCAACTTTCAGCATTAAAATACTTTATTTTTGTGAAGATATTTATAGAAGCCATTTCGTAAATATTGCTCTGTAATATTGCTGTGTTTAAAAGCCGGAACCTGTAATTAACAATCTTATCTTGTAAGTTTATGTGTTTGTTTATGATTCTTATAAGATTATTTCATAAGTATCATGTGAATTTTTTATTATTTTTTTCCATTGTTAGTACTACATGGTAGCTTAAGACAGCTTAGCTTCAGATTGCCAGGAATTCAGGACTTTTGACCCTTTGAAAACAATCTCAAGACAGGCCAAAAACCTTATTGGTCCATTTGGCTTGTAGTTAAAAAACAACCCATTATGTCATTGGGCCTTGATAAATGAAGTTTTAGATTTTCATCCATGTTAGTTTCGCATTATTTGGTTTTCCTCTGCAGATGAAGACAAATTTGATTTGATTATCTTCATGTTTTAATTGATGGAATATATCACATGCCTTTACTAACGAAACTCTAATCTTCATGTGTACCACAGCCGTCAGTATTAGCCGTTCTGCTATAGAGGAAGCATGATTCAAACAAATCCCAGGATCCTGGAAGTTCCTAGGACTAGAATAGTTACTGAAAAGAGAAAATCGTTATGACTTAATGTAAACACCATGGAAAGAAAATAATACTTTTTGTGGTGATTTCTGAAAAAATAGATCATTCAAAATCTGTGTTGACACCTCCCAAAAATTCTGTTTTTGTTGTGTGAATATACAGTCGAGCACCGTTGTGTCGAACTCTGATAACTCAATATCTCGGTTGTCTCGATATAACATCTCGGTCCCGGCAAAATGCTTCATAATTTATCATTATTCAAGCTCTTTTAACTTGATACGGATGTCTCGATATTTCGGATATCTCGATATAATTTCATGGTCCCAACAGCAAAATTACCCTTTTAACTCGATATTTGCAAAGAAACTCGATATTCACCTACCTTTCATCGGCAAGTATCACTCTGAACTGAGGTTGTTTCCACATGTTTACACAGGGTGCGGCATGTATCAAAGGGATGCGGTAGTGTAAACTAATTAGGGCTCATTGAGTTGAAGGTGTCACTTGTTTGTTATTTAATTAGGATTATCCTTAAGAAGGAATTAATGAGGAAGTACTCACTGTTACGACTAAACACTACTGATAACGGATTATAGTTTCGAATCAAAACATACGTTTTGTTTTCTTTCATAGTGATATGTGATGATATGCCCTGGTCGGATGTGTCGATATTTTTTCTTGGTCCCATGAATATCGAGACAACGGTGCTCGACTGTATTGATATTTCTTTTTTGAAAATCTGGCTTAATGCCCTGAGAAAATTTTGACTTGTATTGAATGAACACTAACAATAGAATGTATATTGTCTCACACTTTTTTAAATATGTTGCATGAAAATCTAATAGTTTATTAAGGCCAAATGGGTCTTTGGGCCAGGAAGTTTTCACATCAGTTTGAAGCTCTGCTAAGTAAACTAAATTATATTTATTTTTTTAAATTTAAAATTAACTTTTATTTAATTTTAAATTGATCAAATAAGATCAACTACATCAATAAGAATTTTGTCTCATTTTGTTCAAAGATATGTTTTTATGCATTTAAAAACTTTTACATGTAAATTTTACTCGAGTCGAGAATTAAGGTAATATCAAATATATTTTGAGTGGAATGAATTTCTGAGTCGAAGTAGACCTGTTGCCCCTCTCAGTAGCCTAATAAGAAAATCCGTGTTTGCCCTGCCATGTTATAGAGGGACATAGAACCCTGTTGTTGTCAGCCATCTTGATCTTGGACTGTGTAATGAGGCCCTTGGATGAAGATGGACAGTGCGATGTATTGATGACAAGGGCTTGTTTCAGTCCCATCATTTGGGACCTATATGGTAGCATGTGAACTGCTTGTTGTCATCAGAACTGTTACAAGTGAACAAAATTTATATAACATAATTTTCAATATTTAAAAAAAATATATATCTGTTTTTAAAACTGATTTGCAATGAACAAAATTCTTTTATCTCATATAAAGACTTGTTGTTTAGGTAGATATTAATTTGTTGATGGCAACAATTTCCAAACTGCCTGTGGTCCCAAATAATGGCGAAACATGACTTTGTTTAGAGATGCCCATATATACTGTCGTAGTTGAGGTTTGTGTGATATCATGCAGTATCGATTTAAATCTGTTAAGGTAAATCATATAGACCAAGGTAAGTCAATTGTTGATGAAACAGTTCCTATGGACTAGGATAGGTTACCAATTACCAGTCTCAGAATATTGTGTATCATCATTGCCCTTAGGTTATTTATTGATCTAAATGCTATTTAAAGACATTATTTATTGATGTTGAAAGTGTTGATTTTGATGGTAAATGTTCTCGAATCATGAATAATATAAAGGATAAAGGTATCAACCTATGGCAGACAAATTAACGAAAAACTTGATTTTATTTTTGAAATTGAGATTTTTTTTAAATTGGCATTTATTTTGCTTCATAGCTATTTCACATTGCATTCAATGCAGAAATGTAAAGTTAAGCATTTAAACCTGTCCTTCTGTATTGGTTTTGTTGTCAGTTAAAAACAAACCTCATGGCTGGTCGTCATGGAGACCACAGATTTGTCGGAATGTGCCGATTGTTTTTCTGTCACAGCACACACACCCTCACGTGTAGTGTATATACATGTTATTGTTTGTTATCCTCCTAGTTCCGTGAGAATTTTGAAAATTGCCTCGTTACTTGTTACATCTTAATGTCTAAGACAGTACAATTCGTAGTCCAGAGTTCCATCCCTTGTGCATGCCAGTCATCTGACTATTTCTAGGCTAGTGGCTAAGCGTTCACTTGACACGCAAAAATCCAGGTTTGATTCCCCCACGGGTACAATGTGTGAAGACCATTTCTGGTGTCCCTGCAGTGATATTGCTAAAAGCGGCGTAAAACCAAACTCACTCTAATGGCCCCTGCACTGATATGGCCGAAATGTTGCAAACAGCAGCATTGAAAAAACCAACATTTCCTTAATATGAAGACATAAATGTGTCTGTAGCAGAACTCTGAGTATTCCCGCTGTCTGGTGCATGTAGAGTATCACCTAGGTAATCATTATCACATGGCGCTGGATCACAGATCCTTCACTGTATGTTTATATATCACACCAGATAGTGTAGAAGTTTGAAAATTAGTGTTCACCAATATTTTTTTATTACTTTTATTTTGTAAATCACAACTTTATACGTTGGAAGATTCCTGAAAACTTACTGGTATTAATTAAACAGTTCATGTAACATCATAAAATATTAGAATCATAGAAATATTTTAAGTTAACTAATTTTGTTTCAGTACATTTTGCACGACTTATAACTACCTGTTATATCGGTGATGGTGATTAACTAAGAAACATACGTTTATTACACGTTACCCGTGCCATGCAACACGTGTTATATGCAGACCTGTATTCATGTTCATCCATCCTGAAAGTCTATAACGAATATATTCATGAATTCTAAATTGTATGTTTATTTCATTAAAAATTGAATTACCATTAGCTTGGTACATGTATTTCATAAATTACCCTTGGAAGAATATGCTTTGGAAATATGACACATGAGTGTAATTTTATTTTTAATGAATCAGTAATGGGAATTTAGAATATAAATTGATTGAAATTCTGTGTTTCCAGTGGTGAGCATTAGTACCATCTGGCCAGTAGATGTCATGTATAGTAACTATTACATATCTGCAATTCTAATGAACATCTAATAGTTTCTGCATTAAGTTAATGTATAGATATAATCATTTCTTGAGATGTTTGAAACTGTGTAGCTTCAAGTCAATCCATATGTGTCTGACCCACTAATATTTTTTGTTTCCAGACGTACGTATGTATGCCGAAGATGAACATTTCCGCAGCAGAATCAACGCGTACATCCAGGACAACATCTGTGCCATCACTAGCAACAAACGCTTCTTTGGGTTGCCAAGGATACAGCTTGAGATTATTGGTAAGAATTGGTCTGAGAAGAATCTTTTCAAGATGGGAAGGGTTATTAAGGACAATAGTTCCACTGGTAATGGTAGGACCTATATTGATTCAGGGATTTATCCAGACTTACTCTGAGACTCTCCTGGGGGGGGTTGTGTGTGTTAGCCTAGTGTTAAAGCGTTCGCTCGTCACGCTGAAGGCCCAGGTTTGATTCCCCACATGGGTACAATGTGTGAAGCCCATTTGTGGAGGCCCCTAATGACGTCTGCTGTAAAAGGATGGTATTCATTGCTTGAGATGATCCCTGTGTTGAATTAGTTGAATAGGTCACCAGCGACCCCTACTGCCCTTGAGATGGATCAGGTTTTCAGACTCGGTGCCTTGCTTGGTAGCATGTCCCTGTACAAACCTCATGGATTGCCATTATCAATTGATTGGACGCTTGAACATCTGGGTTGATCTTCAGTGACCCATGCTTGTTGTAACAGATGACTAACGGGATCGGGTGGTGGTCAGGCTTGCTGACTTGGTTGACACATGTCATCATATCCCCATTGTGTAGATCGATGACCATGCTGTTGATCACTGGATTGTCAGGTCCAGACTCGATTATTGAAAGAACGCCGCCATATAGCGTAAAACTAAACACGCCATTATCGATTGTCAGTTTGTCAAGTCCAGACTCAATTATTTATCAGCCATGTAGAGGGATCAGAATTTTCAGCTGATCCGCAGAATTCTGGTAATTTCATAAGGCCAAGGGTAATTTTCGTGAATCGTCTAAATCTGTTGACATTATATGAATGTGCTTCAGCAGATTTAAAGTTTAATGGTTGCTGTGTTCATGATATTGTCATTTCTGAGCCAGTTTTAAAGGTCTAAATTGCCTAAATATCAGGAGCTTCAGCTAGTTTTCAGTTTTTCTCACAACTTCATTCTCATCCCTGCATGTGGGGTAGCCTCATGGTTAAAGCGTTGGCTCGTCGCGCCGAAGACCCGGGTTCGAATCCCCACATGGGCACAATGTGTGAAGCCCATTTCTGGTGTCCCCCGCCGTGATGTTGCTGGAATATTGCTTAAAGCAGCGTAAAAGCAAACTCAGTCAGTCAGTCATCCCTGCATGTAGCTGGATTATAACTGAGTGAAATGTTATTAACAAACAACAAGTCTTGGAGAGTGAATGCTGACTACATGCCAGTTTGTTTGTTTCAGGTACGGACGAATCATTCTTCACATACTGCAATGAGAAACAGTTGTTTGACCTTGCCCTTGACTGGGTCAAGGCAAGTGTGGATGAAGTCAAACCGAAGTTTGATCGCTTGATAGAAAAGGTATGTATATTTTCAATTTTTATTAATATGTGTTTATGTATTATATTTGCTGTTTATTGTTCAACTCTCTGTCTTTACTAATCAGCTTGTGTACGTAGGGACTTTGTTCGATAGAAAAGCAGGAGCATTTCAGAATGTGGCCTTCATACCAGTAACTGTTACATTCAAACTGTTACATTTAATATATCAAAGTTTCAAAATGTTATGGTTCACTCTTTAGCACTTTTAAATAGACGAAGCATTTTTAGAAAGTGAACTATTTTAAAAAGAACATCTGTACAGCAACAGAAAAGGGCCCATTTGAAATATTTCTGATTTTCGGATTACGTAAGATTGATTATGAGCATCACCGAGTTTCCTCTATATGTAGCAGGTGAAGTAAGCGCCAAGTTGCCATGGCGACCGCTTTGGGTTCGTGAGTATATTTCATCTTCATTTTTTCATATCACACCTTGGCTATGCCGTTTGAGGTTGGTTTGTCATGGTCTAGCATTCTGTTTGCAGGTGAACGTTCTGTATCTGTGTGCGGACAACGTCCTCCGAGACTGCAAGGACATTGACGATGAAATTTTTCGTCAGGACATGACAGTACAGGACTACAAGAAACTAATGAGAAAACAGGTTGGTGTGAACATGGAATCACTGTGGTTGTATCCATCTTCTATGTGATCAATAGAGTTAACCATTGGATAAACGTTATGAGGTTTCATGCATAGGAGTAAAATGTACAGATGCTATAATGATCTGTGATATTTCATGAGTTAGTGACTGAGTTTAGTTTTACGCTGCACTCAGCAATATTCCAGCTATATGGCGGCGGTCTATAAATAATCGAGTCTGGACCAGACAATCCAGTGATCAACAGCATGAGCATCGATCTGCGCAACTGGGAACCGATGACATGTGTCAACCAAGTCAGCAAGCCTGACCACCCGATCACGTTAGTCGCCTCTTCGACAAGCAAGGGTTACTGAAGATCAAGATTCTAATCCGGTCTTCACGGGTTTATATTTCATAAAGTCACTGAAGATCCCTTTACCTGTGGACCTGTGAAGATCTGGGTTGGATTTGATCTTCAGTAACCCATGCTTGTCATAAGAAGCGACTAGCGAAATTGGGTCTGTAAATAATCGAGTCTGGACCAGACAATCCAGTGATTAATATATCATGAGCATCGATATACACAATTGGGATGCGATGACATGTGTCAACCAAGTCAGCTAGCCTGACCACTCGATCCCCGTTAGTCACCTCTTATGACAAGCATGGGTTACTGAAGACCAATTCTAACCCAGATCTTCACGGGTCTCAAAGTGTCTGTATTGATACATATGTTTATGAATGTTGTTTTGATGGGAGCACCAAGTTAGTCTTCAGTGTCTTTATTTGCTGTGTGGAATTGGCCTACTCTTGCCTCCATTTACTGTATTGTGATGTTTAATTGCTTGCAGAGTGGTATCGATGAGTCCAGGATTCAGTCCTCGTCAAATGGGAAACAACAGCAACCCTTCCACAAGTTCAATATTGAACCCGAAATGCCGAAAAATCACCGCGAGTGGTCAGTGGTAGCTGGACACATGACGAAAGGTATTGCCATGACAAATGATCACTTGCTTTCATCTAAAACAACATTGACACACTGCATCCTCACTTGTTAGTTGTTCCTGTCGGGGGGCGGTGGGGTAGTCTAGTGGTTAAAGCATTTGCTCGTCAAGCAGAAGAACCCAGTTCGCTTAGACACATAATATCAGATTCTAAAAAAAAACAACCCCACAGAATATGAAAATAAGTTACCTCTAACTGAACACAGCTGTGAAAAGCTGCAATACTGCTGATGTGGTTTAAAGCCGCATTTATTCAATCACTCACTGATAACAACCGCCTCCATGGTGTAGTGGTTAGAGCGTCCACCTGGAGAGCGGAAGGTTGCGGTTCGATCCCCGACCGTGTCATACCAAAAGAAGTTAAAATATGGTACTTGTCGGTCCCTGCCTGGCGCTCGGCATTAATGGGTACAACAAGGACTAGTCGGAAGGACAAGTCGGCTCGGAGTCAGTATAATGTGTCTGAGTGGGGTATTCATGCTTCACTGCGGCATGGTATCTCAGTGAGCTAGCACTATAAAACCAGCTTCAGTCTGGGCTAGTACAAGCAGCCATACATACACATACACACGCATGCATGTCGTCATATGAGCGAAATATTCTCAAGCACAACGTTAAACCCAATTTCACATCACGTTACTGATAACTACAGATGAACTACAGGAATAAGAGTAGAGTCAGATGATCCTGAACTTCTTGGAGTAATTATAAAATAAGTTAACTCTCAATGAACTCTACATAGGAACTACAGTAAAAGGGATAAAACCAGAAGATCCCTAATTTCGTTGAGTAGTATATGAGTGAAACTTGTGTTCCAGAGCACACGTTCCTGTGTATGGTGATGTTGGGCAGCGAGATGGTGACTCTCTCCATCCACTTCCGCATGCCACAGTCCAGTCCGTACAGCAGCAGCTCCGAGGGGCCTGACTCCCCCATCCACAGCAAGAGCAGGACCAACTCCTTCGACCGCCTTGGACCCCATGCTATACTGGCCACCATGAGCACCCCCAGGTGTGCCTTCGGGATCCGGGCCGTCAAGGGGAAGATCGTGGCATGTGGTGAGTGTGTCTCTACTTGTATGGTTAGATGAGCATGTGGGGTAGCCTAGTGGTTAAAGCAGTTTGCTCATCACTGTGGTGAGTGATTGTACTGGCAAACAAGGATAAGTTGGACCGGCACAGAGAACGCATTTACGAGAAGTAGGCAGTGCATAGCAATGAGCAAACCCATTTGGTTTGTGAAAGGTAGCGCAGATGTAGGCTAGTGCATGTGCATTGCATGACGATGAAATTGATTCTGCACATAGCTGCACACGCCTTGTTCATAAGACTCTCAGTCGGTGTAGCAAGTCGCAATACACTTGATCGCGGACAACCTGGGTCACCTTCGCTAACAATGGCAAGCGCCAGTGGGTGGCACTCATACATGCTAATACGGGTCAATTGTCAGGTCGGTGCTCAACTTATCCTTGTTTGCCAGTGGTTGTATGGTTAGAGGAGAGTGCAGGGTAGCCTTGTGGTTAAAGCGTACACTCATCACGCCGAAGACCCGGGTTTGATTGTCTACATGAGTACAATGTGTGAAACACATTACTGGTGCCCCCACCGTGATGTTGCTGGAATATTGCTAAAAGCAGCGTAAAACCATACTCGGTCAATCTGTTGTATTGTTAGAACACCTGTGGTGATTCTTGGACTGAAGTGGGTACGCATGCATGTCTCGCTGTTGACATCTTATAGTACAATAAATCCCCATTACACATACGGTTCTTCCTGTAGGGATTTCCGGTTTAAGTTTGGTTGAAACACTGAGTAGTTGCAGTGTCTCATCTGGCTGATATTGTGTTTTGAACCTTGACGAATTATATTATTGATGTAATTATCACCCACAACGCGTTTTGCGCGGGGGTATTAAAATGGAGTCCGTCCATCCTTCGTCCGTCTGTGTGCACATTTGTCTTTTCTGGAGCAGAACTCTAAAACCGTTCACTATTTCTTCACCAAACTTGGCACATAGATAGATCTGGTGGTGTACTGGTTCCTTTTGTAGTTTTGGAATTCTGAATAAAATATTTTTGGCTTTTCCGTGGCAACAAGTTTGACTTAGCCTGAAATTGGTGATAGTGCTCCTTTCTGGAGCAGAACATTAAAAACCTTTCAATACTCTCCTTCCACTTTTCTATATACGCACCTAAATATTTGACATTATCATAACTCGTAGACATAATCATGAAGAGTATTTTGCCATTGTGGGGGATATTGATGACTTTGTCTTCTTGTTGTGTAGTCATGGCATTGTGTATTCATACATCAATGACCCGTGAAGGTCCGGGTTAGAATATTAGCCTTCAGTAACCCATGCTTGTCGCAAGAGGCTACTAACGGGATCGGGTGGTCAGGCTTGCTGACTTGGTTGACACATGTCATCGGTTCCCAGTTGCGCAGATCGATGCTCATGCTGTTGAGCATTGGATTGTCTGGTCCAGACTTGATTTACACACCACCGCCATATAGCTGGAATATTGCTGAGTGCTGCGTAAAACTAAACTCACTCACTCACTCACTCATACATCAATGATCATGTTAGGAACCTCTGAATCGGTTATGTACAGGCTGCCTGATATATCCAAAATATTGCTGACAGTACTACCCTAGAAATACCCACAGTCGACAGACCATAAAACAGGTACCATGTGAACTCCAACTGTCAGTATCTCTGTGTAAGGAAAGTGATAGGGTCAAAATCTGTGTTGCATGACATAGGTCATGATAAGGTCAAATTCTTTGTTCAGGGACATAAGTAAGTGATAATGTCAAAGTCTCTATTGAAGGACGCAAGTTAATGATAAGCTCAAAATCCTTGTTGAAGGACGTGAGTCACTGATAAGGCCAACAGTAGAATGTCTGTTTCTGGTTTCCCTAATCCAGAATCCAGAGGCCTGGAGTCACTGAACATCTTTTCTTGTTTTTTTCCTCACTAGGGGTGACTATTGAGTGGAAAACAACTATTGCGATAGCGATAGTCTATTGCAACATACTATTGCGTCCAACTGTTGCAATAGTTTTTTTCTCCTTGAATTTTCTCATTTGAAGTCATTTCCCAAATGAATGTATAGTTTATTTGAAATAAAAACAAGTTGAAGTAGTTTCAGTCTCTTTTAATAACTGATAAGGAACTTGAAACCCAGATCAAGTAAACAGTAAACACATAAACTAAATGAAGCTGCAAGTCTGCACCCACACATTGTTTATTTTGCGCTGTGCCTTTATCAACGGAAGTCAATTACTAAACTATCGATAGTCTGTGTTACACATACTATCGATGCATTGATATTTTTTCATTTCTACCCTAGATTAATTGCTATCGGAGACTCAACAATTATCCATCGATAGTGCATTGCATCATTACAGCCCAATTCCTCACCATCCCCGTGTTGTCCAATTGTGCCACGAGTAGAAATTTGTTGTGCTTCACAGAGGATTCTACTCACATCTTGCTCAGCATTCAAAATAACCGCCGGCACCGAGGCCCAGCGCCGGTTGTTATTGTATCGGGCCAACAGTTTCAAATATTTCCAGGCCCTTGTGGCCTTCAGTAAATTACCTGTCAGGGTTTCTATTCGACTGGAATCTTTCCCATATTTTTCTTTTTAACGTTCGGGAATCATCCATGATCCATCATGTTACAATAACGTACAGTTTCACTTCCTGGTATTTCAGCAATTTGTGCGTAGGAATGTCAACACCAGTCTTTAACAAATAAAAACTTCGCTGTGTGTCATATAGGCTTTGCTAATTGATTTTGTAGTGTGACTTTAACAAAATGGGCCTGCAGATTTCATTCAGGGCCTGTCGATTTTAAAGCCTGCAGGCGGCAGCAGGCCCTGATGGCCAACTGGCAAATTAAAGTATTGCAAACACTGATCCTGCATCAAACAATAAAAGAGCACACCTCAATATCTCTGACCCATCACACGCTGAAAAAGAAAGCAAAAGTATTTCTTTTTGGCCTAAGACATACATTGGCAATGACTAAAGAATGAGATGAATCTGTATTGTGTTGCAGGAGGGTATGATCGGGGCGAAGTGATGAAGTCAGCTGAGATCTATGACCCTGAGACCAATGCCTGGAGAAAGCTGCCCCCCATGAGACAAGCTCGGGGTAGATTCACAGCTGCTCACCTTGACGGAAAACTGTACGCCATTGGTGGATCGGACGGACACAATGAACTGTCAGCAGTCGAGTGCTTTGACCCAGAGACGGAGACGTGGAGCAATGTGGCCAGTGTACACGAGGCTCGAGCTTCACCAGGTAACAATCTCTCTTTCATTGACGTTCTGAAGTTGATATGATGAACAACGGAGATAATGCGGTTGTAAACTACTGCTTTACTCCTACAATGTTTCAGTGTAGATACTAACACTGCTAGCTAGCAACTGCAACATCGCACTCATTGTAAGAGAGGTTGTACTTCCATGTGAATTCCCTCCCTTGTTCAGACCGCCTCCGTGTTGTAGTGGTTAGAGTGTCCGCCCAGAGAGTGGAAGGTAGCGGGTTCAAACACCGGTTGCATCATACCAAACAACGTAAAGATATGGTACTTGTTGGTCCCTGCCTGGTGCTCGGCATTAATGGGTACAACAAGGACTGGTCGCTCGGAGTCAGTATAATGTGTCTGAGTGAGTGGGTATTCATGCTTAACTGCGGCATGGTATCCCAGTGAGCTAGCACTATAAAACCAGCTTAAGTCAGGGCTAGTACAAGCAGCCACACATACACACGAATGTATGTCGTCATATGAGCGAAATATTCTTAAGTACGACATTAAACCACATTTCACCTCACCTCACCTCACCTCACCTCACCCTTGTTCGGGTCAAGTTCACAGGGATTGTTGAGATATTTGTGATAGACTTTTTAGGGGGAACATTTTTAAACTGGTCTGAGAAGCTGAATAGATCCCAGGCTTGTCACAGATTTTGACTGATGTTTTAGAGTTTGTCCAAGCTTGGGCAATCAGATAGCTCCCTTCTTGAACATTACGTCAAGTGTTTTTGCCTTTGATATGAAGGTTGCACCTGTATGGGGGACCACTTCACATAGATCTATTGTTTTATGTTGTGATGTTGTTTTCAGGGGTAGCTGTACTGAAGGGAAAGATCTACTGCGTTGGCGGTAGCTTTGGACAAAATAGCCTGCGCAACTGTGAGGTGTACGACCCTGCAACCAATATCTGGTCTCGTATCGCATCACTCAATTCAGGTGAATACCAGGAAGAACTACAATCCTTTTTAAACCCAGTTTGGTAGATACAGTAGTTAAACCCTGGCTAATTGATACAGTAATTAAACCCAGTTTGGTAGATACAGTAGTTAAACCCTGGCTAATTGATACAGTAATTAAACCCAGTTTGGTAGATACAGTAGTTAAACCCTGGCTAATTGATACAGTAATTAAACCCAGTTTGGTAGATACAGTAGTTAAACCCTGGCTAATTGATACAGTAATTAAACCCAGTTTGGTAGATACACTAGTTAAACCCTGGTTATCACCTGCAACGCGTTTTGCGGGGGGTATTAAAATGGACTCCGTCCGTCCGTCCTTCCGTGCACATTTGTCTTTTCCGGAGCAGAACTCTAAAACCGTTCAATATTTCTTGACCAAACTTGGCACATAGATAGATCTGGTGGAGTACTGGTGCCTTTTGGTAGTTTTGGAATTCTGAATAAAACATTTTTGGCTTTTCCATTGCAACAAGTTCGACTTAGAATGAAATTAGTGGTAGTGCTCTTTTCCGGAGCAGAACTCTAAAACCTTTCACTATTTCTTCACCAAACTTGGCACATAGATAGATCTGGTGGTGTACTGGTTCCTTTTTGGTAGTTTTGGAATTCTGAATAAAATATTTTTGGCATTTCCATGGCAACAAGTTTGACATAGACTGAAATTGGTGATAGTGCTCCTTTCTGGAGCAGAACTTTAAAACCTTTCAATACTCTCCTTCCACTTTTCTATATACACACCTAAATATTTGACATAACCATAACTCGTAGACATAATCATGAAGAGTATTTTGCCATTGTGGGGATATTGATGACTTTGTCTTCTTGTTGGTTGTTAAAATAATTAAACCCTGGTTGGTAAATACAATAGTTGAAATCTGGTTGGTAAATACAATAGTTAAACCCTGGTTGGTAAATACAGTAGTTAAACCGTGGTTGGTAAATACAATAGTTAAAATCTGGTTGGTAAATACAATAGTTAAATCCTGGTTGGTAATTACAGTAAATAAACCCTGGTTGGTAAATACAGTAGTTAAACCCTGGTTGGTAAATACAGTAGTTAAACCCTGGTTGGTAAATACAGTAATTAAACCCTGGTTGGTAAATACAGTAGTTAAACCCCTGTTGGTAAATACAGTAGTTAAACCATAGTGGGATGATACTTTAGTTAAACCATGGTGGGTAGATACCAAAGTCAAAGGAGGATAGACTTTGGTGGGTAGATCTGTGGCTAGAATCTGGTAGGTGAATACTTCAGTGATCACCTCTTGTGAATGGTGGCTAGATCCCATGAAAGAAGATTGACACATTGTTTCTTCATGAGGCACAAGTTTGTGTAAAGTTTGTAATAATGTTTTCGTCTGGCATTACCAGGGAGGTTCCAGGCCTGTGTCAGAGCCTTCAAGAACCGACTGTATGCCGTGGGTGGCACTGATGGCTGGAATGTCTTTAACACGGTGGAGGTATATAACCCAGACAAGGATGTGTGGGAATACGGCCCTTCCCTCAACGTGGCAAGACGTGGTGCTGGCATCGAGGCCTTTAATGGTAAGTCAGACAGTGGGGCTGCTGGAATCACCAGTTTTACAGGGAAGATAGTCTTACAGATGGTCAGTTCCTGTATGGGACTGAAAAATATTTTTGTAAATTTAAGCAGAAGTTCTTGCTCACAGTAAAGATTCAGATGTGTGCATTTATACATTAGAAGCAATCAAGTAGCTATTCATTCACAATCATCTGAGAGGGGCGGTTTGGTAGCCTCGTGGTTAAAGTTTTTGCTCGTCAGGCCGAAAGCACGGGTTTGATTCCTCACATGGGTACATTTAGTGAAGCCCATTTCTGGTGTCCCCGCCATGATATTGCTGGAATATTGCTAATAGTGGAGTAAAACACCAACTCAAACACGTAATCATCCAAGATCTTCGTTGAAGTTTCACTAGCACTAGTTCAAGAATATATTACACAAAATCACGTTCTAGTTGATGGTGATTTTAACTTCTTATGTGTTTCCAGGGAAGCTGTACATTGTCGGGGGCAGTGACGGAACACAGTCTCTGAAGACAACCGAGGCATTTGATCCTAGGGAACAACAGTGGACTTTCAACCCTGCCCTCAACACTCCCCGAGCTAACGTTGGTGCCGCAATCATTGACAACAGGTTGTTTGCTGTGGGAGGGTTCAGTGGCAAGCATTTCCTTGACAACATGGAATACTTTGACGAAGAACACCATGAGTGGAGCATCTTCGAACCATTCTCACAGTCACGGTCAAGGTCAATGTCAAACGCAAGTGACAGTTCAGGCAACAGTCTGTGTAATGGCAACAATGGCACAAATTGTGCAATTGAGGACACTAATGGCGCCAATGGTGTGCCAAAGGGCTTTAAAGAGCAACCATGTGGCCCAGCTACCGTCAATGGTCATTAGCTGTTGGCAAAGCCTCCCGGCTAAAGATTGGGGGAGAAAATGAATATTTTTGTGAACATATTTCATATCCTTGAAATTTGTGGTATATTTTGTCATTTCAGGTATATTTATTCAAATGCCTTTTTTTTAAGAAGCACTAATGAAGTCAGTTATGGAACCGTTATTCAACCTAAATGCGTATTTGAAGACTTCAGAAGGTGTGATAGATAGGTTTAGGTTGGAAGGTTATTTTCTATGAACAAGTAGTACCCTGCCTATACTACCCAATGTGGGACCATTTTCTGTTGTCGGCAGGATTAACATCCATGTAACAAATTTGGACAGTTTTCAGATAATTACAGGCACATGTGGACATTCTTCAGATAGTGGCAGGCTTGGACATTCTTCAGATAGTGGCAGGCTTGGACATTCTTCAGATAGTGGCAGACTTGGACATTCTTCAAATAGATCAAATCTGCACATTCTTCAGATGGAGGAACGTAGTGTATATTAACTTGGGAAGTAACGATGATGAAATCTCATTCAGAAAGTATTATCAAGTGAGACAATATTTTTGTAAAAATGGTTTTGATGGAAAGTCAGTCAAGAGTCTGATGGTCAAAATTTATTACACATTGTATGTATGAGGTGGTACAGCAGTCACTTGTGTCTCACGTCCAAGCTAAGATCCTGAGTTCAAATCCCATAATTAAAGATATTTCTTGGTTTGTCTTCACCATACCTGTGCTTGTGAGTTTCACCTTCTCTTCTGGCTTTCCTTTCACATCAAGGAGACACACCATGATGTCAATGTTCAAAGTGGTGTTAAAGTGGTATTAAACTCACTCACTCACTCACTCACTCACTCACTCACTCACTCAGTACAGTGTAGTCCTATTTCAGCTGGAGAAGCCAGCAAGACGCCATAGTAAACCCTGCAGTGCCAACATAACCACCATTACGTTTCTATCGGAAGAATTATGATAGTTTAAACCAAGTTCCACCAATATGATTAAGTGAAATATGTTGCATATCTTGTTGAAAATACATTGTCTGTAATGAACACCATGGGATCTATCAAAACTTTGAGCCTTTCAATTGCAAATATGGGGAAAATTTGTCATATTAAGACTTGGGTTAATTTACTGATCTTCTTTTTTGTAATTTCAGAATTTTCTTTCGAAATTGGGAATGTTTATGGGAAATTCTAATTGTTATTTGCCACAAATTTAGGGAGGGTGAACAGCCCTAGATAAATTCTTGAAAACGGGACCCCAAATACTAGAGTAATTTCTAACTTCCTAAATATTATGCTAGTATCTGTTTGATGCCGCTTGTCATGATCGGCTCCACTGGCTTAACCAGTTTCCACCATTTCCAGAAAACTGTTTTGATGTAAGCATACTTGGTAAGCGACCACAGATTAAAATCAGCTTGAATTTGTATGAAAAACATACATGTATAATATTCACTTTCTTGTCAAATGTTTGGCAAAGTTGTATGCAAAGTTTAGCAAAGGAAGGACTTTAGTGTTGTTTAATGTCTATCTTTTCTCACAAATCATGGCTTAGAATTGTAACTGCTCAAATAAAATTAAGGTTATTTTCATATTTATCAATTGAGAGCATTTATATCTGTGTGGCATATGATTTTCATCATTTATATGTAGATTGCGTGTAAACGAACTCATTTGTAAATATGTGTGCTGTGAATCAAGTTATTTTTCCTGAACAAATGTCTGTTAAAGACAAGATATCCTTTGTGAATTAATCATGAACTTCACAACTCATGACCTTCAGTTATCGGTTTTACCCGTTACCTTGTTACCTCAGTTGATGCAGGCAAACAGAACTGGAAAGTCCTTCTTCGGGAATGAACACCATTGTTCTGCCTAGGTCATAGAGCACAGGTGGTCTTGGTGGTGCAAGGGTCTGATGAGTGTTGGTTCGAATCTCAGATTCACCCATATAATGAGTCGTCGGTCACTCAATTTACTAAAGTGGTGGACATCTTCAATTTGCATTATAATCATACCTGTGAGTTTTAACCAAACTGGCCCCGATTTCTTGAAACAAACTTAAGTCTGAGTTTTGACTTAAGTTAGAGTTTTTACTCAAATTTGAGAAAAAGCATTTCCCAAAATGAACTGAAATGGATATTAAACTCAAACATAGCAGACAATTTGAGTTTGGTGAATAGAATACTTAGGTAGTTTGGGCTTTTTTATTTTTAAAATGCTGCTGAGTTAATAATTCAGCTGTTTCAAATTGTTAAACTCAGTTTGAAATTTTGAGTAAAAACTTAAGTTTGTTTCGAGAAATCGGGAACTGGTTCTCATCTTCTTGATGGTCAGGTTTGGCTTCATGACTTTAAGATGACCAGTAACTGTATGTGTTTGAGGTAGTATTGAGCCAGCCTCCCCTCGGCATTAGGTCAAATTGTTTTCATATCTTTTTTTTTGAAGATTTGAAGCTTCCTTTGAGTAAGTGATGAATTTAGTCAAGTGTATTGTGTTAGGTGTACAGAGCTTTAATGTCAGCAGCATAGTAAATACTAGTCATAAAAAAAATAGAAAAATCTTGTCTTGTGTATATTATTTTGTATTTGCTGATTGGGGTCTAGCTGGTATATATTTCTTGGTTTAGTGTTAAACTACTTAAATTTCTGTTAGCAACATCAGTGTTTAAGTGCTTTAAATTCTCTAACCAAGGTGAAGGTCACGTCATCAGTCAATGATTACATATCTGAAACCAGCTGTCTTTACTCTCTTTACGTTATCACTACCTTACTGATAGGGATGCAAGTCTTGCTCACAGCTGGGCGGTGGGGTAGCCTAATGGTTAAAGCATCCGCTCATCACGCCGAAGACCCGGGTTCGAATCCCCACATGGGCACAATGTGTGAAGCCCATTTCTGGTGTCGCCCGCCGTGATGTTGCTGGAATATTGCTAAAAGCAGCATAAAACCAAACTCAGTCAGTCAGTCTTTACGTTATCACTACCTTACTGATAGGTATGCAAGTCTTGCTCACAGCATCGCGGTGGGGTAGCCTAATGGTTAAAGCATCCGCTCATCACGCCGAAGACCCGGGTTCGATTCCCCACATTGGTACAATGTGTGTCAGGTGTAATATTGCTGGAATATTGCTAAGAGCTGCTTAAAGCTAAACTCACTCATTATTTTTAAATTGAATTCACTAGTTATTGACAGTGTTTCAGCAAATTAAGGATTTTCATTGCGAAAGGATGTTTATATGTAAGCTTTTCATGAATTTTATTTTGTGCCTTTTTCGTGTTCAATCTTGTCATTTTCTGAACGAGTCGGTCGCACAAACTACACATGAATCAGTCAGTGTGTCGAAAGGAATGTTGTTTCTTCATAGAAAGAAGTCAAATTGAAATATATGTTCAGATGTTTGCTTTGTATCATGTCATTCTCACATAAATTGGAGGCCTCTGTGCCTATAGCACTACAATTGTCAGGGCGGTAGGGTAGCCTAGTGGTTAAAGCATTTGCTTGTCACACTGAAGACCCAGGTTCGATTCCCCACATGGGCACACTGTGTGAAGCCCATTTCTGGTGTCCCCTGCCGCGATATTGCTGGAATATTGCTAAAAGCGGCGTAAAACTCAACTCACAAGAGTCCATTGAACAGCACAGTAATACTCACTCAATAACATATTGTCAGACGTTATTTGTCATCCTGGTAAAAATTTATCATTTCTTCATCTTGCTTTGGTCATATCCCTGTGTCAATTCGGGCTTCTCCCCACATTAAACTGAAAACTATCCAAAAGCGATGTTTCACTCACTCACCCAACATGGTCAGCGCCAGATATTGCCATTATATCATCTCCACATGTAATCATTTCATCTTTTGGGGAAGCAGACGGCAGTGTGTGTGTGTGTGGAGCTGTTTGTCATTGGTTAGGGAAACATTTTCTACATATTTTCTTAAAAACATCCAAATGACATGCATGGGATAATTGTGTAATTATTTGAAACTAAATTGTTCCTATAATTGAATAAATAGTGTACAATACCATTTATTTTCTCCAGTATTGTTTTGCTTGTCATATTGATAATGCGTGTTATGTACAAAAATTGTGTGTCTACCTAACTCTATGAGCTTTATTTTATGTATATCGAAGAAATTGTTTATAATGTGTGATCTCATGTATTTTAAAATTTGGCTGGAAATGAGAAAAAAAGTATCAAATATCAGCACAAGATTCTTCTCCACATAATAAGATCGATATTCAAGATTTTCATAAATGTTTGTAAGAAATCAGATTGTGCTGAGAACAAATGTGAAATATATATACCATTTTCGATTATCCAGTGCATCATATCTCGTCTACAATGATATGTTTCTAGTGGAAACATTCTCTACCTTAGCTTTGAAGTGATTTCACCAGCTCTGTATTCACAAATTTTGCACAGGATTTGTCTATCAACATCTGTGAAAAATGAATGTTTTCATCGAAAATTCTCATTCAAAAGCAAAGATTAATGATGATAGAAGTGAAAAATGTGTTTCCTGGAGCCGCGTTTCACAAAGCAATCGTGAGCGTTACAAGTCTCATATCTCCTATACCTTAACATAGAGTTAAGACTGTCCTAGTGCTAGGATCGCTTTGTGAAACAGGACCCTGGAGTTTCCCGACACAAATACAACCAAAGTCAGTGAGTACTGGCAAAATCTCGTTCTAATTGCTTGTTTTATCATGACCAGTGTACTTTGGTTTGGGCCTTGTATTTTGAGTGTAATGTCATTTGAAGCAGACTGGTGATGTGCTGGGTGGGTCAGGGTGTATAAGAGATGTAATTCCCTGGACAACCGAAAATGATGCTGTACATAGATCTGGATGAAGTCGTGACCTTTTGCGAACATGATCAGGGTCCTTTAAGCTCATCTGAGTAGTGAGAAATGAATTGTACATTCACAGATCAATTGTTCTGTTATGGCAACCGAATAAGATTTGTCAGAAGGAATCTGGAAAGTTCATGTCCGAGGTTGTGCAAATTATTGTATGATTTGCAATCAACAGGGTACACATGTTGCTAGGGTTACGTCCATGCAATAAACAACTGGTCTGTGATCAGTAAATGTAGTCTGGAGTTGGTTGTTATTCCAGGACATGGAAGAGATCAGTAAATGTCTGTTGAATGCAGCACTCGCAAGACCAGAAAATTTATGGATATGGGCCCCGTTTCACGAAGCTCTCGTAAGCCTAAGTTCTCGTAACTTTTCTCGTAGCGTCGTACCTCATATGTTACAGTAATGGAGGTACGAATGCTACGAGGAAAGTTACGAGAACTTAGGCTTACGAGAGCTTTGTGAAACGGGGCCCTGATGTGTGTAAGCATGAAACCAGTCCGCAAGCTTGACACGTCAATCTCGTTTATCGCCTTACGGCAAGCATGGACTGCTGAGGATCAGTTCTGACTTGTTTCTTCAATGACACAGCATAAATTAAATCAGCAAGTATAAAAAGACAAAAGGGAGTAATCACAATTTTATTGTGTCCACATTAATATATATTTACACATTTCATCAATGCTCTCATGTAAAGTAATTCATTGTTTTGCTTCCAAATGAACAAGTAATTCTGACTGAAGTGACATGTTTATTTAACTGGGATTTTACATTCGGACCTCACAAAATTTGGCAAAGGATGATTTTTTAGAACAGCATACATTTAATAAAACCAGCTTGCATCTCAGGACATGGTTTTGTTCATGGTAATTACATTCCCTGACACGCACGCACCTTGAATATATGAAGAACGATGACTTTGAAATCCTGTTCTAGAAAGTGTTTCTTGTCCTATCTCCTCCTTTGAAGCCCTATTTTGTTCTCTAGAATCCTTGCATCCCTCATCAGTTGACCAGTATCTTGTATCCCATGGAACCTCGGCATAAAGGATCTCAACTTTCCAGTGGCAAACTTTGTCATCTGGGAACTTTGTGAACAAAGTTGTGTAAACATACAACAATGCTGACAAGGCACAGTTACTGTTCACATGTTTGTTCACAACTTCGTTCTCATCATGGTGGTTCATGGACGAGGTTGTGTTGAAGTTTGACATTGCTGAGAAGTTCGCTGTTAACATGTTTCTCATCTGAGAACTTTGCTAACAAAGTCATTCACAAGCTTGAAGAAGGCCTGGTCCTGTGTGTTTGTGAACGCTGTCTGGGACACGGACCGACTGAGCTGTGAGGTGCTACTGGAGCCACCCTGAGGGCTAGCTTGTAGTGTCCCCGGGGACGTGGGGCCCCCACCCCCACGCCGCATGTACCGTAGCATGCTGGACAGGAAGGAGTTCTGAAACACACGAAAAAGGTTGACCATTACTAAATCTGCGTTACAACAGTTTCCTATCAACATGCCGATCATAAACAGGATGACCATTACTAAATCTGCGTTGCAACAGTTTCCTATCAACATGCCGATCATAAACAGGATGACCATTACTAAATCTGCGTTGCAACAGTTTCCTATCAACATGCCGATCATAAACAGGATGACCATTACTAAATCTGTGTTGCAACAGTTTCCTATCAACATGCCGATCATAAACAGGATGACCATTACTAAATCTGCGTTGCAACAGTTTCCTATCAACATGCCGATCATACACAGGATGACCATTACTAAATCTGTGTTGCAACAGTTTCCTATCAACATGCCGATCATAAACAGGATGACCATTACTAAATCTGTGTTGCAACAGTTTCCTATCAACATGCCGATCATACAGGATGACCATTACTAAATCTGTGTTGCAACAGTTTCCTATCAACATGCCGATCATACACAGGATGACCATTACTAAATCTGTGTTGCAACAGTTTCCTATCAACATGCCGATCATACACAGGATGACCATTACTAAATCTGCGTTGCAACAGTTTCCTATCAACATGCCGATCATAAACAGGATGACCATTACTAAATCTGCGTTTCAACAGTTTCCTATCAACATGCCAATCATAAACAGGATGACCATTACTAAATCTGTGTTGCAACAGTTTCCTATCAACATGCCGATCATACACAGGATGACCATTACTAAATCTGTGTTGCAACAGTTTCCTATCAACATGCCGATCATAAACAGGATGACCATTACTAAATCTGTGTTGCAACAGTTTCCTATCAACATGCCGATCATAAACAGGATGACCATTACTAAATCTGCGTTGCAATAGTTTCCTATCAACATGCCGATCATAAACAGGATGACCATTACTAAATCTGCGTTTCAACAGTTTCCTATCAACATGCCAATCATAAACAGGATGACCATTACTAAATCTGTGTTGCAACAGTTTCCTATCAACATGCCAATCATAAACAGGATGACCATTACTCAATCTGCGTTTCAACAGTTTCCTATCAACATGCCGATCATAAACAGGATGACCATTACTAAATCTGCGTTTCAACAGTTTCCTATCAACATGCCGATCATAAACAGGATGACCATTACTAAATCTGCGTTGCAACAGTTTCCTATCAACATGCCGATCATAAACAGGATGACCATTACTAAATCTGCGTTGCAACAGTTTCCTATCAACATGCCGATCATAAACAGGATGACCATTACTAAATCTGCGTTACAACAGTTTCCTATCAACCAGACATGGGGTAATTGTAATTTGTAATTGTAATTGAATGTAATTAATTACAAAAATCTATGTAACTGCATGTAATTTGTAATTGAATGTTTAAAATGTAATTTGTAATTTAATCAATTAAAATCTCAATGTAATTGAATTTTTCAATTACTTTTTCAATTACATCAAATTACATCTCACTTTTTTATTTTGGTGGTCATCAGGCAACCCTTGCAATTATATTCTGTACAATAAGGAGGACAAAGCAGTGTTTTTCAAAAAGATGCTTGTTGTTGGTATATACTCTAACAGGTGTTAAGTTTTGAAAGAGATTTGAATGTCTAAGGCACCATCTGCACATTTGTGAAACAAAGGGAATCAGTAAGGCATGACTGAATGTAGGTCGGTATTTGAGGAAATGGGGGATTAACAGTACTATTAGTCAAGTTCCTATCAAAATGGCCTCTTTGTTTATTTCTCATAGGATATGATATTCAAAATCTTACTGAACTGTAGTCATATTTTTATAATCATGAAAGGTAATAAGCTATAAATCCAAGTTGACAAATCCTTTAGTATGTTAATGTGGATTATGTCAGATAGAGAGACCGGCTGATTATATATTGTAATGTAGGCCTGTAATGATGTCATGATACAGCACACCTAAGGTAACAGTGGTGGACAAACAGTTTTTTTGCAACAAGAGATGATAGAGGTGTGTATTTGATAATAAGCCCAAAGAAATATGCAAAATACAAATTTGATCAAATATGTAATTTTTGAGTAAAATTGATATTTTATACTTATCCTGACTCATGCTCTTTTGCTTGTCTTCTTCTTCTTGCTAACATAGTGGAACACTTGTATCTCCCTAATTGAAGCTCCCTTCAATTTAAAAAATCACTAATTGGTACTCACCACGAGTTGCCTCCCTTGCCCCTTTGGCCGGGAACAGGTGTCGCCACCCTCTGGCCTCATGCTTCACTCTCTCCTGATTTTGCGAGCCCAACACTTGAATTTACAGGGAAATCCAAAGTGTTATGTGGGGAGGATGGGAGGGCTAACCTCATGAGTCAGGATAAGTATAAAATATCAATTTTACTCAAAAAATTACATATTTTTCCTTATCCTGACTCATGCTCTTTTGCTTGTAGAATCCTACGGAAACGGAGGTGGGCAAAACAGAATACTTTGGATTTATAGAATTAGTGATTTATATAGATTTAACTGTAATAACCCCTACGGAACTTCATAAAGGCATAGACTTAGGATAATTCCTCTATTATAAGCCATAGGTTATAATGCCATACTGGGGTATTTACATTAATAATATACTGAGATATTATAAACAACAATATCAAAGCGACTCTGATAGAGAAGCTATACCACTGAACATATATACATACTGCTAGAACTCCGTGAGAGTTATAAGCTAGATAATGCATGTAACAATTATGCATATAAATCTCGTGAAGACGGCGATGTTAACGTTTATTTAGGGACTGTCAACTGCTGTGCGAGGACCAAGGGACCGAAATGGTGAATGCCTGAGACGCCCTCGGTGGTGATATCTCTCAGGTAGTGATTAGCAAACACCATGTTAGATTTCCAAAAGCATCCTTCCATAATTGTATTCAAAGAACAGTTACCGTGTAAAGGCGAGTGGAAGCTAGCGCCCTGATTTCATGGGGATTTGATGCTGTTGGAGGGTCCAGTCCTGCTGCCTTGTAGGCTGCAAGTATGACAGTTCTTATCCATATAGATATGGTGGCACGAGACTTCTGTTTGAGTTGTTGCCGACAAGGGAATGAATAATCGCGTTTGAGAAATCTTAAGCCTTGTTTTGGAACGTCAGAAATAGATTTTGAGAGCTCTGACTGGGCATAGAGATAAGTCCAGTGTATCTTGAGATCCGAGAATGGAGGATAATGCAGGGATATGAAATAACCTGTCTGGTTGACCTGGTAGTTGATTTTTTGGCGATGAAATCCCATCTTAATCCCAGGTGTGCTGTGTTTTGATTGTCATCAAACTGTATCCTCTCATAATCTAGTGCTGAATTTCCGACATCCTGGCTGCTGTGGCTAGAGATAACAGGAAAAGCGTTTTCTGTGAGAGAAACTCAAAGTTTGTCGATTCCAGCGGTTCATAAGCCTCACTTGTGAGGTGTTGTAACACTATATTCAGATCCCAAGCTGGGGCGTGGAACTTCCGCTTTTGGTCCTCCAATCGGAAAGCCCGTAGTAAGGCCAGTAACTCTGGAGTTCTTGTTAATCTAACACCCGTTCTCATGGTAATGACAGAACTAAGCGGCAAGATATGTTGACAATGTCGAGCCTTTTAAATGTTTGTTTTGCCGTAAGTAACACAAATAATCTGCCACTTGTGGATGAGTAGCATCTCTTGCTGTAAATCCCTTATTTACTGCGTAATTCTCAAAACTGTGCCACTTGTCGTCGTACAAGTTACGTGTAGAATAGCGTAAGGCAAGCGTGACCGCTTTTGCCGCCCTGGTAGAATACCCTCTCTTGTTTAAACACATTTTAATACAATCCATACGTGAAGTTGGAATACTTCTGGGCTTCCGTGCACCTGTTTGGTGTGTGGATGTATTAATAGATTTGAGCGCTTGGGTAGCTCTAGTGTTGGTTGACCGATTTCTTGAATTAGAATGGGAAACCACGTTCTGGCCGGCCAGTAGGGCGCGACCAAAGTGAGTTGGAGGCTCTGTGTTTGTCTGATTTTCTGTAACACTTGAGGTATTATTGCTGGCGGCGGAAACGCGTGACGCATTGAGGCCTTCCCAGGATATGCTTTAGCCGTCCGTTGCCCATGCTTGTGGGTCTCGGGACTGGTGACACGAATGTCGGTAGCTGATTGTTGAAAGCGTGTTGCGAATAGATCTACTAAGCGGGGCTCTATTTGCTTGATTATCTGTGCAAATATTTCTGTATTGAGCATCCATTCTGTCGTGGTGACGGTTGATGTGGCCGAGAGAGTCGTCTGCTAGTACATTCTTGGCTCCGGGAATGTGACATGCTCTGACATGTAGAGTTTAGATCGCGGTATTAGATCGAACAGTTGAAAGCTTAAAGTCAATAGGTTCAGTGATCTTGTTGAACCTTGTTTGTTCACATAGAACGCCACTGTCGAGTTGTCGGTATGAATCATTAAGGCGCGATTCTGTAGAATGTTGCTCCAATGAAGTATGGCGTTGATTACAGCTTTCATCTCTAACATGTTTATATGGAAGCTTGCTTTCTTGCTGATTCCATAACCCTGATGCCGTCCGGTTGGCGAGATGAGCTCCCCTAACCTTGGAGATTTATCGCGAGTCTACATATAGATGGGTTTTGAATTCCTGCTCTTCTAAACAAATACCTTCGCCAAACATTCGACCTCCTGGTCCACCATAGTAGATGAGGTCTGAGGCGCTTCGTAGACTGAATGGTTGTAGGTCGCCGAGATGTGCATTGATGAAGACCTGTAATGGGCTTAACTGTAATCTGCCTGAGACTGTCATGTCTTGGGCTGATGTGAGGAGACCCAACACGCTCTGCCATTGTCGTGAGTGGTAACGGAGAGAGTAGAGCTGATCGGAATGGTCTGTTGGATCTTGAGCCAACGGTCTTCTGGTGCGGCTAATCGACTATCGGTTGTGATTCGTGATAAATCGAATGCCTAGGAACTGCAGATCTTGCGATGGTACTAGGTCCGACTTGAGTAAGTTTACTAACCATCCTAGCTGTGTTAGTAGCTTTATGATGTAGTTTAACTGTAGTTTGAGATGCTGTGGATCTTGATCTACTTGTATCCCGTCGATCGAGGTAGAACGCGACTACTCGTAGCCCTAGACGATGTAGATAGGTGACAATCGGTTCTCGTTATCCTCGTGAATAGCCAGGGGCTGATGATATGCCGAATGGGAGTACTTTCCATTGGTAATGTAGCCCGCCTAGTGTAAATCTTAGATATTTCCTGGATTACAGGGATGTATCGGGATATGTAGATAAGCGTCTTGCAGATCTATACTGGCCATGTAATCCATGGGGCGAATCAACTGCCGTAACTGAGGAAGGTGTATCATCGCGAAACTTTGGTGGTTTGCGTAGATAATTCCTGTTGAAAAAGCTCATGTTGTAAATGAGTCTGTATTTCTCCTTGGAGTTTTCTTGGGTACTAGGAAAACTGGGGAGTAGAAGCCTGGTTCGATGTCTACTTGATCTAGTACTTCTATGGCCTGCTTGGTTATGAGTGATGTAACCGCCTCTTAACTTTGGTAGTTGTTGTGCCTGTAAGTCGAACTTGTAAGGGTTGACTGTCAGCGGGCGTGGCCTGTAGTGGGATACGAAATCCGTGTTGAAGAATGTTGGAGACATAAGGGTCTTTTAACATTCCCCAGTTCTCCCAGTGTAGTTGGAGGCGCCCACCCACTTGTGGCGGTTGTACTGGAGCGGCTGGGGTGGAAGACTCCAGTCGTTCGAACCTGTCTTTCAGCGTTTATAGTTGCGGAACCTCTGGGTGTCCTGCCTCTTCCTGACCCTCCTCTATAGTTGCCATATGGGCTAATTTTAAAAGAATCTTTTTCCTGGCGCTGGCTATCTTCCTATCCGTGCTTTCTGTAGTCCGAGAACTTAGATCTCCTGAGTATCTTTGTGAAGTCTGCCTGATGACGCTTGCTAGCGTGTCCATCGACTTGATCATAAGGACTTCTGGAGTCCTTAGTGACTTCCCTTGGAGACTTTGTCTATTCCTCCGTCAAAGATGTTTGGGGATGACCACGGGGCTGTATAGAGTGGAGCTGTAAAGTTCTCACCCCAGCTGCAGGAAGCGAGGAGGCCTTGACGACGAGCTAAGGTCAGTGCTGCTGAGACAGATGTGAGATGATCTGTAAGGAACTGCTGGTCCTTCTTTTGCATCAGTAGGGCCGAGTAAGATCATCCTATCATCTTCAGAGAGGGTATTACGAAATCTGGTGATAAGTGTCTCATTGATCGTTCTAGATCTATTTAGGCCAAAGAACATCGCGTCTCGTCATGTTTTCTATCTGCACCAGCTTGCGATCGTCAATCTTGTAGTTCTTGTTCTTAACATGGCTGATCAGCTTGTAGTTTTCATCGATGTCTTGTGCCTTCAGGAAGGGTCCATGTTGTGCGTGGAGAACTTCTTAAGCGTGAAAGTTCGGCAGATGTGGAGTCTGCACTTTCGTGAGCTTTAATGAAGGCTGTATCTAGATTATGTGGCACCGCGCAGCAATCGGGTCAATCGGAGGTAAGGTGATGGCGTCTGCATCGTCTTCCTTCATCAGGTATGTCTGCGCTTGAGTTGCCACTCTTGGACGGTGAAGATAAATCTAGGTTGTTTACCATCCAATATCTTATCTCAGCGTCTGAAAGATGATGCCTCCATCATCTTCTGTACCAGCATCGGAGATGAGGGGTTGATGCTCTTCTGATGGTGACCTCTGGGCTGCTATCTCTATGTCGGGTGACACTTTCGGGAGACCTGAGTGTAGACCTGTGTGCCGACTTGTGTGATGACCTGCGAGGTGATGTGCGTGGAGATCGGCGTGGTGAGCGGCGTGGAGATCGTCTAGGTGATCTGCGTCTATGGGAAGACCTAGATCTGCGAGAGGAGAATGTTGGCGGCCGTGAAGCTCTTGAATAGTCCCTCGGCGTCCTTCTGGACGATGGCGATCTGTGTGGCGGCCTTCGCAGCAGCCTCTCTGCGTCCGGACCTGGGAGCGGCGCCTTGACTTCCGTGGCGGTTTCCGTGGCGTCTGGTGGTCTGAGTCTGCATCTGAGGGCGAGGCCGAGGATGATGATGATCTCTCCCGTCTTCGCGAAGGCCTTCGCGACGACTGTACATCGGGCGCCCTTCGTTGAGGTGGTCTGTGACTTCCTTCGAAGGCTGCTTCGTCGTGGCTGCTTCGCTGACTGGGGTTGCCTCTGGGGTATCGTCTGCGTTGCTCGGACCCTGGGCTGGCTGCTTCCCGACTGTAGTGGCCCTCCATCATGGTCATGATCTGCCGCAACAGCTCGTCTGGGATGGTCTCGCGGCGAAGTAGTCGGTGCCCTCTCTCGCGATGACAGCTGCTGACCCTGAGGAAGTCGTCTGACATCAGTGTAGAGGCATCAGGCTGCATGGCGATCTCTGCTGATGTCACTGTAGCTGTCACCGGTCGCTTCTTGTATGCGTCGTCAGGGATGATGATTGGCTGATCATCGTAGAGGCCCAGTTCGGGCGGCTGGAACAATCGGCTGAGAAAGTTCTTGGCGACCGTGGAGACTTCCCCTTGATGTCGACGCTGCCCTGGGGTCGAAGTCTGGCGTTTGGGAAGACGCGTCGTGGCCCTCTTGGACTTTATCTGCGATGGCGGGACGTCTGGGGAGGCAGGGCGCTTCTTAGCGGTGGCGGACTGCATCCCGCCCATCTTCGACGGAGTCTCTTGCGAAACACCAGGCGGGAGGGGGTCTATCGACAGCAGCTGACTGGAAGGGGAATCCGATGTATCGGCCATGTCTAACCCTTGTTTGCGTGACCTATCTGCTGTGCGTCTCCACGACGCAAAGATATTTATGAAAAGCAGAATTGGATAGATTAATGCAGTAACTGCAACGCGTGTATCAAACGCACAAAGGGTAGCACAACTAGGGCATAATACATGCGGGTCAGCAATTGAAAACGTAAATTGCAAATAGTACAGATTTTCATCAACGTAAATACTAGCTGAACAATCACGAACTCACGTGAATAAACAGTAGAAATAACGATTAATTATCAATGCAAATTAATGAAGGATACTAGCTATACCTCTATAGTAACCTAAAAGAGGTAATAAACTAAGAAAAGCAAAGGATATAGTGTGTAAGGAGACACAGGCTCTCACATCCTGCTCACTGGGCGAGAAGAAGGAGAGAGTGAAGCATGAGGCCAGAGGGTGGCGACACCTGTTCCCGCCAAAGGGGCAAGGGAGGCAACTCGTGGTGAGTACCAATTAGTGATTTTACATTGAAGGGAGCTTCAATTAAGGAGATACAAGTGTTCCACTATGTTCAAGCAAGAAGAAGAAGACAAGCAAAAAGAGCATGAGTCAGGATAAGGAAAAATAGTGTATATTGTAGATATAATCTAATTTTGCATTTCACTTGTTGAAGACAAAAATATGAATTGGATTAGTGACCACTGCTTACCAACATCGATATCTTGTTTATTAAAGGAATACAGAAATATATTTGTTTTGTTTTGTTTTTGTTTTTTTAACAAAGTAATTTGTAATGTAATTAATTACATTGGTAATGTAATTGTAATTTAATTAATTACATTTTAATTTAAGGTGTAATTGTATTTGTAATTGTAATTGAGGAAAATCAAAGTAATTGTAATGTAATTAATTACATTTCAAAGAAATTGAACCCATGTCTGCTATCAACATGCCGATCATAAACAGGATGACCATTACTAAATCTGTGTTGCAACAGTTTCCTAACATAAAGGATGACCTATGGCGCACTGATTTGATGATGGCTCATAATATACCTTCAGTGCATAGTCTGGTCCAAACATGACTTTTAGAGGCAACCATCATAAAGCTTGAAAATTGCTAAGTTCATTAATAAACAACAAACAGTCAACAATTACAAGTGTCTGTCAGATACAATTTGTCTTGCTACATAATATCTGTTGAAAATAAAGTGAGTTCAGTACGTTTTATAGGAATTGAACCATGATCATAGGACTCTGGCAGACCCAAGGGAGACAACTCTGTAAAAGTTAAAGAATTGTCTGTTGTACCCCCGATTACTGAAAATGTACATCTAGATCTCACCAGTTCAGCTCCGAGTTCCCGCTTTAGGAACTGTTTTTCTCGAGACGAAAGTCCGGGGGTGCGGAGATAGTGACAGGCCTGGGACATGATGATGTATAAGGAGTTCTCCATCACATACAGCACGAGGCTTCTGTCAACAGTCAGAACACACAGTGTTACATCGGGGAACAGTGGAGCACAGGAAGAACAAACAACACATGAAATCTTCAAACAAAGATAAAGCATACATTACATCAGTATTCCAGGACGCAAGTCGAGTCAAACTCTGTTTGTTTTAGTAACCCATTTTAATAATAGTCCATGTGATGAAATTAAAATTAAAAATGATGCATAACCAAGTCGTGGCCAGTAGTCATAAGTTTTTTGCACAGACTATTTATGCGAGAAAATAATATTAGCCCTCCAAAACTCCAAGATAGCTGTCAAAGATCAAAATGGCTATCAACTGTCGCCATTGTCTTTTTGTGATCTAGATAAAGTGATAGTATTAGTCAATTTTGGCAAATAATGAGCATTTTGCACTCTTTTGACTTTATCACTTTTCATGTGTTTGCTAGGTAATATTGTTGAGCCTCTACCTAGCTCAGTAGAAACAAGTGGTCATGTCTAAATTGTCCATCTGGGTTTTTCAGATAAATGTATCCTGCCGAAAAAGGAAATAAATTTCTGAGAAAGAGAAAAAATCCTTTATACCATGCCACAAAGCAAAGAATGAACGTAGTTGTATTTGAGTCAGTGAAGTCATGCAACACAGCAGAGGTTAACCTCCGCTGAAAAAACCCTAGCTGTTTTCAATCAGATGGTGAAGCCCATTTCAGGTGTCAATATTGATGTTCCCAATGATGTGGAATACTTGGTAATCCAAGTTTTTAAGGTTATATCAATTGAACTCACGCCAATATTGCTCAAAGCGGCATAAAACTATACTCACTCACTCACTTCTTTGTTTTAATTCTTTAATAATGTCAGATTGAAACCATGTATACCCCCATCAAGCTACTGCTACAACTGATGGTGGAACACTCACTTTGGTATATGCTGGCTTGTGGCAGCTTCTGGCGACCGGTGTGGTGAACCTGTCCCTCTTGGGTCCAGCTGCAAACATCAACAGTCATATCAGCATCAACAGCACTGGAGCAGCGTGGTAGCAGCAAGAAGCAGCAGATGGGGGAGGAAAAGGAGGTTGAGAAAGAGGAGAAGATGGCCGAGAAAGAGGAGGTTGAAAAGAGGAGAAGGAGGTTGAGAAAGAGAAGATGGCCGAGAAAGAGGTGGAGAAAGAGGAGGTTAAGAAGAGAAGATGGCCGAGAAAAGGAGGTTGAGAAGATGACTGACTGACTGAGTTTAGTTTTACGCTTTTAGCAAAAGAGGTGGAGAAAGAGGATTGGTTAAGAAAGAGAAGAAGATGGCCGAGCCAAGCTTTAACCACTAGGCTAGGAGGTTGAGAAAGAGGAGAAGATGGTCTGAGAAAGAGGTTGAGAAAGAGAAGGAGGTTGACAAAGAAAAGAAGATGGCCGAGAAAAAGGAGGTTGAGAAAGAGGAGGAGGTGGAGAAAGAGGAGGAGGTGGAGAAAAAGGAGATGGCCGAGAAAGAGGAGGTTGAGAAAGAGGAGAAGATGGCCAAGAAAGAGAAGATAGCCGAGAAAGAGGTTGAGAAAGAGGAGGAGGTTGAAAAAGAGAAGATGGTCGAGAAAGAGGTTGAGAAACAGGAGAGGAGAAAGGAGATGAAGGCAAAAGAGGAGAGGGTGGAGATAGAGAAAGAGGAGAAGAGGGTGGAGGAGATGGATAAAGAGTTGGACATTGTTTCAGTGAAGAAAGAGGAGAGGGTGGAGATGGAGAAAGAGGAGGAGAGGGTGGAGATGGAGAAAGGAGGAGAGGCTGGAGATGGAGAAAGAGGAGGAGAGGGTGGGGATGGAGAAAGAGGAGGAGAGGGTGAAGATGGAGAAAGGATTGGAGAGGTTGGAGATGGAGAAAGGAGGAGAGGGTGGAGATGGAGAAAGAGGAGGAGAGGGTGGGGATGGAGAAAGAGGAGGAGAGGGTGGAGATGGAGAAAGTGGACAGTGTTTCAATGGAGAAAGAGGAGGAGAGGGTGGAGATGGAGAAAGAGTTGGACAGTGTTTCAGTGGAGAAAGAGGAGAGGGTGGAGATGGAGAAAGGGCTGGACAGTGTTTCCATGGAGAAAGAGGAGGAGAGGGTGGAGATGGAGAAAGAGTTGGACAGTGTTTCCATGGAGAAAGAGGAGGAGAGGGTGGAGATGGAGAAAGAGCCGGAGAGGGTGGGGATGGAGAAAGAGGAGGAGAGGGTGGAGATGGAGAAAGAGTTGGACATTGTTTCAGTGGAGAAAGAGGAGGAGAGGGTGGAGATGGAGAAAGAGTTGGACAGTGTTTCAGTGGAGAAAGAGGAGGAGAGGGTGGAGATGGAGAAAGAGTTGGACAGTGTTTCCGTGGAGAAAGAGGAGGAGAGGGTGGAGATGGAGAAAGAGTTGGACAGTGTTTCAGTGGAGAAAGAGGAGGAGAGGCTGGAGATGGAGAAATAGGACTTGGAGAAAGAGTTGGACAGTGTTTCAGTGGAGAGAGAGGACGTGGAAAAAGAGCTGGACAGTGTTTCGATGGAGAAAAAGGAGGAGAAGAACAGAAGTGACTTGCCACCCACCTTACTGAGTATCCTGTAGCAGGTGGTTACACAGGATATGAAGGTGCCGAATGTGGGCTGTGTCTCCTGATCCACCGACGGGGTGCTGAACCCCAGACCCAGGAAGCAGTCGTACTCACTGGTGTCCATGCTCTGTCAGGGAATACGCACAAATTAGCATCGCATGGATGATGGGTTTGGCTTTTGTTTTGCTTGTTGTTTTACGCCACAACTCAGCAGTATTCCAGCTACATGGCGGCAGTCTGTAAATAATCGAGTCTGGACCAGACAATCTAGTGATCAGCATCATGAGCATCCACTTAATTAGGATACAATGACTGGTCAACCAAGTCAGCAAGCCTGACCACCCGATACCGTTAGTCACCTTTATGACTGACTGACTGAGTTTGGTTTTACGCCGCTTTTAGCAATATTCCAGCAATATCACGGCGGGGGACACCAGAAATGGGCTTCACTCACTGTACCCATGTGGGGATTCGAACCCGGGTTTTCGGCGTGACGAGCCAACGCTTTAACCACTAGCAGTCACCTCTTATGACAAGCATGGGTGACTGACAACCAATTCTAACCCGGATCTTCACAGGTTCATGCATGATGGGACCTTATTAACTCTTTCAACACCAGTCAACCAGAGGCATTTACTGCCATGACACCGAGTTCCCAGAGACTCTGAGGTCATAGATGAAGCCTATGTTTATGAAGGAAATTATAAGCTTGTAAAACGTTATTGCTACTACATCCCATACACAATTTAAAAGATCTAATCCTACTGTTGATAAATATGAAGTTTATTTTTATAATATTATTAAATTTATACAACTACAACTTAAATAAATTTATATTTGAATGAAAATGCAAGCTTACATTTATAACGCCCAGATAAACCACTTAAAGGAGCAAAAACTATGGCGATTTTTTCCATTTGTGACATGTCACAATATGCCCCGGTGCCTTTTCTTTTATATTTTCATCTTTACGTAATCAGAAAATTATTATAAAAAAGATTTCTTAAACAATATGTATGGTCAGCCTATTTCCCGATATCTGTGGCTTTCCGCCGGTAAAATGACATAACAACTGAAAATACCTCCGTTTTCGAAGCTTCAGATGAATAACATGCAAATCGCTTGATGTCGGGCATCGCTTGAAAGCTCTGAACATCAACAATATCACTGTACCCTTGTCAAGAGTATTTTCACAGTTGTAAGAAGCGATTTTATTGGATAAAATTGGTTTCTAATGACGCTTTTTCACAGTCTGCTATAAGGGTCGTCATTGGTCAAAATCAGACACGTGACCTAAGGCAGCCAATCATATTACAGCAATGGATATCGTCCTCGTGAAACTTAAAACCTTTAGATTTAGACAAAAGTTTTGGGTAAAATAATGGTATTCTGAACATATTAAGCAAGAAATCGCTACCCCATATCGTAAATTATGGAACTTATTGGATGTATCGTGGCTTGGTTATGACCTGTGACAAAAATGCTTCATGTATGTATTTTCGCATTAAACATCGTGGTCCGAAAGCGTGAAGATTGAGGCGGCGAGCGCGAGATGTCACTCGTCAGTGACTTGACTTGCATTACATGATCGCACAAAAAGATGGAAATAGTAATTTTATATGTACGTTTGACAACTTTAATGAATGCTGTTGTTGATTTTATTCATTAGTTATTCAATTTATTTAATAATTTCCTCGAAACATCGTTACTTTGCTCTTTGACAATGTTTATTGTAGACCCGCTGCAGAAGCATGTGTCCGAGAATCGTTGTTTTCAATAACATTGCGAAAAATAGTTTATAATTTTAATTCTGCTGATAATATATGATAAATTGAAATTTAATAAGTGTTTTCAGACATTGTGAAATGTGATAGATTTGATATATGAATCAAAAGTCAGGTAGGTTCCTAAAATTATGTCTCATTTTGACGTGACTACTGCCTGGCCGATTAATCGGCCTCCGGTGTCTGGGGACTCATAACGTTGTGGCCGATTATTCGGCCTGCGGTGTTGAAAGGGTTAACATTGAACCTTATCATCCTGGTAGCACTGTGGGACGTTAGCATCAAGAACTCTTAGAACTGTTGAACAAGAGATAAAAGGGAAAGTCTAATTGGCTTTAAAATATTGTTTTCACCACATCTTCACATCCTGCCATGTTTACCTGGTCCAGGAGGACTTCGCACAGGTCGGGGGTGAAATGTTTCAGCGCCGTCAAACTCCGAGACAAAATACTCAACATTCTGAAAACAAAACAAATTGATGAAAAATGATTGTTGCCAGCTTCAAGTCTGCTTTAACAGCTCATGAATCTAGTGTTCTGTCGTGGTTACATGGAAGAGCCATCAAAACTGAACTAATCTAAATGGGAATATTTTTTCATTATTCTATACATTAAATTAGGATGTAGGATGAGAAAGCCACAATAACTCGGTGCGCCTAGTGGCAGCAAGAGTTGTATACTCCCCAGGGAGTTGAGATTGCTAATACGATGTGCAGTTGATATTGACATCCAATGATCGAGGGAAAAAATACCAGCGCCTTGAGCATGCACTAGTGCGTGGATATGTGCGCTATATAAATATCCTATAATAATAATAATAAATAATAAATTAGCCTGTTATTCTATACAGCATCTTCCCTACCTGAGTTGTACACAGACCAGCTGTGTGGTGGGTTGTTCCAGGTCCTCTGTGGATGCCTGGTGCTGCAACATGGGGGGACGAGTGGATGGAATCCTTTTTGCTGACTCTGTCCTGGCCGCGCTGTTGCTGCAATATCAACAGTAGCCATGACAACCTCAAGGAAGGTGCCATTCCGATTCACCAAATCAACTGGAGAAAGTGGGTGTGCAATCTTAAATGAATACCTCTACATTCATCAATCAGAAAACTTGTACAAGCGAATGGAGACCTTCACTCCAGGGAGACAACCCTGACAAGCTGTGTGTACGCTATTATGTCTACATGAGGCCTAGGGATGGTTCACTTTGGATCTTATGTCAACCATTGTGATGTCATTGGATTGTGAGGTCATGGTTACCAACTGTGTTTGCTTGTTTGTTGCAAACACAACACTGAGCAATACTGAAGCAATGTAACATTGGCCGCTACTTAATCTGGACCAACCAATCAGTGATCAATATATGATCAACACTGTCACGGAACTATGAGGTGAGGTGAAATTGGGTTAACGTCGTGCTTGAGAATATTTCGCTCATATGACGACGTCCATGCGTGTGTATGTGTATGTGCAGCTGCTTGTACTAGCCCAGACTGAAGCTGGTTTTATAGTGCTAGCCCACTGAGATACCATGCCGCAGTGAAGCATGAATACCCCACTCAGACACATTATACTGACTCCGGGCCGACGAGTCCTTGTTGTACCCATTAATGCCAAGCGCCAGGCAGGGACCAACAAGTACCATACTTAAGCGTCGAACCCGCGACCTTCCGCTCTCCGGGCGGACGCTCTTCCCACTAAACCACGGAGGCAGTGCCAGAGAACTATGACATGCACTCAGCTCAAGTCACAGATATGACTTTCTACAAATGACTTTGTGAGCGAGTATAATTTTATGCCGCTTTTAGCAATATTCCAGCAATATCACGGCAGGGGACACCAGAAATGGGCTTCACACATTGTATCCATGTGGGGAATCGAACCCAGGTCTTCAGCATGACAAGCAAACGCTTTAACCACTGGGCTACCCCACTGAAACAGAGATAGTCATGATGACCTATCTATTCATCTCACAAGCACAAGTTGAAAGGAACTGACCCTTTCCTGGCAGCACCTGAAGTGAGACAAGTGTTACTGACCTCGAGGACGTGCAGCAGATACCGTGGTCTGATGAGCAGTGCTATGAAGGTCTGGCTCATGTACACCATTGAGGTCTGGAACAGAACATTTGAAAATACATCATACTGAACAAAGGTACAGCTTCAGTTGCAGAGATATATATCATATATATCACTGGATTTTGATGTCACTGTAACAGATGGCATCACAATGATGTGGAATGCATTGTACTCAGACTTTTTCGAGTTATATCAAATGATCTCACACAAATGTTATATTCAATATGGTTTTATGCCGTTTTTAGCAATATTCCAGCCATATCACGGCAGGGGACATCAGAAATGTGCTTCACAAATTGCACCCATGTGGGGAATCGAACCTGTGCCTTCAACGTGACGAGCAAACGCCTTAACCACGAGGCTACCCCACCGCCCGATACATATTCAATGGAAGAAAGGTTGGACGATAAGAATGGTTAGATGATAAACCAGGTTTGGTAACAAATCAGGGCTAAATTCTGCAACACCATAATGATTATAAAACTAACCAGGAACTTGTCGAGCACGTCCGGTAGATGAAGGCGCCATTCCCGACTGAAGGCAGACAGCTGACAGATGAAGTCACAGGATGACTCCGCCTCCCGGAGTGCTGTGTCCAGCAGGCTGATACGGGCAATCTCCATCGACTGAGGAAACACAGCGGACATTACGTACTGGTCAACTTTAGGTAACAGGCTATGTATCTGTTGTTCCACCAGACTAGGGTCATCACAACTGTGTTATATTACTGCATTGTACTCTAGTCAGTATTTACTCCAACACAATGTACCCAACCCAACCTTGTAATCACACCTTGTGTCCCACCCTTCCAGTTTATCACATGTTCATGTGCCCCAGCCACCTGTGTTATATCATCACACCTTGTGTCCCACCCTTCCAGTTTATCACATGTTCATGTGCCCCACCCACCTGTGTTATATTATCACATCTTGTGTCCAACCCTTTCAGTTTATCACATGTTCATGTGTCCCACCCATCTGTGATATATTATCACACCTTGTGTCCCACCCTTCCAGTTTATCACATGTATATGTGCCCCACCCACCTGTGTGATCCTGTCCTGATGTGCCCCGGCGAAGCTGAGAGCGTCCTCCAGGAAGGAGTGTCTGAGGGCGGCCAGCACTGTGGAGTACACCTCCATACACAGGCAGTACACGTTGTGCCATGACTGGACCATGGGCACAAAGAAGCTGCCAGACTGAAAACAGCGACATAATATTACCATGAACAGTGAATACACTCATATTCAAAAAGTTTGTAGAAACTACTTACTAACAGCAGCGTATGAAATAAGCTAAAAATCCAGCCAGACATCAGGGCTGGTAACTTCAAAATGTTACCAGCCCCAAATGGATTTAACCAGACCAGACACCAAGATATGATGAATTTATTCAGATATATGGAACATCTAACATTTTTACCAGACCATCAGGCTGGCTAGCTGTAATAAACCGTCCATTAGAAATCTAGCCTGCCTCGGGCGATAGGACGGGCCTTATTTCATACACTGCTAACAGTGAACACAATCATAACGAGTTGCTAACTATATGTGTGATGTTTTGGGAGGTCACTGCCTTTAAACAAGATGTTTGGAAAGACAAAAATAGTGCCTGTAAACAAGATGCTTAGAAAGACAGAATAGTGAGCCAAGCCGCCCAAGCAGAGCTGCCAAAGCAGAGCAGAGCCTGGCACAATCTTTTCATTGTCTATTTGTGCGATTGGCCAGGGAAACAAACAAGCTTCGGCTCTCTCTATTCGGTCAACATCACATAGAGCTCACATGTGAACATCCAAGTTAGACTTTTGTCTTCAGCAACCCTGCTTATCATTAAGAGAGACTAACATAAACCGAGCCTGACTTGGTTGACACATTGTATCCTTGTTGAGTAGATCTGGTTTGTCCAGACATGATAATATTGCTGTGATGTAGCTGGAATATTGCATGTGACAAAATAACGTCATATAGACACTACCTTAAGGGGCACGGCTGGCCTGGAGAAGATGTCCTCGTTAGTGTAGCAGTTGGTGACCACCAGGCAGGTGTGTGGGGTCAGGTCCGCCAGGGACAGCGCTGCAGAACCCTGCAATACAATACACAGGTGTGTAATCAACCAGTACTACACCTATATCACCTACACTGTACATCCATTTACCTGGACTGTACCTACACTTACCTTGACTGTACAGTCACATTTACCTGAAGTGCACTTAGATTTACATTGACACTGCCTACAGTTACATTGACTGTACCTGTATTTACCTTGACTGTACCTACACTTACCTTGACTGTACAGTCACATTTACCTGAAGTGTTCTTAGATTTACATTGACTGTACCTGTATTTACCTTGACTGCACCTACACATACCATGACTTTACCTTGATTGTACCTACACATACCATGACTTTACCTTGATTGTACCCACACATACCATGACTTTACCTTGATTGTACCTACAGTTATCGACTATGCTTGCACTTACCTCGACAGTACACACATTTACCTTGACTACACATTCATTAAGTCAGCCCCAGGTAAAACAGCAACAGTAGGAGTTACCTACCCTTTCAGACCGGGCCACACTCAGAAGTAGCAGGAACACAGCATGGACGTATGGCAGCCCTCGCTTGGCCTGCAGACAGACATAATATCATATTGTCAGACTGTTAGTTATTTTCTTATAAATGTTTGTACTTATTCACTTTTCAAGATACCAGTTCACAGATAAATCTATAAAGATTATTATTATTTCTGAATAAAACATACAGTATATTCTATATGAAACTATTGTAATCATTTTTTCAAAATGGCTGCTGTGGTGCATCTACAGCATAATAGCGGACCGCCTCCGTGGTGTAGTGGTTATAGCGTCCGCCCAGAGAGCGGAAGGTCGCGGGTTCAATCCCCGACCGCGTCATACCAAAAGACGTTAAAATATGGTACTTGTTGGTCCCTGCCTGGCGCTTGGCATTAATGGGTACAACAAGGACTGGTTTGCTCGGAGTCAGTATAATGTGTCTGAGTGGGGTATCCATGTTTCACTGCGGCTTGGCATCTCAGTGGGCTAGCACTATAAAACCAGCTTAAGTCTGGGCTAGTACAAGCAGCCGCACATACACACACACACACGCATGCACGTCGTCATATGAGCGAAATATTCTCAAGCACGACGTTAAATCCAATTTCACCTCACCTCATAATAGCACGGTAGAATAACGCGGTAGAAGAGCGTGGTAGAACAGTGCATCTACCTTCATGAATAACTCCACGGAGATGAGCAGGGTCTGCAGGATGGAGTGCTGCTGCAGGATGGGCATCCACACCTGGTCGTCCCCGATCACCTCGATCAGTTCCTCCAGCAGGCTGCAGGTGACAATCTGAAGCTGATAGATATACAACACACATATTATAAATCATAACAAGCATTGTCACTAAGGTGACATAATCCCCCGCCACAAATTATCAAATCAAACTAAAAGAGTAATGAAAGTGAAGGTTGTAGTTTAAGATGAAGTTAAATGTCAACAAAAACATGACCAGTCAACCTCTCTTGATATCTTGCTTTGTAGCTGTTCAAACACACAAATATTTTCAAGACTCACTTTGACCTTGACATGAATGTCATGGTGTATGAAATATGCAAAAACTAGTAATAGAGAAATTGCTTATCAAACAACATTCAAGAGAAGTCTTGAAAGTCTATGAAGAAAATCCAGTGAACCGTTCTTGAGATATCTTGCTGACAATCTTAACATACTGAAATCTTCAAAGTGTCGCTGTGACCTTGGAAATCACGTGAAGGTCACCATACTCGACTGGGTCTTGCACCTTCCCTATATGAAGCTTGGTGTCAAATATGAAGAAAATCCAGTGAACAGTTCTTGAGGTATCTCGCTGACAAGCTTAACATGCAGGCTAACATGCTGAAATCTTCAAAGTGTCGTCGTGACCTTGAAATTATGGGAAGGTCACCAAAATCGACTGGGCACTGTGCCTTCCCTAGATAAAGCTTGTTTTCAAATATGAAGAAAATCCAGTGAACGGTACTTGAGGTATCTTGCTGACAAGGGTAAAATGTTAAAGTCCCCTGGTGCCCTTGAAATGAAGGTCAAGGTCACCAAACCTGATTGGGACCTTTCTTATACTGTGATGAACCTAGGTACCAAGTATGAAAAGAATCAAGTCAATGGTTCTTAAGATATTCCAATTCGTACATACGGACGGATGGAGCCTAATACTATATCGCTGCTTCGTGCTAAACGCACAGCGGGGGATAATTACATGTTGAACATACCCACAGTGATCTGATTGGCCAGTCACTACATGCTGGGTTACAGTGTGAGTACGAGAGTGGTCACAAGGAGGATCAAAATGGCACACAAAATATTTCAAAGAACAAAGGTTAGCAGCTAGTGTTGGGAATTGCCTGAAATCTCACAATTGTTGATTGGTTCATTACCAACGAGCAATCATTGAAAATAATTGCTTAGCGTCATAGCACTTTTCTCAAAGCATTCGTACATATGCTACAATATAGGAGGTACGAATTCTATGAGAATAGTTACGAGATCGTAGGCTTACGAGAGCTTAGTGAAACGGGGCCAACGTCTTAAAGGCTAACCCACGAGTAAGGTTAATCATCACAAATCTGGAAAACAAAACTAATCACGGAATCCATGAGGACACACATGCCCAAACATAACCTGGATCTGTGAGGCAGGTTACACATAGACATAGACTCACTATCAGACATAAACACTGTCATTAAAAATGTCTGACCTCTCAGGTCTGAGTTCTCCATCCTACCACTCACTTTGAGTTTAGCATCAACGGTCTCCCCCTCTTTGCTGCCTGTATCCCTGGGTTCCCCCTCTTTCAGCTGGGTGCTCCCCACCTCCCTTGTGTCCCCAGTCTTGGGCTGAGTGCTGCCCGGGTCCCTCATCTCCCACGGTGCTGGCAGCTGGCGGGAACTCTGTATCAGCACGGAGCAGATATTGGGCAGCAGGTCCGTCAACTTGTCCGTGTCGAGAGCTACCAAAGATATCAGCACAGTGAGCTAGAAGCAGGGATGGCAACAGGAAAATCTATTTTCAGCGGAAAACTTAATATTGTGTCATCGAATGGGGGTTTCTCAATGGATTTAGACGATTCACAATTGAACAATTTGAAATAAAGTCCGCGGAAATTTGCCATCCCCGTAGAAGTACAACAGGATGAGCTACAAGATATTACTAGCACTACAACATACAAGCATAACCATAGCTATAACATGACACCACAGCTACAATGTACCACTACAGATACAACATGCCACATAACTACCATATACATCCAGAACTTTAACATATAACAGATCAAGTGTGTTTAAGAGATACAAGTATGTTGGACTCACCAACGTTGTTCTCCTGTCTGCTGTGCTGTAGCAGTATGGTGAGGCAGCCGAGGAGGCCGATCTGTACGGAGGGGATGAGAGTCTCGCTGTTCGCACACGTCTCCCCCACTGCCTCCCGCAGTGTCACCATCATGGCGGAGGGCTTGCTGATGCAACTGAAAAATGACATGTATTTTTGTTAATTCCACATGCAAATGAGCAACATAACAGTCTCCATGGCTTTCCAAGGAGCTCTAAAAATTTTTGCCAATCAGCATCAGATCTTTTCGAAAACATAACCAGTAATAGAAGTAAGAAGTAGAGTGAGTGAGTGAGTAAGTTTAGTTTTATGCCACTTTTAGCAATATTCCAGCTATATCTGGTGTCTACATCAGGGGACACCAGAAACGGGCTTCACACATTGTGCAGGTCTTGGGCGTGACTAGCGAATGCTTTAACCACTAGGCTACCCCACCGCCCCAGTAAGTAGTAGACGTACAGCCGACCAGTCTCAGTTAAAGAGAGACAATGGTGTTATCTGAATGTGATGTCACAGTAGCTGATGACATAAGAATGCACCTTTATCACCTTGGAGGAATTGCTTGATCTCAGACCTGTGAAGGTCAGGGTTAGAATATTGATCTTCAGTAACCTCTGCTTGTCGTAAAAGGCAACTAACTGGATCAGGTGGTCAGGCTCGCTGACTTGGTTGACACATGTCATCAGTTCCCAATTGCGCAGATTGATGCTCATGCTGTTGATTACTGGATTGTCTGGTCCAGACTCGATTATTTACAGACAGCTGCCATATAGCTGGAATATTGCTGAGTGCGGCGTAAACTTTAACTCACTCACTTGATCTCACCCAAGAAGTATCGCCTGTTGAAGTTTGGATCATAAACATTTTTAAGATAGGTCTGTGATAGGTCTGAATATCATTTACCTTCCCATATTGACATCAAGCCTAACATGTTCACCATGTCCTAGATTCTGTTGGTTGCTTGGAAGGAAACATTAGGAGTTAAAGGACATACATCTAATTATTGTCCTACAGAGTTACCTACCTTGCTTCATATTTCAGACAGCGTTTTGCCAGTGTGAAGAGCAGTGTTGACTATAGACATGAGCTTCATATTCCCGACAGAGTTATCTACCTTGCTTCATATTTCAGACAGCGTTTTGCCAGAGTGAAGAGCAGTGTTACTATAGACATGAGCTTCATATTCCTAACAGAGTTACCTTACTTGCTTCATATTTCAGACAGCGTTTTGCCAGAGTGAAGAGCAGTGTTGACTATGGACATGAGCTTCATATTCCTGACAGAGTTACCTACCTTGCTTCATATTTCAGACAGCGTTTTACCAGTGTGAAGAGCAGTGTTGACTATAGACATGAGCTTCATATTCCCGACAGAGTTATCTACCTTGCTTCATATTTCAGACAGCGTTTTGCCAGAGTGAAGAGCAGTGTTACTATAGACATGAGCTTCATATTCCTAACAGAGTTACCTTACTTGCTTCATATTTCAGACAGCGTTTTGCCAGAGTGAAGAGGAGTGTTGACTATGGACATGAGCTTCATATTCCTGACAGAGTTACCTACCTTGCTTCATATTTCAGACAGCGTTTTGCCAGTGTGAAGAGCAGTGTTACTATAGACATGAGCTTCATATTCCCGACAGAGTTACCTACCTTGCTTCATATTTCAGACAACGTTTTGCCAGAGTGAAGAGCAGTGTTACTATAGACATGAGCTTCATATTCCTGACAGAGTTACCTTACTTGCTTCATATTTCAGACAGCGTTTTGCCAGAGTGAAGAGCAGTGTTGACTATGGACATGAGCTTCATATTCCTGACAGAGTTACCTACCTTGCTTCATATTTCAGACAGCGTTTTGCCAGTGTGAAGAGCAGTGTTACTATAGACATGAGCTTCATATTCCCGACAGAGTTACCTACCTTGCTTCATATTTCAGACAGCGTTTTGCCAGTGTGAAGAGCAGTGTTGACTACAGACATGAGCTTCATATTCCCGACAGAGTTACCTACCTTGCTTCATATTTCAGACAGTGTTTTGCCAGTGTGAAGAGCAGTGTTACTATAGACATGAGCTTCATATTCCTGACAGAGTTACCTTACTTGCTTCATATTTCAGACAGCGTTTTGCCAGTGTGAAGAGCAGTGTTGACTATGGACATGAGCTTCATATTCCTGACAGAGTTACCTACCTTGTCCAGTGTTTGACGAGGGTGAAGAGCAGAGCACTGGCTACTGATGCTAGTTTCATGTTTAGAGCTGTAAGACTTCCATTAAACTGAAAACAATATAAAAATTTAAGTGAAGAAAAAATATATACCAGAGCACTGTTCATAACTTGGGCAGAGGTAACTGCAGTAATATTTTCTAGAGATTTTTCAAATTCAACACATGGTAGGCATAGCAAATGCTTGTTGAGTAGGAGAGAAAGTTAGGTATGGCGTCGACAGATCATCATCCTGGCCTTGATAAGGGACACAACTCTGCACAGCAAATGGTGTTGCCTTATACAACTGGTTCACATGTTTTCCTGATCAAAAAGTGATTTTTCATTGCTTTCAGCAATACTCTATCCATACAATGCTTCAGAAAGATTAATTCTGGACCAGACACTCCTGTGATCATCATTCCAGCTATAAGGAGGCGGTCTGTAAATAATCGAGTCTGGAACAGACAATCCAGAGATCAACAGCATGAGCATCGATCTGAGCAATTGGAATACGTTGTCATGTGTCAACCAAGTCAGCGAGCTTGACCACCCAATCCCGTTAGTCGCCTCTTATGACAAGCATGGGTTACTGAAGACCAATTCTAACCCGGATCTTCACAGGTCAAAAAAAGAAAAGGTACCGATAACATGGTATCAACCATAGGTTACTTGGGAGCTAAATTCCATCATGGAGTCACACAGTTCTAATTAACCAACTCACATTTAGCTGTCCATTATTAACAAGCATGAGCTGCCAGGAACCAATTCAAAACCTGGAACCCCATACGTTTGTTTAATCATCCAAGTCAGTGATCCACATTATACACTTAATTTTCAAAGCAGCTCTATCTGCAACTTTAGCTGCTAGCTATAAGCCTACATCTAGTAAAGCCCTGTATGGTCAAGCAAAACCAGCTTGTAACACTCGTAAAATACCATTGCCCGACGCCCGGGTCAAGTGGAATTCTCCAGTTGGTCAAATATCCACATTAAACTTTACCGTGGAACAGTAGAGCCAAACTACTGAAATGTTTTGACATCTGTATTTTCATCATGATATACAAATGCTACCAGCTAACGTCTGTTAGCTGTTCTGTTATTTATAATTAATAAAGATTATTTGCAAAAGAAACCCAATTGTTATTGTGGTCAAGTGAAATTAGTATTTAGTCAAGTGGATTTTGAAAGTTAACTGGACCTGTGTCAGTGGAGTTTTGAAAAAATGTTCAAACCCTGTGTTTAATGAAAATAATGCCACAAGATGTGGACTTCAAACCCCAGGAAGTAGTGACCAAAATCTCACCTGGGCCTGAATTCCAGCCAGCAGATCCATGACAATCTTCTCCTTCACCTTGTCAGGCAGCGTCAGATCATCCACCTGGACGGACAACATACTCAAGGTGTTACTGAGGGAGACAATAGATCCTAACCTTGGGTTCCATTCTTATCACAATAACAATGGCATAGTAGGGGTGAAACGGTACGCTTTTACCACGGTACGGTACGTGTTGCGGTATAAGGCATTCGATTCGGTCCGTTTCGATTTGGTATGTGAGATATGATCATAATGCCAAAAAATGACAAGAAGAGTCAAACCTTACATGTGATTGTTTAATAACATGGAAATTAAATAACCATAATGTTTGTTCTTTTGAATGAACAAAACTGTCATTTTATGACTAGAAAGAAATGCCGGTACGAAAACAGAAAGTTTGGATTGCTTTATGGTATACCAAACCAAAGGCAAAATACCGTGGTTCTATTAATACCGCGGTACACCATTTCACCCCTATGGTATACCGGAGATACATAGATCACAGAGGTATGGCACCCATTGACCCTTATATTAGTGCTAAAATCGTCATATCCTATGTGATTCTATGGAACATACAACAGTCAAAGGGGCGAGTTAATGAGAGAGTGGGTGTGTGTGTGTGTGTGAGTGTGTGTGTGAGTGAGTGAGTGAGTGGGTGGGTGGGTGTGAGCGAGTGAGGGTGTGTGTGAGTGGATGTGTGAGTAAGTGGGTGGGTGTGTGAGCGAGTGAGAGGGTGTGTGAGCGAGTGAGTGGGTATGTGAATGAGTCTGTGAGTGGGTGTGAGCGAGTGGGTGTGTGAGTGAGTGGGTGGGTGAGCGAGTGAGTGCGTGTGTTAGCGATTGAGTGGGTGTGTGAGCGATTGAGTGGGTGTGTGAGTGAGTGGGTGGGTGAGCGAGTGAGTGCGTGTGTTAGCGATTGAGTGGGTGTGTGAGCGATTGAGTGGGTGTGTGAATGAGTGGGTCTGTTAGCATTAGGACCAAGTTCAAGAACAGGATAATCTATAAAACGGTAGAGCTAAATGAGGTTCAAACAACACAAGTCAAAGTGGAGCAGTCATAAAACAATAATGTCCACTGACCTTGAACTTGGACGATGTGATGAGGAAGTTCTTCCAGGCCAACAGGAGCTGCAGAGTAGCATTTTCCTTCATCTCTTCATCCCCACTAACTTCAGCGTTCTCCCCCTCTGCCACCAGACAACGCCTCAAGAACTGGAACACAATGGTGAATAGTGACGGGGTATGTTCCATGCTGCAGCCAGTAATACTAGAGGTACCATGGCAGGTTTTGAAATGAAAATATAACCACCAAGTAAAATTCAGGAAAGGCCGGTGCCATGTCCAGGTTATTTATAATAATGATAATAATAATAGAGCATTTGTATGGCGCCTTTCCAGGCTAGATATCCTGCTCAAGGCACACAAAATGTCAATAGAGTCAACAGAAAGCTTCTCGAAAGAGATGAGTTTTTAGGAGACTAGTTCTAAATCTGGGATAAACAGAGCATGAACGGATGTTGTGAGGCTGACAGTCCACTCTTTAGCAGCAGCGTAAGAGAAGGAACGTTGTCCAAATCGTGTGAGCTTGACTTTTGTACTGTCAAGAGGTTCTGGTTTTCTGATCGAAGTGATCTAGATGGACAATAAGGTTGTATCAGTTCTGAGAGGTAGACAGGAGCTGTGTCGGTCAAACATTGATGAGCCAAGCAAAGGATTTTGAAGTTGATCCTGTGCTTGACAGGAGTGAGTGAGTGAGTTTAGTTTTACGCCGCCCTCAGCAATATTCCAGCGGTCTGTAAATAATCGAGTCTGGACCAGACAATCCAGTGATCAACAGCATGAGCATCGATCTGCGTAATTGGGAACCGATGACATGTGTCAACCAAGCCAGCGAGCCTGACCGCCCGATTCCGTTAGTCGCCTCTTACGACAAGCATAGTCGCCTTTTGTGGCAAGCATGGGTTGCTGAAGACCTATTCTACCCCAGATCTTCACGGGTGCTTGACAGGAAGCCGATGGAGTTCTTGCAACACTGGAGATATATGGTCGTATCTGTGACTGAGAGATATGATACGAGCAGCAGTATTCCGTACACGCTGTAATTTTAGCCCCCCACACAGTATGCAGGGTATTCTTGAAGCACAAGGTTTGGTGGGTAGCCCAGTGGTTAAAGTGCTCTCTCATCACGCCGTAGACCTAGGTTTGACCACCCCGTGGGTACAATGTGTGAAGCCCATTTGTGATATTGCTGGAATATTGCTAAGAACAGGCAAAAACCATATTCACTCAAGTCTGGTGGAGATTCAATGTTGTAATGAAAACTACAACAGTATGTATGGCATACTCAACCCTGGAACACGCACTCCCGTTTCACAAAGCTATCGTAGCGCTACAACTGTCATACCTCCTATACTGGGCACCGTTTCACAAAGCTATCGTAGCGCTACGACTGTCGTACCTCCTATACTGGGCCCCATTTCACAAAGCTATCGTAGCGCTACGACTGTCGTACCTCCTATACTGGGCACCGTTTCACAAAGCTATCGTAGCGCCACGACCGTCGCATACCTCCTATACTGGGCCCCATTTCACAAAGCTATCGTGAAGCGCCACGACTGTCGTACTCTCTATACTGGGCACCGTTCACAAAGCTATCGAAGCGCTTCGACTGTCGCACCTCCTATACTGGGCCTTGTTTCACAAAGTTATCGCTTCGCCACGACTGTCGTACCTCCTATACTGGGCCCCATTTCACAAAGCTATCGAAGGCCACGACTGTCGCACCTCCTATACTGGGCACCGTTTCACAAAGCTATCGTAGCGCTACGACTGTCGTACCTCCTATACTGGGCCTTGTTTCACAAAGTTATTGTAGCGCTATGACTGTCGTACCTCCTATACTGGGCCCTGTTTCACAAAGTCATCGTTGCGCTACGACTGTCGTACCTCCTATACTGGGCCCTGTTTCACAAAGTTATCGTGAAGGCCACGACTGTCGCACCTCCTATACTGGGCCTTGTTTCACAAAGTTATCGTGGCGCTTATGACTGTCGCATTACCTCCTATACTGGGCCCTGTTTCACAAAGTTATCGTAGCGCCTACGACTGTCGTACCTCCTATACTGGGCCTTGTTTCACAAAGTTATCGTAGCGCTATGACTGTTGTACCTCCTATACTGGGCCCTGTTTCACAAAGTTATCGTTGCGCTACGACTGTCGTACCTCCTATACTGGGCCCTGTTTCACAAAGTCATCGTTGAGCTACGACTGTCGTACCTCCTATACTGGGCCTTGTTTCACAAAGTTATCGTAGCGCTATGACTGTCGTACCTCCTATACTGGGCCCTGTTTCACAAAGTCATCGTAGCGCTACGACTGTCGTACCTCCTATACTGGGCCTTGTTTCACAAAGTTATCGTGAAGCGCTATGACTGTCGTACCTCCTATACTGGGCCCTGTTTCACAAAGTCATCGTTATGCCACGACTGTCGTCACTCTCCTATACTGGGCCCTGTTTCACAAAGTTATCGTGGCCTTCACGACTGTCGCATTACCTCCTATACTGGGCCTTGTTTCACAAAGTTATCGAGGCTATGACTGTCGTACCTCCTATACTGGGCCCTGTTTCACAAAGCTATTGTAGCGCCTTCGACTGTCGTGCCTCCTATACTGGGCCCTGTTTCACAAAGTTATCGTAGCGCTTCACGACTGTCGTACCTCCTATACTGGGCCCTGTTTCACAAAAGTTATCAGAAGGCTATGACTGTCGCACCTCCTTTACTGGGCCCTGTTTCACAAAGTTATCGTGAAGCGCTATGACTGTCGCATCTCCTATACTGGGCCCTGTTTCACAAAGTCATCGTTGCGCTACGACTGTCGTACCTCCTATACTGGGCCTTGTTTCACAAAGTTATCGTAGCGCTATGACTGTCGTACCTCCTATACTGGGCCCTGTTTCACAAAGTCATCGTTGCGCTACGACTGTCGTACCTCCTATACTGGGCCTTGTTTCACAAAGTTATCGTGAGCGCTTATGACTGTCGCACCTCCTATACTGGGCCCTGTTTCACAAAGTCATCGTATAGCTTACGACTGTCGCATTACCTCCTATACTGGTCCCTGTTTCAAAGTTATCGAAGGCCACGACTGTCGTTGCCTCCTATACTGGGCCCTGTTTCACAAAGTTATCGTAGCGCTATGACTGTCGTACTTCCTTTACTGGGCCCTGTTTCACAAAGTTATCGTAGCGCTATGACTGTCTTACCTCCTTTACTGGGCCCTGTTTCACAAAGTTATCGTAGCGCTACGACTGTCGTACCTCCTTTACTGGGCCTTGTTTCACAAAGTTATCGTAGCCCTATGACTGTCGTACCTCCTATACTGGGCCTTGTTTCACAAAGTTATCGAAGGCTTATGACTGTCGTGTACCTCCTATACTGGGCCCTGTTTCACAAAGTCATCGTTGCCACGACCGTCGCACCTCTCCTATACTGGGCCTTGTTTCACAAAGTTATCAGAAAGGCTTATGACTGTCGTTACCTCCTATACTGGGCCCTGTTTCACAAAGTCATCGCTAAGGCTTCGACTGTCGCACCTCCTATACTGGGCCCTGTTTCACAAAGTTATCGTGAAGGCCTACGACTGTCGTTACCTCCTATACTGGGCCCTGTTTCACAAAGTCATCGCAGCGCCACGACTGTCGTTACCTCTATACTGGGCCTTGTTTCACAAAGTTATCGTAGCGCTACGACTGTCGTACCTCCTATACTGGGCCCTGTTTCACAAAGTCATCGTTGCGCTACGACTGTCGTACATCCTATACTGGGCCTTGTTTCACAAAGTTATCGTAGCGCTATGACTGTCGTACCTCCTATACTGGGCCCTGTTTCAAAAAGTTATCGTAGCGCTATGACTGTCGTACCTCCTATACTGGGCCCTGTTTCACAAAGTCATCTTAGCGCCACGACTGTCGTACCTCCTATACTGGGCCCTGTTTCACAAAGTTATCGAAGGCCACGACTGTCGCATTACTCCTATACTGGGCCCTGTTTCACAAAGTCATCGTTGCGCCACGACTGTCGCATTACCTCCTATACTGGGCCTTGTTTCACAAAGTTATCGTGAAGGCTTCACGACTGTCGTACCTCTATACTGGGCCCTGTTTCACAAAGTCATCGCGCTTACGACTGTCGTACATCCTATACTGGGCCTTGTTTCACAAAGTTATCGAATGGCTATGACTGTCGTTACCTCCTATACTGGGCCCTGTTTCAAAAAGTTATCGTGAAGGGCTTATGACTGTCGTACTCTCCTATACTGGGCCCTGTTTCACAAAGTTATCGTAGCGCTACGACTGTCGTACCTCCTATACTGGGCCCTGTTTCACAAAGTTATCGTAGCGCTATGACTGTCGTACCTCCTATACTGGGCCCTGTTTCACAAAGTCATCGTTGCGCTACGACTGTCGTACCTCCTTTACTGGGCCTTGTTTCACAAAGTTATCGTAGCGCTACGACTGTCGTACCTCCTATACTGGGCCCTGTTTCACAAAGTCATCGTTGCACTACGACTGTCGTACCTCCTATACTGGGCCTTGTTTCACAAAGTTATCGTAGGGCTACGGCTGTCGTACCTCCTTTACTGTAACATAGACTTACTGTATCCTGTCCTTCTTCAATCCCCAGCTCCCCTGTCAGACAAGGCAACAACAAGTACCATCGTTTATTGTCCTTTCCATTGATATGGCCAGTTCGTCGTTCCAAAACTTTTGGATCCCTGTTCCACAAAACGATGTCACTACTACAAGTGTCATAAGCTTATTTTACAGTATAGGAGATACGACAGTCGCAGCACTACGATAGCTTTGTGAAACAGGGCCCTTGTTGGCTGGGAGTGTAGGGTCACTTTGTGGAATGGGATCCTGCGTTCTGGGCAAATGCTATTACCCTCAAGTCCATGAAGGGGGTCCCAAATATCATGTACAGTATACCCTGGTTATAGTGCAACCATTTGTCCAGGAGAAATTGTGGCATTATAACCAGGTAGGACAGTCAGAGGCCCTGTGCAATCAACAAGGTGATTGAGCTGATGTCTCCTTATACTGAGCCTTGAATCTGGGATTACAAGACTACTTAAAGCATTAATGAGTTCGGTCAATTAATTGAGTCATGTCAATTAACCAATTAAGGTAAGTATACTATAGTTTGGCATGAAATGCATGTGGACCCGTTTTTTTGTAAATATCTCTTCATCCAATGACCCAATCGATCTCAAACTGTGCAAGTGGATTTTTTGTCAGACAACCTAATCACATTGTAAATCACTGATTTTATGCATTTGTATTAAAGAATCTGTCTATGTAACTGTCAACAAAATAAACAGCAGAACGCAAACTGCTTGCAGAGGGAGGGAGCCAATGACCTGTAACACATGTAGCCAGTGTAATTGGCATTCTAAGCAGGGGAAATGACTTTTCTTTCGAAAAAATACATTGGCAATGGCATTATATCCAGTTTGGCATTATAAGCAGAGTATTATAGGTAGGAATTCTGTTCTGGCACAAACATGGCATTATATCCATTGTATATAGTATTCAGCTATGGGGGATTGGATTACAGCTGTGAGTACCACAAAGCTCAGACCCCTGTCACCTACCTCAGTCCACGTGTTGAGTCGTTTGTCCTTGGAGATCATCTGCAGAGACTTCTTCAGTTTGTCGTCCAACTTGGAGCTGCACACACAGAAGAGAGTCAGATATAGTCAGGTGTCACTGCTAGTTTCCATGACATTTAAGACCGCCTCTGTGATGTAGTGGTTAGATCGTCCACCCGGAGAGCAGAAGGTCGCGGGTTCGATCTCCGACCGTGTCATACCAAAAGACGTTAAAACATGGTACTTATTGGTCCCTGCCTGGCGTTCGGCATTTATGGTACAACAAGGACTGGCCAGCTCGGAGTCAGTATAATGTATCTGAGTGGGGTATTCATGCTTCACTGCGGCATGGTATCTCAGTGGGCTAGTACTATAAAACCAGCTTCAGTCTGGGCTAGTACAAGCAGCCTCACATATATATATATACACGCATGCACATCGTCATTTGAGCGAAATATTCTCAAGTATGGCGTTAAACCCCATTTCACCTCACCTCACATCACCATGACATTTTACATCACAATAAAACCAAACTAAAACTCAAATCTCATTCAAACAAATCAGTTCTAAGTCACATTTCTGTATTCTGACGTTGACTAAGTTATATTTCAGCTTTCAGAAATGAAGTGCGGGCACACCAATCTTTCAGGAAAGCGATTAATGAGGTGTTGGCAACATGACGTCACAAAAACACACGCAATCCAGAGATAGGCTGCTATTTCAATACACACAGCAAGTGTGTGCATGTAGACCCCTCCCTGAATGAGTGAGTGAATTGGGTTTTACACCACTTTCAGCAATATTCCAGCAATATCACAGCGGGTGACATAAGAATGTGCTTCACACATTGTACCTATGTGGGGAAATCGAACCCAGGCTCTGTGCACGACGAGCGAATGCTTTAACAACTAGACTACCCTCCCACCCCCTCCCAGCATGAAAGGCTTCTACACTCTCTCTCTCTCAAAGGCAAACATACAGTCAACAGCTTCTGTCAATTAGTACTAAATCAACATATGTAAGTCATTCATGCCCCACCAGTAGTGAGTTTGCCTGCGAAAGCACCATTAAGGAGTCTGTCTGTAAAGGTCAGCAGTACCTGTGGATTATGTAGAGCTCCTGGGCCAGGATCTTGAAGACAAATGCCACAGTTTTTATTTCAAACTTGAGGGAGTGATCATTCAGGTCTGATGTTGGGTCAGGCAGGTTCCGTGTCAGTGGAGCAAACACACTCGGCCAGAAGGCATCCCTGAAACAAATACAGACACCCTTAGTGCTGGCCCCATTTACTTTATGCTGGGGACACTAGGCGGGAGACAGAGGGGGCATACCTGCTTAATGCAGGCCACATTTACGTAAAGCAGGGCACACTCACTGGCTTCAGAGCACAGCTAGTTAGGGGAACACTTACTTGGTTAATAAGGAGATACCATACTTAATGTGGCCACACTTACCTAGTTTGTGACACACTTACATATGGCAGGGGGTGCCTACTTAATGTGGCCACACTTACCTAGTTTGTGACACACTTACATATGGCAGGGGGTGCCTACTTAATGTGGCCACACTTACCTAGTTTGTGACACACTTACATATGGCAGGGGTGCCTTCTTAATGTGGCCACACTTACCTAGTTTGTGACACACTTACATATGGCAGGGGATGCCTACTTAATGTGGCCACACTTACCTAGTTTGGGACACACTTACATATGGCAGAGGGTGCCTACTTAATGTGGCCACACTTACCTAGTTTGGGACACACTTACATATGGCAGAGGGTGCCTACTTAATGTGGCCACACTTACCTAGTTTGTGACACACTTACATATGGCAGAGGGTGCCTACTTAATGTGGCCACACTTACCTAGTTTGTGACACACTTACATATGGCTGAGGGTGCCTACTCGTGTTAGGCATACTTACTTGGTGCGGAGGACCTCCATGGCCGTCTCCCGCAGTCCCCGCCACAAGGAGTGGATGAAGTCGGCACAGGCACACAGCAGGTCTGGAGGACACTGGTAGCTACTCTGGGAACAAGAAAATAACTCTTGTAACAAAATCAAGAAGTAATGCAAAAAACACTATGTTCTTATCCTAAAGCAAAACCTCATGAAACATTCAGTAAACAGTACTAATCCGGCATGAATATAGCTCACATGTGGCTAATCACACCGTCTGAAATAGGTTGGTTGTTGTATAACACCACACTCAGCAATATTCCAACTACATGGATCTTCACAGGGTGGAAAATAGGTACTGTCTGTACAGCGTGTATTCTCTCTCGAATGATGCCTTTGTCCAGTGTTAACTAAGCGTGTCCATGTCAACGATCTTAACAATCTGAACATGAAACAGGTATGGCTGCCAGTCCTTAAGCATGTTCAGCAGACACTTCTGGTGTGTGGATACAAGGTGAGGTGAGGTGAAATTGGATTTAACATCGTGCTTGAGAATATTTCGCTCATATGACGACGTGCATGCGAGTGTATGTGTATGTGCGGCTGCTTGTACTAGCCCAGACTTAAGCTGGTTTTATAGTGCTAGCCCACTGAGATACCATGCCGCAGTGAAGCATGAATACCCCACACAAACACATTATACTGACTCCGAGCCGACCAGTCCTTGTTGTACCCATTAATGCCGAGCACCAGGCAGGGACCAACAAGTACCATAGTTTAACGTCTTTTGGTATGACGCGGTTGGGGATCGAACCTGCGACCTTTCGCTCTCCGGGCGGACGCTCTAACCACTACACCACGGAGGCGGTCTGGATATAAGGAGATGCTTGATGCAATGGCACCAGTATGTTTAACAAGTACCAACATCTGTGGATAGTCTACGAGGACATTGACATTACATGTCAAATTTGAAATTCATCCTCATTGGGTCTATTTTATGAATAGACACATGACCTAAAACAATAACTATAAAAACTAACTGGAATGCCCAGACAAACAAATATTAACATCGAAGTCAGCAATATTCCAGCTCAACTAGCATGGGAACCACAGAACTATCTGCGGAGTTTCTACAGGAAGGAGCAACTGGACGACATACTCAGCCTGGACACAGACAACTAGACTGACTGAATACACTGTGTCATTTAGAAAGTGGTCAAGTGTAACACATGTTACATATAGTGAGTGAGTGAGTTTGGTTATATGCTGCTTTTAGCAATATTCTAGTAATATCACGGTGGGGACACCAGAAATGGGCTTCACACATTGTACCCATGTGGGGAATCGAACCTGAGTCTTCAGCCCGACGAGTGAACGCCTTAACTACTAGGCTACCCCACCGCCCCTTGTTACATATAGAGATTGTTACACAAGCATGCCACATGACTTATATGAAATGGGTGTGAAATTTGTATCGCTCGAGCGAGAGCAAGGGCAAAACATAATTTTACACAAGTTTTGTATAAGTCGTATGTGACACTTACGGGTGTAATAATTTCTTTATTATCCATTTTATTCATGTGCATTTGTGCAGTAAAACACGGTAAGCAAGTGTGACGGTCCTCTTCATTGACGTCATTTTCAATTGTTTAATGATAAAATACAGACACAATGGTAGCTAGGTTACAGTGATATGTGTACATGTGTACATGATATATAAGACACTAGTTATGTTTCACCAAATGGGTAATAATATGGAATACACTCTCTCTCTGTAAAGTACAGATTTTAGTACTTTTGTTGGGTTGAATCCCATCCCGGCAAGTCAGACACCTGAATGACAGCACACAAAGTCAGCCACCTAACCCAGTCATCCACCGAGGCTGTTACAAAAATGGAACTCGGACAACTGGTTGTAGACCACAGACTTTGCGTACCATTCTGATAAGTTTAATTTGGCATGGCTCCCACGGCCAAAAGCTAGGAATACACAATGCCATTTAGAAATGGTCAAATGTAACACGTCTTATTACGGACAAAAGTACTGTATTTTACTGAGATAGTGTAAACCCAAATAAATCATATATTAAACTAGAATGACTTCATGTACAGTGATAATATGGACGAGATGGTTCACCTGTTTCTTGATGTCCATGAGTCCGAGGACCGTCTGCAGACAGGAGCTCTTCCCCAAACTCAGGTCATGCTACAGTAGACAGATAAGTAGTGAGTGAGTGAGTAAGTCAGTATAGTTGTATGCCACTTTTAGCAATATTCCAGCAACATCACAGCAGGGAACACCAGAAATAGGCTTTACACATTGTACCCATGTGGGGAATCGAACCCAGGCCTTTGGCGAGACGAGACCCAGACAGACAAGTCACATGATGTAGGTCAAACAGACTCATAGACTGATAAACTGTTTGTTTTTGTTGTTGACACAGAGTTGATGAGATGTGTTACATTGAAATCAAGATACTGTCCTTCAGCCAAGTGAACAATCCATTCATTGTTATCTGTTTTGTAGAGCTAGTCTATGAAACATGTTTATCTCACCAACACCTGCTCGTCTGACCATCACACTTCAAACTCAGTAACATGTACATCATCTCACAAACACAACTGTATCTCACCTACACACATCTATCTTACCATCACACACCTTCCATAAGTGGTATTTAGAAGCTGGTATGATGAAGAGGAACACTTTTTATGGATAGACAACGATGAGAGTTCTATGGATATGCAACTTCTTTAACATAATTTATCTTACCTTCATGTAAAATACTTTAATTTCATTGGTCAATGACGGTTTAACAAGTTTCCGTGTCACCCTCCCAGGAGGGTGACAACTGGAAAAAATATTACTCGCTGCCACAGTAACCGCCAAGCTCTCCGCCGAGAAGCTGAACGCTAACAATCGTATGACGTTATAATATGACGCATGCCATCCCCGGAGTTCGAAAACCGTTTGATCAGCTGTTTTTGTGTTCACTTTGTACAGATTTATTTTACCGACTTTCACTGCCTTATTTAAGCTATTTTATACATTGAATGGTTTGCACACTCAGCTTAAACATAATTAACAATTTTCATAGCAGTTTTATGCTTGTCAGAATATGTTTCACTGATGTTGAAAATCCAGTCAAGAGTCAGACGCCATTTTGTTTGCATGTCATATAGTCGGTAGCGATCTTTAGCATAAAATAAAATAATATTTTGTACATTTAACATGGCGGTAAGATAAATACGTTGTATGCTTCTCCCTCGGGTAATACGGTCTGATGTACGCCTCTTTGTAGCAGTGTCACCTGAGCCAGTAAGTGAGGGATGACACTGCTACAAAGAGGCGTATATCAGACCGTATTACCCTCGAGAGAAGCATACAACTTATAATGAGTGACGGTTCGGTGTAACTATTGACACAGTTTTCAAGCAAATGTTGCTACACCGAAACGTCACCCATATTATATTAAAGAAGTTGCATATCCATAGAACTCTTCTCATACCAACTTCTAAATGCCACTCAAACAAGTTTTTTTGGATCGACAACTTCTTTATTGCAGTGGCTGCAACGATTCAGTGTAGATCCTAACATTTGTTTGATAACAGTGTTAGGATCTACATCGAAGTTGAAAAGAAGATGTCTATCCATAAAAAGTGTTCCTCTTCATCACACACCAATCTCACCAAAATGCCTCTATCTTAACATCACATTTCCATCAGACAACACACACATATCTAACAACACACACACCCATCCCTCCTTACCTTCTTGCCATCCGAAGAGTCCACCATCTGCACGTTGAGGAAGACCTCGATGAGTCCCGGGCTGTGTCTCCACACACTCTGACAGCAGCTCCAGGATCATCACCTTCAACCGTAGATCCTGCGACAGACAAGACGCTTTTCAGTACACTCAGTAGCACCGTCGATCCGTAAAGATCCGGGTTAGAATTGATCTTCAGTAAGTCATGCTTGTTGTAAGAGGTGACTAACGGGATCTGGTGGTCAGGCTCGCTGACTTGATTGACACATGTCATTGGTTCCCAATCATGTGAGGTGAGGTGAAATTGGGTTTAACGTCGTATTGAGAATATTTTGCTCATATGTTGACGTGCATGCGTGTGTATGTGTATGTGCGGCTGCTTGTACTGGCCCAGACTGAAGCTGGTTTTATAGTGCTAGCCCACTGAGATACCATGCCATTAATTGTTGTACCCATTAATGCCTAGCGCCAGGCAGGGACCAACAAGTACCATATTTAAACGTATTTTGGTATGACGCGGTCGGGGATCGAACCCACAACCTTCCGCTCTCCAGGCGGACGCTCTAACCGATACACCACAGATGCCGTCCCCAATCGTGTAGATCGATGCTCATGCTGTTGATCACTGGATTGTCTGGTCTAGACTCTATTATTTACAGACAAGCATGGATCACTGTGGATCCAGTCAGCCTTCAATCACCACAGGAAGACAAGCATGGATCACTGTGGATCCAGTCAGTCTTCAATCACCACAGGAAGACAAGCATGGGTCACTGTGACCCAGTCAGTCTTCAATCATCACAGGTAGACAAGCATGGGTCACAGTGACCCAGTCAGTCTTCAATCACCACAGGAAGACAAGCATGGATCACTGTGGATCCAGTCAGCCTTCAATCACCACAGGAAGACAAGCATGGATCACTGTGGATCCAGTCAGTCTTCAATCACCACAGGAAGACAAGCATGGGTCACTGTGACCCAGTCAGTCTTCAATCATCACAGGTAGACAAGCATGGGTCACAGTGACCCAGTCAGTCTTCAATCACCACAGGAAGACAAGCATGGATCACTGTGGATCCAGTCAGCCTTCAATCACCACAGGAAGACAAGCATGGATCACTGTGGATCCAGTCAGTCTTCAATCACCACAGGAAGACAAGCATGGGTCACTGTGACCCAGTCAGTCTTCAATCATCACAGGTAGACAAGCATGGGTCACTGTGGATCCAGTCAGCCTTCAATCACCACAGGAAGACAAGCATGGGTCACTGTGACCCAGTCAGTCTTCAATCATCACAGGTAGACAAGCATGGGTCACTGTGGATCCAGTCAGCCTTCAATCACCACAGGAAGACAAGCATGGGTCACTGTGACCCAGTCAGTCTTCAATCATCACAGGTAGACAAGCATGGGTCACAGTGACCCAGTCAGTCTTCAATCACCACAGGAAGACAAGCATGGATCACTGTGGATCCAGTCAGCCTTCAATCACCACAGGAAGACAAGCATGGATCACTGTGGATCCAGTCAGTCTTCAATCACCACAGGAAGACAAGCATGGGTCACTGTGACCCAGTCAGTCTTCAATCATCACAGGTAGACAAGCATGGGTCACTGTGGATCCAGTCAGCCTTCAATCACCACAGGAAGACAAGCATGGGTCACTGTGACCCAGTCAGTCTTCAATCATCACAGGTAGACAAGCATGGGTCACTGTGGATCCAGTCAGCCTTCAATCACCACAGGAAGACAAGCATGGGTCACTGTGGATCCAGTCAGTCTTCAATCACCACAGGTAGACAAGCATGGGTCACTGTGGATCCAGTCAGCCTTCAATCATCACAGGTAGACAAGCATGGGTCACTGTGGATCCAGTCAGCCTTCAATCACCACAGGAAGACAAGCATGGGTCACTGTGGATCCAGTCAGTCTTCAATCACCACAGGTAGACAAGCATGGGTCACAGTGACGAAGTCTGCCTTCAGTTACCACAGGTGGTCAAGCATGGGTCACTACTAAATCACCCAGGGTACAATTTATTTGAAACATTTATTCTTCATCGTATTGGGGAAACACCAAGTGTTTTGCCTACCTCAGACAGAGCCTGCAGTCTAGTGAGGAACATGTCTCGAATGGGCTCGGCATCATTGCCTAGGCAGGCCAGGATGGACATCGGAGACACCTGGAACATTAAATATAAGTCAAGTAAACAATCAATTCGTAAGTATTATCCACATCAAAATAACGTTCCGAGGATGTTTTTACAGTTCTTAGATTATTTTTTGTTTGAGGGTACAGTTTGCTAATTCCAAAAACAAGGCAAGGGCCATAACTCTGTCAAAATATTCATTCCCAATGCTCAGACTTTCAAGATATTTATCTCTTTTATATCTCTTATGTTTTCAGAAAATATGTTTCCATTGCAGTCAGATGAACAGATAAAGCTCAGTCCTATATCTCCTACTCTACTTCATGGTGGGAAAAAAGGGGATAAGCTACATGCAAACTGGCAGTCCTAGCAAGTTTGACTAAAGCGTAAACTATGTGAACCGACTACCGGGTACCCACCAAAGCGAGTCTCTTAAGCAGCACAGCAGCCAGGGTAGGGAGGCGAGGGTCGTCGCGGTGGTAGATGTACTGGGCGATGGTGGCCACGATGTGTTGATGCTGGTGCCCAGCCGGCTGTGAGGAGAGAGCATGCTCCGTTGGTGACACTGGGAGGTCGGGGGACCTCAGTAACAGGAGACGGTTGAGGACGGAGAAGGAAAGTTGGATGAGTTGGATGAGGTCGACGCCGACACCCTCTGCATTGCTGGAAGATAGTGTGGGAATCTTCAGAACGCGGTACACTGATGATAGGTGACAACCTGCTGGATATCTACACTGGGGGCACACCTCACCTGCTCTTATAGTCAACGACTTTCTCAACACTGTCTACACATGGGGGCACACCTCACCTGCTCTTATAGTCAACGACTTCCTCAACACTGTCTACACATGGGGGCACATCTTATCTGCTCTTATAGTCAATGACTTTCTCAACACTGTCTACACTCGGGGCACATCTTACCTGCTCTTATAGTCAACGACTTTCTCAACACTGTCTACACATGGGGGCACATCTTATCTGCACTTATAGTCAATGACTTTCTCAACACTGTCTACACATCTTACCTGCTCTTATAGTCAACTACTTTCTCAACACTGTCTGCACAGGGGCCACATATCACTTGCTCTTATAGTCAATGACTTTCTCAACACTGTCTACACTGGGGCCACATATCACTTGCTCTTATAGTCAATGACTTTCTCAACACTCTACACATGGGGGCACATCTCACCTGCTCTTATAGTCAACGACTTTCTCAACACTGTCTACACAGGGGCCACATATCACTTGCTCTTATAGTCAATGACTTTCTCAACACTGTCTACACTGGGGGCACATATTACCTGCTCTTATAGTCAACTACTTTCTCAACACTGTCTACACATGGGGCACATCTCACCTGCTCTTATAGTCAACGATTTTTTCAACACTGTCTGCACAGGGGGCGAATATTACCTGCTCTTACAGTCAAAAACTTTCTCAACACTGTCTACACTGGGGGCACATCTTACCTGCTCTTATAGTCAACGACTTCCTCAACACTGTCTACACATGGGGGCACATCTTATCTGCTCTTATAGTCAACGACTTTCTCAACACTGTCTGCACAGGGGGCACATATTACCTGCTCTTATAGTCATCGACTTTCTCAACACTGTCTACACATGGGGCACATCTCACCTGCTCTTATAGTCAACGATTTTCTCAGCACTGTCTACACTGGGGGCACATCTTACCTGCTCTTACAGTCAACGACTTCCTCAACACTGTCTGCACATCTTACCTGCCCTGAGAGGCAACGGCCTGTTCAACACTGTCTACACCAGTGGCGAGGACGTCCAGAAGAGCTCGTCCAGCCTCAGTAAACAGTAGACTGTACACACACACCTCCTGTAGTCGAGGCCTTGGAACACAAACATGGAAGTAAGTCACTAGTTAAACAACACTGGACAAGGAACAATTTCATTAATTCCTTGTTGTGTTCTGAATGAACATGTACAGTGGGGAACTACACATGCATCCATTCAAACAATAGACCAGGCAGACAAAATATTCACTAACACATGGAGGACATATCTCTGGTTGAGTTTAGTGAGTTTAGTTTTGTGCCACACTCAGCAATATCCCAGCAATATGGCAGCAGTCTGTAAATAATCGAGTCTGGACCGGACAATCCAGTGATCAACAGCACGAGCATCGAGCTAAGCAGTTGGGATACGATGACATGTGTCAAACAAGTCAGCGAGCCTGACAACCTGATCACATTAGTTGCCTCTTGCGAAAAGCATTAGGCAATGAATTTCAATTCTTATCCAGATCTTCACAGGTCAATATTTTTGAAAATTTTACTATCAATTGTATATTTATATACCTATCCTATCTCACGGTATGCACCTCTCTTCTTCTTCTGTGACCATGTGTGGAAATGTGCTCTGCCCCCGACCTCTGCCCCCACTCCGATAGCAGTACCTGTCAATCATCTCAATAAGTGTGCATATCACTCAGATGATCACGTGACGGTCTGTGCCTGTCATTCTCGTCTTGGAGCTTCCAGTTATCTGTGATGTGGGGCAGGTCGGGTGGGTATCCATCGCGTGAGATAGGATAAGTATATGAATATACAATTTATAGTCAAATTTTCAAATTTTTAAACTTATCCTATCTCATGGTATGCATAATCCCACGGTTGGCAGGAGGGTCGCAGATTACCCTGTCAATACTTACAACCGTGAAGACGCATAACCCAAGGAGGCCAGGAGAAAGCATCAACTCCCGATATGCAAACTCCAAACTTGAGATGGGATGCTTCAGATAACCCCTTGGCTTACACAGCACAAAAACTCTAGGGAGTGGGCGATCCCGAATTAATGTGGTTTTCAGCCGCAACTTTTGACAAGCAAAAGGACGCAGTTTGGCAAGTAGGCCCCGCTGCCCAGCGATTTATCAGGTGACCCAAGTGAATTAAAGTCGAGGACCTTAATCTGGCCGGTCCCTGCTTCGAAACTATCCCCCCACAGACACACGCTGGAAGGCGGTGAAAGAGGGAATAGCCCGGTTGCTCAACTAGTTTAACGTTCAGTACCAATCCCCCTAACTTACCAAAGGTGAGAAAGGACTTAGGAGCGGAACGCTTTGAAAAACACGCCGGAAATCGGAAATCAACACTTCACTGACGTGATTGCTCAGAGAGAAGAGGTCAGTAAGTGGAGTGTCGACCACCTCTGCATGTAGCACAAGACTGGCCTCTCAGTCTATCGAGTCATAACTATGACAGTGCAGACACGCCCTAGTACCCTAGGTGAGGTGGTCTATGCCCAATATAATCCATACCAATAAGAAAGATAGGACCGATATCTTTCATGATATAGAGAATGCAAAACCTACACGAAGGTAGGAACTGCATCTTATCTGCGTTTGCAAGCCGACGACAACTGCTACGCCAGAACCAATGGACCCAGATGGTGAAGACCTTCCACGTCAGTGACAGACAGATCCCGGAGGTAGGGTGAGACAAAGATCGAGTCCAACTCCAAAAAACAACCCTCCATGATGCCGTGAAGAAAACAGTTCTATGTCGCGCCATCGTAGAGGTCAAGGCTCTTGTCTCATGAGGGTTGGCCGTAGTAAGAGGAAGGTCAACACAGGCGTAGGCATGAAGGATGGTAGATTGCATCCCGAAGGTCAGTGTGGTACAAGAGACTTCTGTAGATGAGGCAGATGACAGAGAAATAAACAGTCTCTTGCGTAACCTACGACGGTCAATGGAGGCAGTTAAAAGACCTGTAAATTCCGGACAGGACATAGGGAAAGATTCTCGGTGTCGTCAGGGCCCAAAATAGAAGACAGCGGCAGGAAGGCAAATAGTCTGTCCGGCTGTCCAGGCAACTGGTTTCAGCGAAGAGATCCCACTTCAACCAGGGAGGGCTTTGACATGTCTGGTCCTCTTGAAACGCAACTGGGAGACATCCAGTGCGTGAAGCTTGGAGATGCAGGCAGCAGTCGCAAGAGCCAGGAGGAAGAAAGTCTTAAACGTGACATGCTTGAAGCCTTCTCTGCCAGAGGTTCATACTCCTCTGACATGAGATGATTAAAAACCACGTGTAGAAAAGTGACTATGTACAAGCGATCTACTGGAGCAAACGGCCTTAAAGAGACTCCACTGTAAACATTCAACCCATCCAACCACCACTGGAGATGGAGATGGAGCGCTGGAGGAAGAGAGATCAATGCGGGAGGGACGCCAATCCTGATGTGCTGACCCAGAAAAAAAGTTGAAGCTATCCCCTGTAAGTCAAAGCTTGAGCTGACGTCAACAGACCCAGAAACTATTGCCACTGAAGAAAAAATATCTCCCGAGATAGGATACATTCGAGTAGCCAAGCTACCATGACAGCACTGACGAAGTGCTGAATGTAGGAGGTTCGTGGCATGGAGGTGTCAATCAATCTACAGGAACGTACACATTGACAGAGTGCTGAAGGCCGTATAAACAGTGATCGGAGGAACTTATAGTTCGCCAAATGAAGTCTACCGGAACATTCGTAAAGTTGATGGAATGGCAGAGGTAAAAAAGACCAGTGACTCCAGGAACGTTCATAAAGGAGACGAAGGTAGTAACATCGATGCCTACGAACAGTCCGGACATAGCTGCAGTGACCTCTGAACTGAGGCCTTCAGCTAAGAACCGAGTATACCCAGCCAAAGTGAAAGCGTCATGGTGATTCTGTCTGGCACACTCGGTAAACTGTTTCTCCCGGCTGACTGACGAAACTCGACATAATCACTCTTACCGGGAATGGCACTGTCCGTCATCACTGGCAATTAAAGGCTGGGATAGTTATCCGCTTTGTAGGACCAAGACAAGTGTGTCAGGGCATTCCATAATCACTCTAATTATCAAAAAATCTCTGGTAAACAAACAGTAGTCTGCTTCCCACATGCAATAGTGACAAAAAAACAGGCACCACGCTCTTCGGTTAACCAGGCCAGTCCCAACCCATAACATCTGTTTTAAGGGACGCTCGCTACTTGACCAAAGATTGATACCACACGCAGAAACTGTGGATACTAGGCCAACTTCATATTCAGGAATATTATACGACACTTCACTGAGTCTGGTTACTACAGACTGACTGACTGACCGAGTTTAGTTTTACGCCGCTTTTAGCAATATTCCAGCAATATCACGGCGGGGGACACCAGAAATGGGCTTAACACATTGTGCCCATGTGGGGAATCGAACCCGGGTCTTCCGCGTGACGAGCCAACGCTTTAACCACTAGGCTACCCCACCGCCCCTACTACAGACTACTCGAAACAGCGTTATGATGTATCACTTGGTGTAATCGTGGCCTGTTTCGTCATCCTCATCATCATTCCTTTAACATCAACCAGTTTCTGGACAGATATGTCAAACCTGGTCTAACTGAGAGAACACACGTCCACTCGGTGTAGCGACAAGAAAGAGAATGACAGGCACAGACCGTCACGTGATCATCTGAGCGATCTGCTCGCTTATTGAGATGATTGACAGGTACTGCTATCAGAGTGGGGGCAGAGGTTGGGGGGTCAGAGGCCAGATAACTTTTGATTCAACTTAGCCTACAGCACTTTTCCACACATGGTCGTAGAAGAAGAGAGGTGCATACCGTGAGATACGATAAGTTTAAAACTTAAAGATATGCAGGGAAAAACTTATTCAGTTACCATGGAAACTGCATCAATTAGAGTCATTAAAAATACTTTGTAAATGCAGCAATTGGTTAGTATACTGATATTGTTGGTATTGTTGGTAAATGGGGAGAGGATTGTTGGCATGGCTCACCTTTTACTTTTTGATTTCTTCTTTTGCAATGTCATTAGGTTGAGGATCTTATGGAACACCTGCAAACACTTGTGGCCTAAACAAACATGGACACGTCATTAACACCAGCAACCAATTGTGATGCAGAATAAGCACTAGTATTGGGCACCTGCAAGCACTTGTAGCACATGCAAGTTACATGAGATCTCTAAATATGCTCATACAGTTTATGGCTCCTTCGATTTTTTACTCACAACTCAAATCTTTACAGGACATCCTGTACTGAACAATATTGATCAAGAGGAGGTGTGAATGTGTAAATCCGACATTTCTCTGATTTTTTTGTTTTGTTTTACATATTTTTATCATTTTTGGTCTTTGTCCAGCACATGAACACTGTGACCCCTCAAACCACCCACCTATTGTCTCCCTCCTGGTGATGTCGTAATATCTCCACTTATGATACACGGGGAAGATCTCTCGTAGGACGTACATCATCACCGGCTGAAGCTCCTCCTCTCTCTCCGCCTTCGACAGTGGCTGGCCAATCAGAAACATACAGACAATATCAACATCAGATCTGGCCAATCAGATTTTGTTTAGATGTTTGCTGTTTAACGCTGCACTCAGCAATATGGGGGCAGCCAGTAAATAATTGAGGCAGGCCAAAACAATCCAGTGATCAACATGATGAGCATCAATCAGAAACATATGGACAATATCAACAACAGATCTGAAACATACAGACAATATCGACACATCACATATGTCCAGTCCAACAGATACAGACAATATCGACACATCACATATGTCCATTCCAAAAGATACAGACAATATCGACACATCAGATATGTCCAGTCCAAATGATACAGACAATATCGAAACATCAGATATGTCCAGTCCAAATGATGCAGACAATATCGACACATCACATATGTCCAGTCCAAAAGATACAGACAATATCGACACATCACATATGTCCAGTCCAAAAGATACAGACAATATCGACACATCACATATGTCCAGTCCAAAAGATACAGACAATATCGACACATCAGATATGTCCATTCCAAAAGATACAGACAATATCGAAACATCAGATATGTCCAGTCCAAAAGATACAGACAATATCGACACATCACATATGTCCAGTCCAAAAGATACAGACAATATCGACACATCACATATGTCCAGTCCAAAAGATACAGACAATATCGACACATCAGATATGTCCAGTCTAAAAAAATCAAACAATATCGACACATCAGATATGTCCAGTCCAAAAGATACAGACAATATCGACACATCAGATATGTCCAGTCCAAAAGATACAGACAATATCGACACATCAGATATGTCCAGTCCAAAAGATACAGACAATATCGACACATCAGATATGTCCAGTCCAAAAGATACAGACAATATCGACAAACATAGGACCAATGAATGTTCTCTTTTGTGTCATCCAATCGTACCATATGAAATATGAACTGCCACTTCTTAGCTAGTTTAGGGCAGCTGGAGTATTTCCTGGAATGAAAGTTAGTCATTACCTCAATCAACTCTGTGAGGAAGCCAAGTACTGCAAGGGTGAGGGGGTATCTGCCCTGTGTGGCCTCTGTGCTGGCTAAGATGGTGCCATATAGTCCGGAACTGAGGCCACGCCCACTGGAACAAACACACATACATGAAGATGGGGCAGGTGACCATGTTTGCCTACATCTTCTGGAATATTTGAGCATCTACAGAAATCATAACATTATCTTTTAATTGACAAACGCCACATTCAAGTCGTTGTCATTATAAACATTTCAACATTTTCCAAAGGTTATCTATGGACTGTGAGGAAGGGAGGTAACTGTGTCAGCAATGACTCACCTTAACACCTTTCCAAGGTTATCTACATTCTCTGTGAGGAAGGGAAGTAATCCTGTTTGTTTCATGTTGACTCACCTCAACACCTCGCCCTAGGTTATCTACATTCTCTGTGAGGAAGGGAGGTAACTGTGTCAGCAATGACACACCTCAACACCTCACCAAGGTTATCTACATGTTCTGTGAGGAAGGGAAGTAATCCTGTTTGTTTCATGTTGACTCACCTCAACACCTCGCCTAGGTTATTTACATTCTCTGTGAGGAAGGGAGGTAACTGTGTCAGCAATGACTCACCTTAACACCTTTCCAAGGTTATCTACATTCTCTGTGAGGAAGGGAAGTAATCCTGTTTGTTTCATGTTGACTCACCTCAACACCTTGCCTAGGTTATCTACATTCTCTGTGAGGAAGGGAGGTAACTGTGTCAGCAATGACTCACCTCAACACCTCACCAAGGTTATCTACATTCTCTGTGAGGAAGGGAAGTAATCCTGTTTGTTTCATGTTGTGCCATATCTGAGAAAACAGAAATACAATTCAAAATGTTTTCAGGAAAAGCGTAAATACAAAATATAGGAAATGATAAGGCTTCAGTGATTAATGCTACTAGATAACACTATTACCATTTGAAAACATCAAACATATAAAAAAGCAGACTCTTGTCTACCTGTGGATCCTGTCTACCTGTGGTTCCTGTCTACCTGTGGATCCTGTCTACCTGTGGTTCCTGTCTACCTGTGGGTCCTGTCTACCTGTGGATACCTGTCTACCTGTGGTTCCTGTCTACCTGTGGTTCCTGTCTACCTGTGGATCCTGTCTACCTGTGGTTCCTGTCTACCTGTGGATCCTGTCTACCTGTGGTTCCTGTCTACCTGTGGATCCTGTCTACCTGTGGATCCTGTCTACCTGTGGTTCCTGTCTACCTGTGGTTCCTGTCTACCTGTGGATCCTGTCTACCTGTGGATCCTGTCTACCTGTGGGTCCTGTCTACCTGTGGGTCCTGTCTACCTGTGGATCCTGTCTACCTGTGGGTCCTGTCTACCTGTGGTTCCTGTCTACCTGTGGTTCCTGTCTACCTGTGGTTCCTGTCTACCTGTGGGTCCCGTCTACCTGTGGTTCCCGTCTACCTGTGGATACCGTCTACCTATGGGTCCTGTCTACCTGTGGATCCTGTCTACCTGTGGATCCTGTCTACCTGTGGTTCCTGTCTACCTGTGGTTCCTGTCTACCTGTGGATCCTGTCTACCTGTGGATCCTGTCTACCTGTGGGTCCTGTCTACCTGTGGATCCTGTCTACCTGTGGTTCCTGTCTACCTGTGGGTCCTGTCTACCTGTGGATCCTGTGGATCCTGTCTACCTGTGGGTCCTGTCTACCTGTGGTTCCTGTCTACCTGTGGTTCCTGTCTACCTGTGGTTCCTGTCTACCTGTGGTTCCTATCTACCTGTGGATACCTGTCTACATGTGGGTCCTGTCTACTTGTGGGTCCTGTCTACCTGTAGGTCCTGTCTATTTAAGGTAATATTAACAGGATCCCCTTGTTTACATAAGGTTTCCCAGTTTAATTCGGGTCTGCCATCTAAGTAGTTTTCCATCAAGTACATTCCACATCTACAAAATGTTTCAAGTAGGGTTCCGATGTTTGCATAGGATCTTCAGGTCTGCATGTCTAATTATGTCCCTCGTCTACATAGTTTCCCAGTCTGATTAAATTCCCCTGTCTACAAAAGGTCTCATGTCTGCATAGGATCTTTAGGTTCCCTGTCTAATTAGGGTCAACATAGTTCTCCTGTTTGATAAAGTCCTATTGTCTACAAAATGTCTAAAGTAGGGTTCCATGTCTTCAAAGGATGTCCCATCTACATGAGATCCGCTTGTCTAGAAATGTCCCCCTGTCTAATGTGGGTCCCTCATCTACACAGTTTCCCAGTCTGGTAAAGTCCCCTATCTACAAAAGGTTTCATGTACTGTTCCAATATAAAAGATGCTTCTGCACCTGCTTTACGTTGTGTTTAACACTGCACGTGATGCACTCCACGGTGTTGGCTAGGAGGTCCAGAGGAGGAGGGGACACAGCACTGAATCTGAAATACACACAACCAATCATTACACCTGTGAGTGAGTGGAGTGCAGAGGAGTGGAGTGGAGTGGAGTGGAGCGGAGTGAAATGGAGTGGAGCAGAGTGGAATGGAGTGGAATGGTGTGGGGTGCAGTGAGTGAGTGAGTGGAGTGGAGTGGAGTGGAGTGGTGTGGGCCGGGGTGGAGTGGAGTGGAGAGGAGTGGAATGGAGCGGAATGGTGTGGGGTGCAGTGAGTGAGTGAGTGTCTCTGGTCACTGGTGCGATGAACACTAGGCTACCCCAGCACCCCCAGACCTGCTGAATCTTTGACAAAGAACATAATGATAACGTTCTACTGAAATATTCAAGAGAAGATATGTGAGGTACAAACCTCTGAATGACTTGGAATCCCAGATTAACGATCTCACTGAACTCTTCTACAGAGTCAGGGTCAGAGGTCATGACCTGGCGCACCAGCTGCATGACCTGGTTTACTCTGGATATCTGTAGCGGAGACACCATTCCTGGAACAGAAGTCACAGAGTCAAAAATATACATTTTGTGGGCCGTACTGACACAATAGGGTCAGAAGATCAGATCTGAGTCTGCAGTACTGAAACATTTGGGATACACATTTATGTTCGTATCACTCACTCTCTTCCACCCTGAGCTATCTGGTGCAGCAGCTATCAGGAGCCGTCAGCCGTTGTACACCAACTCACCTCCACCCTGAACTATCTGGTGCAGCAGCTCCTTGACCTCACACATCAGGAGTTGCCAGCCGTTGTACACCAACTCACCTCCACCCTGAGCTATCTGGTGCAGCAGCTCCTTGACCTCACACATCAGGAGCTGCCAGCCGTTGTACACCAACTCACCTCCACCCTGAGCTATCTGGTGCAGCAGCTCCTTGACCTCACACATCAGGAGTTGCCAGCCATTGTACACCAACTCACCTCCACCCTGAGCTATCTGGTGTAGCACCTCCTGCACCTCACACATCAGGAGCTGCCAGCCGTTGTACACCACCTCTCACCTCCCACCCTGAGCTATCTGGTGTAGCAGCTCCTGGACCTCACACATCAGGAGCTGCCAGCCTGACCTTGTTGCCACCAACTCACCTCCACCCTGAGCTATCTGGTGTAGCAGTTCCTGGACCTCACTCATCAGGAGCTGCCAGCCCGTGTACACCACCAACTCACCTCCACCCCTGAGCTATCTGGACCTCACAGCAGCTCCTGGACCTCACAGCTATCAGGAGATGCCAGCCATTGTAGCCGTTTGTACACCAACTCACCTCCACCCTGAGCTATCTGGTGTAGCAGCTCCTGGACCTCACACATCAGGAGCTGCCAGCCGTTGTACACCAACTCCCACTGGATGATGGGGCTGCTCCTTTTGGCTGCCTGAGCTGAAAACAAACATGTCTCAGTGAATCAGTGAGTTGTGTTTGATTGCCAAAGTTAAAGTATAGATACTCATGTTTTAGGAGCGTCTGTCAGAGTGTGTGTCTGTGTGTCTGTCTGTCTAAGTGTGTGTGTGTGAGAGAGAGAATGAGGGAGGGAGAGAGAGAGAGAGAGAGAGAGGAGAGAGAGAGAGAGAGAGAGAGAGAGAGAGAGAGCATGTGTTTGTCTGTGCATGTGTCTGTGTGTGTTTCTGTGTCGTTTCATTGAAAATCACTATTTCGTTTCGATATTTGAATACCTATTTAAATTATTTCCACACAGCCAGAATGTAATTTTTACTCCCAACTAAAGCAGTTTCGAGCGCTGAAATGAGGCGAAACGTGATTGGTTGAAGCTGGGCTAATTATCCAATGAGAACTGTTGTTAGTAGACATCGCCAAGTTGACGATGGATTTCACAATAAAAATGCCAACACTCTCGAAGAATCGAATCGAAAATGATCGAATGGAAGGTCCAATATCGAAAATCGAATCGAATGGAGGTCTGGGTAAATCGTTGCAGCCCTAGATCTACCATGTGATATACCAAGCTGCATTTGGACATTGATACCCACTGACACAGTAGACACACTCAGAGCAAGTGTGGCCATGTTTTATCCCCTAGGCAGGCTTGGTAATAAACATGCCACCATTCTTCATGTTTTGGGATGACAAAGGACGGGGATCGAACCACCAAGATTCCTTTCAGCTGGAGACCCTCTGTCCACTATACTACCTGGGCAAACCACAGTCTGATGACACATAACTGGCACAATTCCTGAGTTTGATCATGCGTCTCTGATATTTTGTGGAATGGCATAACAAACATTTGGCACTCTCATCTGACCAAACATTCCATCAGCAATAAAATCAATGCTCCCACTGAACATGTGTGTATAATAATATCAAAATATAAGAGTGAGTGAGTGAGTGTAGTTTTATGCCGCTTGTAGCAATATTCCAGCACTATCACGGCAGGGGACACCAGAAATGGGCTTCACACATTGTACCCATGTGAGAATTCGAACCCCGGCCTTTGACATGACAAGCGAACACTTTAACCACTAGGCTACCCCACCACCCTAAAAAAACTACTTGATTAATGCTTAACACTTATCAAACTGTGATGACATATTTGATATCAAAAGACTCAAGTGAGAGATTCTCGATTCACAAGTTCCCAGCAGGTGTTCCCTCGGTAAACAGACATCAAAGTAGTGATCTCTGGCTAGTGTAGAAAGAAATCTACTAATGATGTAAACAATATTGAGAAAAATATTCCAACAAAACCCTCCTGACATCAAACTGTTACTTGACGTTAACATTGATATGTTGATGCACCATCCACCATTGCAGAACTGATATACCTAAGAATAAAAACACCTACATACCAACACACCTCCCAAAGATCTCATTAAATGTCTCATTAAACATCTTGAAACAATTCTTATATTAATCAAAATAAACCGTCTCACCATTGATACGGAGAGTTGTCCAAAAGCGTTCCTCTAGGTATCACCAGGTCCCCTGCAAAATAACAACGAAAGTTACGTCTGCTGGAAATCTTTCCCTGTAAACTCAAACAAACCTTTAGAGGTTTTATAATTCTTTGAATAAAGTCCTCCTTACAGGGTACATACAAGCATTAAAATGTCCATTTTAAAAATCTTACGACAGTTGTAACAATATTTTAATAATTTATATTTACAAAACAAAAAACTCGTTTTTGTCTTGTGAAACCAACCCTAGAGGGCCCTCCAGGTCCCTCTACAGCCAAGAGCAGGTAACTCTCACCGTCTACCTCGTACCTCACTTGTCATGCTGAACGTGATCAGACAGAATGTGGGGAGTCGGGTGGCCGTACCCCAAGGAGGACTTTCTTCAAAAAATCAGAAACCTCTACAGGTTTGTTCGATTCTTTTTCAGAAGAAGTCCTCCTTGAAGTACATATAGGCGTAAGACAGACTCCCATAGATAGTGAGTCGGTAGTGGCATTCTGTCTGACAAAACTAAACCCATTCTCCAAAGGAATCTACCACCGATCGGAGATAGCAAAACCTACCCAGTCACCTGACCGTCAGTGTCAATCAGGCTGGGGGCGTGGTTTAGGGCAGGGAGTAGAAATGCCAAGCTCATACACTGATTGGCTTAGAAGCATATCAACCAACCCCACCTCCCAACCAACAATTTGGAAGGGCATGGGGGACACGACAACAATTCCCAGTAACATACACCCAGCCAGTGAAGTGCGGTGGGATGGAAATTACGAATGAAGCGAGTACAAGGCCGTAAAAGCCAATTTGTAGCGTGGGAAAACATCACCACCAAATACAATAACCAATAAAAGGAGGAATGACATAACCCAACACCAGGAAGTGCAGAAAGATGTAATCTCGAGAGCTCAAACGGCTAAAGAGTTACAACTCCGCCCACTGTGTGGAGAACAGTCTGGCTGGGTGTATGTTGCTGCAGATGATGAACGCAGACGGTTGAACAGTCTGCCCGAATGAGTTTACAATTGCCCCATCTGGAGAATGAAACCCATGGAGAATATAGCCCAAACAATGGCAGAGACAAGACACCTTGAAATGGTTTGTTTGTTAAGCCGAGACTGCCAGCACTGCCACTGCCATAACAGTAGAACAGTAGAACATGTGTTACATTTGACCACTTTCTAAATGGCATTGGGTAACCATAGCAGAACAGTTGTTTATCCTTACAGATAGCGCGCCGCTCTTGTGATATAAGCTTTAAGATTTGTACGGACATCTAAGACATGTATCACGTCGTAGAGAGGTACCGGACAAAGGAGGCTGAGTAAAGCTGGAGATCGATAGGCACCCGCTACGTGTAAGGATCCTGCTGAACCTAGGGCTACAAGAGTCTGGCAACCCTAATGCTGACTCTATCCCTGTGAAAGACGGTCAGCTCATGATCCGGCTGACATTTGCGTGAATGTCACGACCCATCTGCCAGACGATACCGTCACAAGGAAAGCTGCCTTCCAACTTAACAGCTGGAGAGAGCCGACAAATCAAAAATGAGAGGACCGGACATCCAATCAAGAACAATTGACAAGTCAAACGATTGACAGCTGGTCGGATTCTGACGCTGCACAATGGGGATGGTGCCCGAGAGTACACCATCGGCAGGTGTGTGAAAAGCAGAAATAGCCGTGGAGTAGCATCTGAAGAAGCGGTGAATCCGTCTTCTCATCTAGATTGCAAAACCCCAATACTCTGACTAAATCTGTAGAAAAGGGCATAACAGGCCCATCTGCCCCCCACACTGAACATTTTTGTCGAATCCCTCCGGCGAAGCCAGAAAATGTCTGCAACTAGTGCAGGAATTCCGCTCACTTGGAGGCAATTACGGACAGTGGCCAAGCCACCCGCTGAATCCTGGGGTCGGTTGGGGCGCCCGCTTTGGGATAGCAGATTTGGTTGAAGGGTTATGGAACAGGAGGCTGAGTCACCAACCTGATGATTACCGTAAACCGGGTTGAGTTGACCAAAGAAGTACAAAGAATACAAGTAGTGGAGCTGTGAGAGAACCCTGGGAATCAGGTGTATCGGTGGAAACACCCACAGAACCCTGTCTGTCCAATCGAGCTTCGGATCCACAATTTGGGAGCAAAGACTGGTATTTGGTTTGTCACCCCAGAGGCAACAGATCCACCCATAACGATCCGTACAACCGGGAGGCAAACCTGAATAATCCCCTATCGAAAGCATCCACATGCGTGAAGGGCTAGTACACGCCGTGAGAGTGCATCTGCACTAACGCTTGTCTACCCCAGGAGATAAACAGTGAGTTTGATTTTATGCAGCTTTAAGCAATGTTCCAGTAACATCACAGCCAGGGGACACCAGAAATGGGTCTCACACATGGTATCCATGTTGGGAATCGAGCCAGGGTCTTCAGCATGACAAGCGACGCTGTAACTACTAGGCTATCCCACAGCCCCTAGGAGAGCATATGACTCAACTGAGCAGAAACTGCCACGCCTCCTGCAGGAGAGACAGCTGCATCGCCCTCGCGTCCAGGCCATTGCCGCCTGATTGTCTATGTACAGACGAACCACACGGCTTCAAACCTAGTCCACAAAGTGTTCCAATACCAGCCTGACTGCTCTCAGTTTCAGCACATTGATGTGCAGGCTCCCTCGCTCTCTGACCCGAAGGTCAAGACAGTGAGGTCGCCTAGAACCCCGCCCCAGCTTGTGAGGGAGGCATCCGTTTGACTCATGATCGGCGCCGGGTCTCCGGGAACCCCTGGGTAGATCTCTCTCCCCAGAAACCAGTCTGTGTAGACACCAGTTCTGATTTCTCGATAATCCAATCCGATCCCGCTTGGTGAGAACACTCATCACGGAAAGGATTGCGTGGCAAGCGCTCTGAGTAGCCAGTCGTCCAGATACAGTGTCAACACTCCATCCTTCTTGGTACCCAGGAAATAGGTGGAGTCAAACCCCCAAAGCGACAAAGTATCAAAGGTTAATACAGGTGCATTGACATCGACAGATGGAGGTAGGTGCCCCTTTAAAGGCACAGGTGGAAAAAGAGAAACTCCTCTTATGTTAGGAAGATGTCTTAGACGGGCTTCAACCTACACCTGCAGCAAGTTGGCTCACCAATATATATGCCTGCTTAATTGCGCCTTGGTGTAAAAGCGAGATTGATAGCGCACCCCTGATCGTCATGTGCTTCCTCCGCAGGACAATCAAACCCACCAGGTGGCAGTAACAAACGTTACAAATAACGCAGTGTTGAAGCAGCAACAAACAGAACCATGCCGTTTTACTAGCAGGTAGCTGTTGACGGGGTATGCATATATACACAAGCAAACAGCAAAAATACAGGGCACGGGCATTATTAAATGCTAATAGCCAAAGCAATTTAATCAACTAACATGCTAACATGTAAAGCAGAATAAGTGCTACGCTCATAGCCTGCACTGTATATAGAGAATGAGCAAAACAAAGGTGATAATGTAAACGCCCCACGACACTTAACTCACTCATTGATGACTTACCGTAATTTCGCTGAAAACGAATATTAGGGCAAGCCTACTATATAATATGAAAACATTATATAGAAACTCCCGACCATCAATAAGCCTAGCTTAATAATAATAAAGGAAGGAGAAGAAGGCGGTGGACCGCCATCTTCTTGCCTGTCACATGGCAGGAAAACAGACGACCCACCTGCAAAGTTACAATTCATGAATGAACATACCTACATATGAATTCCTTCTAACGCCTGTGCGTAAATAAAGGAACCATACATACAGTATTTGATTCTTATCACTCATCTTCGTAGGGACAGGGAAAGATTCCTGAGAATGAACACACGCACGTTCTTCCTGAGAAATGACAGCATGAAAAGTGAGGTACGAGGTAGACGAGGAGAGTTACCTGCTCTTGGCTGTAGGGGGCCCTGGTGGGGCCCTATTGGGATGGTCTCACAAGACAAAAACGAGTTTTTTGTTTTGTAAATATTTATTATTAAAATATTGTTACAACTGTCATAGGATTTTAAAATGGACACTTTAATGCTTATATGTACCCCAAGGAGGACTTCTTCTGAAAAAGAATAAGGGACTTGACTTATATTTTTGGTAGGGTGATTCAGATTGATCTCAGTTTCTCTGTATCATAGTTTCTTGAAGACAGAGCTCTGTTGTGTGGTATGAGAGTTATAGACCACCTTGTTACCTATCAGCAATGTATGGGAGTTTAGGCCTGGCCAGTCTGAACACAGAGCTCTGTTGTGTGGTATGAGAGTTATAGACCACCTTGTTACCTACCAGCAATGTATGGGAGTTTAGGCCTGGCCAGTCTGAACACAGAGCTCTGTTGTGTGGGTATGATATCCTGAGAGCTGTTGGTGTCAAAATACTCAGTGTACAGCTTCAACTCCTGCATCGACAGTTTCACCTGCAACACATATGACAACATGTACAACTACAACAGTGGACCCCTCCGTGATGTAGTGGTTAAAGCCTCCGCCGAGAGATGGAAGGTCGCTGAGTTCGATCCCCTGGCCGCTGGCCATACCAAAAGACATTAAAATATGGTACTTGTTGGTCCCCTGCCTGGCGCGGCATTAATGGGTACAACAAGGACTGGTCAGCTCGAGTCAGTATAATGTGTCTGAGTGTCATGCTTCACTGCTGGATGGTATCTCAATGGGCTAGCACTATAAAACCAGCTTCAGTCTGGGCTAGTACCAGCAGCCTTTTGACATACACACGCGATGCACATTGTCATATGAGCAAAATATCCTCAAGCACGACGTTTAACCCAATTTCACCTCACCTCACCTCACCTCACCTCACCTCACTACAACAGTGGTTGGAAGTGTTACCATCAGTACTACAGTTATATCCTGGCCATCTGGAAAGGGATGATGCTGCAACCCCGATACATGTACTACAACACAATAAGTAGTATAAGAGTATTTACTTATCTGTACTCAGTACTGAACCTACCCTCTTGGCACTCTCTGGTCCACATGATGACAAAGATGTGTTGAGCTTCATCAGCTTGGGAAAGTCGAGAGGAAAGCAGGCCAAAGCGGAACTGTAGAGACACCCAAGCCCCTCCTCCAGACCCTGGCAAACAGATACATGTCAGACTACAACAACAGCAAAGTTTGAAAAGACAGGAAAGAACAAACAATTCTGGCACCTTTGAGATCTCTGGGCACCGAGAGATGGGGAGAGAGAGAGAAAGGGAAAGGGGAGAGAGAGGGGGAAGTGGGGAGAGGGAGAGACAGGAAGAGAGAAAGAGAGGGGGGAGAGAGAGACGGAGAGGTAGTGGGGAGAGGGGAGACAGGAGAGAGAGAAAGAGAGAGGGAGAGACAGGGGAGGAGAGACGGAGGGGCAGTGGGGAGAGGGAGAGACAGGAAGAGAGAAAGAGAGGGGGGAGAGAGGGAGAGAGAGACGGAGGGGTAGGGGGGAGAAAGTGAGAGAGGGAGAGAGAGAGAGGGGGGGAGTATAGATATCAGACATGTACAAATGGGCAAAACTGCCACATGGCCTGCAATTATGTAAAACCAGTCTGACCACCTGATCCATTTGGTCACATCTTATAATCAAGACAGGTTGCTAGGGACCAGTTGTAGCTCAGAAATACCCACAGAGAGACCAGCACAGGTTGCTAGGGGCCTGCCTACCTTCTGCCACATGTATTCAGCATTAAAAGTCAGCTTTCAGCACCAAGGCAGCCACCTCATACAGTGCCTGAAAACTAATAAAAGAGGTTTTGATGGTTGTCACTTTCAACAAGCTAGAAAGCTGATTTTAACATCGACCTTTCTTAAGCTCCACACATTTACAAAAATCATGTGACAGCAATTTTGTTAATGTTTATCAGGAAGGCAATGGGTGTGTCCAAGTGAGTGAGTATGGTTTTACACCACTTTTAGCAGTATTCCAGCAACATCACAGCAGGGAACACCAGAAATGGGCTTCACAATCACATATTGTAGCCATGTTGGGAATCGAACCCGGGTCTTCGGCGTGATGAGGGAACGCTTTACCCACTAGGCTACCCCCACCGCCGGTTGAGTCCAAGCAATATCAGTGTGGTATGGAGGAGGCCAATTACAATAACATTACTTCAGGCTAAAAATGTTAACCAAATTGTAATGATCAGCATCTCTGCAAACAGATTGAACAACATTCCTCATTGTAGAAGGAAATCATGGCACAATCATAAAATGGTTAAAGCGTTGGTTCGTCACGCCAAAGGCCCGGGTTCGATTCCCCACATGGGTACAATGTCTGAAGCCCATTTCTGGTGTCCCCCGCCGTGATATTGCTGGAATATTGCTAAAAACGGCGTAAACCCATACTCACTCACTCACCATCATAAAATGAAGAGTGACAAACCTAAGACTGACTTAACTTGTAAGCTGACTGGAAACAGTGACTTAGTTAAGGGAGGCAACTCTACATATAACATGAATACCTCAGGATTTCCCAGTGTGTCTTCATCAAACAGGCTGAGTGTGACATACATCAGCGAGTAGACGATGAGTCGGGCGAAGGAGGCAATAATCTGCAACATCAAGACAAACACATACATGTAAAATCATCTAGCCATCATAGCTAGTGGCCAGTTCTAACAAGCATCTGCTTGGAGTCTGAAATGTCATAAGATAGATTTTATTCTCTGGACACATATTTCATTAAAATGACCTTCTGCAAAGTGTGAACTTGTAACGATAAAACAAATTGCAGGAGCAGGGTGGATGAAATTTTACCATTTGAACCTTCACATAGACGTAGTAACTGAACGTCTTGGGATGTAAAAGATTGTAAACAAGAAGACAAAGTCATCAATATCTCCCGCAATGGCAAAATACTCTTCATGAATATGTCTACGAGTTATGATTATATCAAATGTTTTGGTGTGTATATAGCTAAGTGGAAGGAGAGTACTGAAAGGTTTCAAAGTTCTGCTCCAGAAAGGAGCACTACCACCAAATTCAGTTGAAGTCAAAATTGTTGCCATGGAAACGCAAAAAATCCCATTTTATTCAGAAATCCAAAACTAGCAAAAGGCACCAGTTCACCACTAGACCTACCTATGTATGAAATTAGGTGATGAAACAGTGAATGGTTTTAAAGTTCTGCTCTGGAAAAGAGCACTAACACTAATTTCAGTCTAAGTCAAACTTGTTGCCATGGAAACGCAAAGATATTTTATTCAGAAATCCAAAAGGCACCACTTCACACCAGATCTATCTACGTGCCAAGTTTGGTGACGAAACATTGAACGGTTTTAGAGTTATGCTCCGGAAAAGATGTGCATGGACGCACGGACGGACGGACGCACGGACGGACGGATGGAGTCCATTTTAATACCCCCCGCATAACATGTTGGGCGGGGATAACTAGGGTGGCTATTGAAGGTGGGGAAACAACTATTGCGATAGCTTATAGTCTATTGCAATAGTTTTTTCTCCTTGAATTGTCTCATTTGAAGTCATTTCCCAAATGCACGAGATAGTTATATGAAATAAAAACAAGTTAAAGTAGTTTCAGTCAATTTAATAACTGACAAGAAACTTGAAACCCAGATCAGGTAAACAGTTAAAACATAAACTCAGTGAAGCTGCAAGTCTGCACTCTAAATCAAAGTGAACGAATCTGGTACTTCCTGTAATTTGCGCTGCACATTTATCATCGGAAGTTAATTTCGAAACTTGATAGTCACACATACTATCGATGAATGAATAGTTTTTTGTCTCTACCATCGATTAATTGCTATCGGAGACTCAACAATTGCAATGCATCGATAGTTTGATGCATCGTTACGGCCCTATTGTAAACACCCATACACTTCTCATGCAACTTATAATACAACAAGCAGTTGTCACTAGGGTGACATAATCCCCTGCCGCAAATTATCAAATCAAACTTAAAAAGTAATGAAAGTGAAGGTCATAGTTTAAGATGAAGTTAAATGTCAACAAAAACATGACTAGTCAACCTCTCTTGATATCTCATGCAGTAGCTGTTCAAATACACAAATATTTTCAGGATTCACTTTGACCTTGACATGAATGTCAAGGTGTATGAAATATGCAAAGACTAATAAAGAAATTGCTTATCAAAAAACATTCAAGAGAAGTCTTGAAAGTCTATGAAGAAAAATGCAGTGAACCATTCTTGAGATATCTTGCTGACAATCTTAACATGCAGGTTAACATGCTGAAATCTTCAAAGTGTGGTTGTGACCTTGATTAATTACGCGGAAGGCCCTGGGCCTTCCCTAGATGTAGCTTGGTGTTGAATATGAAGAAATTCCAGTGAACGGTTCTTGAGATATCTCGGCTGACATGTGGGTAAAACGCTAAAGACCCCTTTGTGACCTTGAAATGAAGGTCAAGGTCACCAAACCTGACTGGGACCTTTGCATACTGTAATGAACCTAGGTACCAAATATGATAAGAATCTAGTCAATGGTTCTTAAGATATTCCAAGTCGCATACAGACGCTTTGGATGTAATGTGACAGAGCTATAATACTATATCCCACGCTCGGGCTAAACACGCGGTGGGGATAATAAACACTGAGAAATCGAGGGATGAGATATGAATCAAGATGAATAATTGTTTCATGAAATTCATGTACACTATTAAACTCGCAAGAAAGAGGTCATTGATACTAACCATGACTATGTCTCGTTAATTAAAGGCTTCTTATAGACAAACATGTTCAGGTTGTTGCATGCTGCTCACTTGAGAAACTTCCAGGTGATGCAGGCCAGGGCTGAATGGGACTGTAAATACCCTGGTAACTCATGAAATACATCCCCTATTTCCAGCACTGAATACTTCAGACAGTCCAGTCTAAGTAAACTTAGGCTCAGTATTATTCGTTACACTGATATACTGAGTCTAACAAAACCTATAGTACTGTTGGAAATAGAAAAAAACTGTATTTTCTCATTTATCTCTACAATTTATGTAGTTGATATGTGAAAGTGTGAAATATCTGTTAAACTAAGTTCGGCCTAACTACAGTCTCGGTGGTAGAGCGATAGGAAACGGAGAAAAAGGACTTTACTGAAGGGAAATTAGTGCAGAAATGAGCAATGCGGGTTTTTTCTAAGTCCAAAAAGACTTATTTGGAACAGACCATGGCTTTATGCAAATTAGTGTGCTTAACGATATTGTATTACAAAGGACACTTTTAAATGCCCAATTTGAAATTAGACGAGATTCATTATAAACGATAGCTGACGTAAAAAATAATAACTTTTATGCCGAAACTATTAAGGATGTAGCTACCATGCAGTCTCACTGTCACTATAAAAAGAAACAGATAGGAGGGGCCGCCTCAAAAGCAAAACCTGGGGTCGGGCTTGGGGATAGAGATATCAGCTAAGATAAGATAATCCTTTAGGGCAATTATACTGGGAGGTACACGGCACGCCATGACAATTTACAAATAATATCCAGTCCTGTCGATCTTCGGGTGGTCATGCCACCTATATACTACGACATGCTTCTATGGTTTTCGGTATCATACTCTTTTACATATCTCAACATAAACTATATGATACTATATATGAAAGAAAGACACGTAAGATGTTAATCAATAGATGAGACATAGTCAACACACATGAAAAAGCACAAAATATCTTTGAGATGACCCCTTGTGCCTGTAGGCAGCACGCGTGCATTTCATGCCAGGTGAGTTGACGGTCCGGCCCTCATACCTGGCTGAGCTTAAGCTAATTGCCATCTATAGTATGATCTATTGTTTTCAGTAGCTATTCATATTTTTCTAAGTTTTGCCCGATTTTACAAGTAAACATGCTTTTCTGATATCAGATACGATCCCACTGAACGCTTCCAGTTAGGCCGGCGGGTTATTTAGACATATGCTATTTGCAATTGTGTAAATTTTAGGGATACAGAGTAACAGCCTAAAAACAGTTTTTTCTATTTCAGACAGTACTTTAGTAGAAGGTCTCGGCCAGCTAACGCTCAATCAGCAGAAAGGGGGTACCAGGTGGGATAAGTCATGTGACTAAATTCTTCTAGCTCACATGCCATAGGGTAATCCAGACAGCCAAGTCGAATGGTCATGCTGAGAGCATGCCAATTCGCGGTGAGGAATTCACCGTGATCCTCGATGAGCATGTAAAAACAGTGTTGACAAGTCTCGATCCGCCAAGCTGAATGTAGTAAGTAGATCATCTGGTATCTTGCTCAAGATAGCTGTAGATGAGTGAGTGAGTGAGTATGATCTTTACCGGATAGCTGTAGCTGTAAACCAAGCGACCATGTGTGTCGACTGAACCAACATTATTTCTGTACCTTAAAGGCTGCATGGTTCGCAATGCTGGCAGTTCGGTGAATACTGATGGTTTGGCTTAACGCTGTTGATCTGGCGATCTGGCACGGTTCGATGACCAGGATTGGTTACTTGATCTGGCTCGGCGAGGTAAGATCTGAATCGGTACTATGATCCGGGTTCTAGTGCGCTTAACTCAGTTTGGCCCGGACGAACTAGTTCGGTGATGAGCAGATCGATCTGGTTAACTAGTAACGGGATGTTGTAGTGAATCGGGCGATGTGGTTCGGAGGAGATGAGCCATTCTGTACAGAAGAATTAGTTCGATGATGTCGTATTAACCGCCCTGCCGAATCGGGTTCGACGATGATATTTGGATGAGTTCGTGAACCATGGACGCTAGTTAAGACAAAACGCCGATTCAGTGGCTGCCGATTCGATAAATGCTGGTTAAACGATCTCCGTTCAAGGAAAGCCGGTCTGGCTTAATTTCGGGTTCGCTGAATGCCAATTAAGTAGATGCAGCCTTGGTTCGCTGATCTAACGCTAGTTCGTTGAATGCTCATTCGTCCCTATCGAGGGAGCAGACTGTTGCTGATTCCAAGCAGTAGTAAATAGCACTCAACATCGCAGCCAGATCTGGGGATGAGTAGTTTCCGCGCAGGAGTCCAGGAATCTGGTACAATCCGAGTAGACTAGAGAGACGCTGTGAGGGAAGCAGGAGCCCGGCCAGAAGTCGAAAGCACGCTGAGATCTATAATCGGTCTCGCTGAGTAGATCTCCTATCTGTAGAACCATATTGATGTCTCGAGGGGGACGAACCGGAAGAAGACACACATATGGAGACCTGATGAGGAGATCAGGAACAAGAAGGGGAAGTATCATAACGAGAATGATGATCCCTGGATCTTGAACCATAGGCAGCAGCTTCCATCGGTAGGAGATCTAGGTTGATGGGTCAAGGCGCGAGAAGAGGAAGTCCCATGCTGACGAGAAGACGAAGTCCGAGGAGGTGACTTCGATCGAAGAACCGATCTCAACGAAGTAGATGGAGGCGTTGCTTAGTTGAATGTAAACGAGTCAAAGAGTGGCGTCTTGGCAGTGAAGTAGATCTACCAGGTCTATCCAGGTGGACAGTCCGCTAAAAGTCGAGGTGGAGGGAGCGGAGCAGGCGGCATGATCCGCAAACTGTGATTCGATCTGGCAGGCTTCAGCCAAGCCAGAAGATCGAGGTAGCTGGACACAAGACACATTTCTTTCCGCCGAATGGGAAGGAGACGACGAAATACCACTGACAGGCGTTGAGGCGAGGTAGACTGGTTCCTCTTGTCACTACTGGATGAACGAGAGCGAGAACGGCTTCTTAGCAGTCAGGCCTAGAGATCAGCTGATTCTTGTCCTCAAACAGATAAACCAGGTTGCCGAAGATAACTGGTCCGTGAACGAGACAGAGCTGTTCGAAGGTCCCGCTGTGTAAAGGTCTCCTGAGGGTGGTGGCAGTCTCGACAACCACTATCGGGTACGCGGGTCGGAAGACTAAGGACTCTGGCTGGAATGTTGAGAGCCCAACAAATGCCTAATGTCTTCCCGATAAGTAAGAATCTGATGACGCCTTCATGAAATCCCTCATCATTCGAAAGAGGGACTGTGACTGCCGAAAGCAGACAAATTAGGACGCTTTAAACTTACCTTTCTGGGACTGGGTCCGCTAAGTGAAGCGGCATAACGAGCTCTGTCAGCAACATGACGAAAGCGCAGGCCCGAAAGTGTAGTCACCAAGTAAGAACCTTGCATTTATCGCAGAACGAGAGTCCCATTTACACTGTCCCATACAGTCAATACAATATCAATGTGGATCACTCAAGGAGAACACTTTATTAAACCGAGCATTTTTCCTCTCTTTGGCTGGTCAACTTCTCAATGTTGTAGACTAAGTTGAAAACGCTGAGCAAAGCAAAATACGCCCACACTCATGTGCATACAAGAAAGAGAATGATCATTCAGAGATAGTCACGCGGGCAGCTAGTGGTGCATGCCGCGATACTTTGCATGAGAGCTAGGAAGCAGTCTTATAATGAGCATGGAGTGCTTGGGCGGATGGACAAGAGAGGCCTAGGGAAAAGTTTACATCGCTCCACTCAGTGTCTAATCAAGAGAGAAAAGTACTTACCGTGAGATAGGATAAGTTTAAAATACGAAGTTTTTGTTTGTAAACATTTTATTGAAAAATATAGTTACAACTATCGAGGATTTAAAATGGATATTTTAATGCTTATATGTACCCTAAGGAGGACTTCTTCTGAAAAAGAAATACTCTTGCACTAGTTTTCATGAAATACACTGTCCTCACCTGTTCTTCCAAGTACTATTGGAGTAAGTTGTGAAAAAGCTTCCAGGAAACAAAATTAGCTCAAGATCTTGTTCAAAGGAGAAATAATTGAGCAACGGATACCTATCCTTCAGTACTAAAGCCCGTCACTAGTACTACAGCCTATGCAGACCACACACAGTAGTTAAAGTATCAGAAAGACCAGTATTATTTGTCATTCTAAGTGTTTTAGTGTTATCCACCTAGGGACTTAATGTGTTTCTGTGGCATCAATGTTAACAAATAAAAAATTTGATTAGCATTATTAAAAACTAAACATTGGGCAAAATTGTTTGAGTTACATTATAGAAATGTTTGGTTTGGGCCTTTCAATCGCTTTAGACCATCACTACAACGCATCGCGGCTGCCATTAAACGGCTCCACCTTCAGTAGGTCAAGGGTGTAGTCAAACACTTCTTAACTGCAACGCCATGTTGCCCAACTTCCTCGCCATCATGGCATTCTCATCCTCGCCGACGCATTAACTGGCGGAGGACGCCCATCCCAACAATAGCGGTGTTACCTGTCAGCCAGACCCCAGGTGCTCAAATATTTTGTTGACTTTCTACACACAAAAATCAATCGCACTCAGTTAACTGTATGTTACTCTCCTCTTTAGTCAAAAATCTGTGGTCTACTAACACATCTACAGTTGTGCCCCGCTTATCCGAACCTCAAATATCCGAAAACTCGCCCGAACGAAAAATTCATTAAAACGTAATTCACAACGCTTGTAAAACTACTCACTTAACCGAAACCGGGTTTCTGTAACCGGATGGTCATTTTCACATACCAAATGCTAAATCATATGCATTTCTTTTCTCAGATATCCGGGATGGCTGAGCACCTGTCAGTATGTTTACACGCCAAGATTTTACCGAAAGTGGCCTTGGCGCGGCCCTAACATGAAACAAGGGTTACAAGCCGGGCATTCTTTGAAGGGTGAGAGGATTAACTGCCCTTAATTAGCAAGGTGACACTGAGTTAATCTTGAGGCGCACAATTGTTATTGGCAAGGCTAGACGCCCCTGTTGTTTTGGCAGTGATTTTAACCGGAGGTTTATGTTGGGTACAGGAACAATGCAAAAGCTGCGGATGACATCAGAACTGTTTCGCGGATTGGTTGCTAGCATTTGACAGACAGATGAGATTGAGAGGTAGGCATGTTATATTACTGATGGACAATGCATCTAGCCACACCCGAATCTGTCTGTCTTTTTCCATATGGTCCTCGGTTCAGATATCCCAAAATTCATTTATCCGAAAAATTTCAAGAAAAACACAAGTGTTCGGATAAACGGGGCACGACTGTATACTGTTTTCTCCAAAACATTTGATTAGAATCTGATCCAGATGTTACATCAGCCTCCAGCCAAAGAAATATTGTGGACCTTTTCAAATTTTCAATTTTTTGGATACGTTATTAACTGATTTCACAATATATTTTCAGTATTTCAGTTTGGAAATCACCTAATAATAATATCATTTGTTCACAAACCATTAATCATTTCATTCAAAATGTATTTTGTCAGAAGTTGTGAACCTGCAAACATATTTAGTTCACTGTCTCAGCCTCTGTGTAGAGAAATACTGAGTGAGTGAGTTTAGTTTTACGCCACTTTTAGCAATATTCCAGCAATGTCTCAGTGGAGGCACCAGAAATGGGCTTTACACATTGTACCCATGTGGGGAATTGAACCCGAGTCTTCGGCGTGATGAGTGAACGCTTTAACCACTAGGCTACCCACCACCCCACATGTGTTTAGAAATATTGCCAGTGGTGACAGGACACAAAAACAGAGACATGGTCATTCTAGTTTGGACAAACAATGTTCTGTTACCTAACCACCTTGTGCATGTTTAGGAAATGAAAACCATATCAGCTAAAACTTAAACTCACATTAAATGTATCTCTCTTACTGAGGAGGAGGTGCTCATCAAAACTGAAACAAAAATGTCATTGATAACTGTGATCATATCGATATCCAATTCTTTTCAGTATATTTCTTAAGATCATTAACTGATAACAGATGGAACAAGAACACAAAACAAGAAAAATTATGTCTACTAAAATCCTGGTTGCCATGGATAGGTAGCCATGGTAACTAATGTCATTTATCATTGTGATCATATCGATATCCCAATTTTTCAGTATATTTCTTAAGATCATTCATTGTTTACACACAAGAACACAAAAAAATTACGCCCACTAAAATCCTGTTGCCATGGATAAGCTGCTATGGAAAATGACTCACTTGTTGTCCTCGACACTTTACGCCGGTGGAAGTCCATCAGGTCGAAAGCAATATCAGCATTTCCAGGTAGCTGGACAACAGTAGACAGACATGTACCCTTACAAACAATTACACCTGACATGGTCAATATGTGAACAGCAAGACCTTTGCCTAACTGGAGCAATCAAGATAGTCATATCTGCTTTTGCTTCATCTCAAACATGGGGCAAGTGGGGTAGCCTAATGGTTAAAGCCTGCCGGCTCGAAAACTAAACTTACTGACATGGTCAATATGTGAAGACCCGGTTCGAATCCCCACATGGCTACAATGTGTGAAGCCCATTTCTGGTGTCCCCACCGCGGATGTTGCTGGAATATTGCTAAAAGCGCGAAACCAAACTCAGCCAGTCAGTCAGTCATCTCAAATATGCTAAGCCAGCAGTTTGAGGGAGGTGAAAAATCAGATTAATATCAGGATGCACTGATGCTCATACTAGTCTGGACTAACACAGCCCTCTGAGATGTTATGCTCAGCAGATAGTCACCACAGTATATGAACTCGGAGCCAACAAGTAGCTGCATTATCCAATCAATGCCCGTCAGCACCTGGAAGTGTACATTAAGTGAGAGTGAGTTAAGTTTTTTACGCAATCAATGCCTAGCGCCTCAGCAATATTCCAGATACATGGCGACGGTCAGTAATAATCAAGTCTGATCAGACAATCCAGTGATCAACAGCATGAGCATTGATCTACACAATTGGGATACAATGACATGTGTAAACCAAGTAAGCCAGACTGACCACCCGATCCCGCTAGTCGGCTCTTCTTCCAACAAGCATGGGTTACTGAAGATCAATTCTAACCCGTGATATTCATGGGTCGCAACAGTCTGAAGTAAAATATACAGACATATAGATATCAGACATTTACAAATGGGCAAAACTGCCACATGGCCTGCAATGACCATGCAGTAAAGTGAAGATACCCTACCCTATTCTCTTGACAATCTTCTCATCAGCCTTCCCCAGGGCATGTTTGTAGCTCTGTAGGTATCCAAACCCATGACCCTGAAACAGACAGCCCACTGACACAGATCACACACATAGACGGACATAGTGATGGTCTAGGATATCATCAATCTGTTATAGTGATGGAGACTGAGTCCTTCAGCTATTACTGTCAACCACTGGTATAACTTGCACTTGGAATCCTACCCAGTTGTTCTGTAAAATACGCATGAATCCTAGGTCATGTGAAACCATGCACTCTCAACTCAAAATGGCTTCCCCGAGTGACTGAGGATTTAATCCTACATATCACACTATCTCAGTTATATCACAGCATTTCTGTTCAAAGTGGGTGAAAAGTCCAAAATGAAACTGGCCTTTGACCTTTCATTGTCCGAAGAGGACAGCGATGGTGCTGGTGAACTATGAATCCAAACCAGGGCCCCCTTCCACAAAGTGATCGTAGCACTACATCAGTCTTACTGGCAAACAAGGATAAGTTGGAGCTGCGCAGAGAACTCGTATACGACAAGTAGGCGGTGCACAGCAATGAGCAAACCCATTTGGTTTGTGAAAGGTAGAGCAGATGTAGGCTAGTGCACACGCATTGCATGACGATGAAATTGATTCCATACGTAGCTGCACGCGCCTTGCTTCTTGCTTCACCCATTGCACTACACTTGATTGCGGACAACCTGCGGCCCCTTCGCTAAAAATGGTAAGCGAGTGGGCGGCACTCACACATTCTAATTCAGGTCAATTGTCAGGTCAGTGCTCAACTTATCATTGTTTGCCGGTAAGTCGATGTTAAAGTATGGGTGTTATGACCATGTTAGCCCTGCGACTGTTTCATGGGCCTGAGCAAATCTGAGCTTCAAACTTATGATCGGGGGATTCAAACAGACCTAAGCAACACGACTTAAATCCAAATTGTAGCACCTAAGACAACAGGGCCAGCTGTGTCCAATTCTATAACGCAACAAACCTGAGCAGGCTGTGCCAAAACCTGAGATCAGGGCCCTGCTTCACAAAGCAATCGTAGCGCTACGACAGTCGTAAGTCGATGCTAAAGTATGGGAATATCTGAGCATCATTTTTCAGAAATATTATATGCTGACTTTTATTAGGCTGAGCTCAAAGGACTTAACAGAAGTTTACTAGACGAAGTTGCTAAAGTCGCAGACAGTATTTGGCTGAGTTTATTCATGATGCTCACCTTGAATTTCTCCAAGAGATCCAGGAAACCTTTCTCATTTGTCTCAAAGTCCTTGAAGTAAAGTAGCAGCAACTCCAATAGCTCACACTGAAACACAGAAACAGACTGACTGAGTTTGGTTTTACGCCGCTTTTAGCAATATTCCAGCAACATCACGGGAGGGGACACCAGAAATGGGCTTCACACATTGTGCCCATGTGGGGATTCGAACCCGGGTCTTCGGCATGACGCCTTTCACTACACCGTTTACTCAATACATTGTTTATCTTGTAGATGACATGGTGGCCCTACAAAAGGCACAGTCTGTTCTGGATAAACATGTGTAAACTTCAAGCTTTTCTGCCAGGCACAAATCTGAACACAATTTACATGGTACAACACCGCAATGCTGGTTCTCCTGATGCGTAACCTCTGATGACCTGACCTTCAATTCTCAAGGTCACCCACCTGTTCTTTCAGATTCTGGTGTATCCATGCCTGGGATTGATGCTCTGTCTGAAACATGATTCATCAGTTTGCACTCAATTCAAAAGCAGTTACCACATGATTCAAAGAATTTCATGTTACCATGGTTACAATGGGGAGAACTGAAATTGTACTGTGAAATGAAAACCTGAAAGGGCCTTATATATTGCAACAATTTTCCATTCTTCATGACAAACTAGCAGTTCACCTGATGCAGGATGAAAGTGATTGCAACTCACCATCAGTGGCCCGTGAGACTCCCAAGTTGGCATCTGAGCTTTACACACATCGGAGAACTGAGACAGCAGCTGAAAATGACATGGATTTATATATCCAACAGCTTCAACACAAATCTGAGACTTGCTACGTACAGAAGACTTCATAATAGTTATAAAGAAAAACACAAACATGTTATAGGCAAGGCATGACATCTTCGAGTTCAATACAAAACATCCAAATGCACTAGTATGACATTCTATATCTATTATATACCCTCTTATCTTGCATTAATCTGTTACTTAATACATCAAATCATAGCATAGCGGCAGGGGTTCAATACGGAATCTGGGGTGCAATACGGAAGTTGACGTCATCTGTATTGCACCCCTGTATTGCTATCCTAAGTTTCTCTGCTCCCATGAAATCTTCTCGCTCAATACAAAACTTCCAAAGGCACTAGTATGACATTCTACATTTGCATATTTTCTCAAAATACCCATGTATCTTGTTGAAGAATTGTATTAAATTTTACCATGTACAATTAACACTGTGCACTTTTAGTTACAGCATACAGGGAATATGATACCCCTTAGATTTTCTGATGCATGAAGGGAACATGCATAATGCTCGTTGATCAGGGATTTGCCAACAGTTTGGGTGAAAACCAACAAGCATGAATATGGCACTGATTGACCCCAGATCATGAGGGCAAATGTTGGATAAACATACATGGCCATTAGTTACTGGCACAAGCAGGGGCCATAACTCTCACCTTGTCTGTGAGCTGGTAGTTGTCCAGCAGGTCATTCAGGAACTGGCTGTATGCCTCCTGCAACATGACAGGCAAGTAGGTCAAGGTGTAATTGGTAAACAGTCAACAAGGTGTAAACAGTTAAAAAGGTGTAAACAGTCAGCATGGTGTAAACAGTCAGGAAGGTGTAAACAGTCAACAAGGTGTAAACAGTCAGCAAGGTGTTAACAGTCAGGAAGGTGTTAACAGTCAGCAAGGTGTAAAACAGTCTGCAAGGTGTCAACAGTCAACAAGGTGTAAACAGTCAACAAGGTGTAAGCAGTCAGCAAGGTGTAAACAAGGTGTAAACAGTCAGCAGGGTGAAAACAGTCAAAAAGGTGTACACAGTCAGCAAGGTGTAAACAGTCAACAAGGTCTTAACAGTCAACATGGTGAAAACAGTCAGCAAGGTGTAAACAGTATGCAAGGAGTAAACAAGGTGTAAACAGTCAGCAAGGGGTAAAACATCAACAAGGTGTAAACAGCAGTGAGCAAGGGGTAAATCATCAGCTAGGTGTAAACAGTCAACAAGGTGTAAACAGTCAACAACGTGTAGACAGTCATCAAGGTGTAAACAGTCAGGAAGGTGTAAACAAGGTGTAAACAGTCAACAACGTGTAGACAGTCATCAAGGTGTAAACAAGGTGTAAACAGTCAGCAAGGTGTAAACACTGGGTCAGTAAAGTCTAGATGTAAACACATAGCAAGTGAGTGTAGATGTAAATGCATAGCCGGTAAGTCAAACTAAAAAACTGCCGGCCCGATACAATAACAGCTGATGCTTGGCCTCCAAGCTGGCGATTATTTCGAAGGCAAGAAAAGTGTAGACGTAAACACACAGTACGTGTAGATGTAAACACAAGGCAAGAAGTGTAGATGTAAACAAAGTGCAGATGTATTAAACAAGTGCGTAGATGTAAACACACAGTGTAAACAGTGTAGATGTAAAACACAGCACGAATGCGTGTAGATGTAAAAAAGTGTAGATGTAAACACACAGTACATGTGTAGATGTAAACACAAGGCGTGTAGATGTAAAACACGAATGCGTGTAGATGTAAACACAAGGCAAGAGAAGTGTAGATGTAAACACACAGTGCGTGTAGATGTAAAGTGCGTGTAGAGTAAGTGTACACACGTGCGTGTAGATGTAAACACACAGCATGATAAGTGTAGATGTAAACACAGCATGCGTGTAGATGTAAACGTGTGAGTGTAAAGACGAATGCGTGTAGATGTAAAACACGATAAGTGTAGATGTAAACACACAGTGCGTGTAGATGTAAACACACAGTACGTGTAGATGTAAACACAAGGCAAGATGTGTAGATGTAAACACACAGTACGTGTAGATGTAAACACACAGTACGTGTAGATGTAAACACACAGTACGTGTAGATGTAAACACACAGTGCGTGTAGATGTAAACACAGGCATGATGCGTGTAGATGTAAACACACAGCGTGTAGATGTATAACACGATGCGTGTAGATGTAAACACAAGGCAAGATAAGTGTAGATGTAAACACACAGTACGTGTAGATGTAAACACACAGTATGTGTAGATGTAAACACACAGTATGTGTAGACGTAAACACACAGTACGTGTAGATGTAAACACACAGTATGTGTAGATGTAAACACAAGGCAAGATAAGTGTAGATGTAAACACACATGTAGATGTAAACACGGATGTAAACACACACACGACGATGCGTGTAGATGTAAACACACGGTACGTGTAGATGTAAACACACGTGCGTGTAGATGTAAACACAGTGCGTGTAGATGTGTGTAGATGTAAACATGAGTAATGTGTAGATGTAAAAACACACGGTACGTGTAGATGTAAACACACGGTAAAGCTTACGGTGCGTGTAGATGTAAACAGCACGATATGTGTAGATGTAAACACACAGTGCGTGTGATGTAACGTGTAGATGTAAACACACAGTATGTGTAGATGTAAACACACAGCGTGTAGAAGTAAGTACGTGTAGATGTAAACACAGATGTAAACACACGATAAGTGTAGATGTAAACACACAGTGCGTGTAGATGTAAACACAAGGCAAGTAAGTGTAGATGTAAACACACAGTACGTGTAGATGTAAACACACAGTACGTGTAGATGTAAACACAAGGCAAGGTAAGTGTAGATGTAAACACACAGTACGTGTAGATGTAAACACACGAGTACGTGTAGATGTAAACACACAGTACGTGTAGATGTAAACACACAGTACGTGTAGATGTAAACACACAGTACGTGTAGATGTAAACACACAAGGCAAGGTAAGTGTAGATGTAAACACACAGCAATGCGTGTAGATGTAAACACAAGGCAAGGTAAGTGTAGATGTAAAACACATGCGTGTAGATGTAAACACACGAGTGCGTGTAGATGTAAACACAACATGATAGATGTAGAGGCGAGTGTAGATGTAAACACAGTGCGTATGTGTAGATGTAAACACACAGTACGTGTAGATGTAAACACACAGTACGTGTAGATGTAAACACACAGTATGTGTAGATGTAAACACACAGTACGTGTAGATGTAAACACACAATACGTGTAGATGTAAACACACAGTACGTGTAGATGTAAACACACAGTACGTGTAGATGTAAACACAAGGCAAGAGAAGTGTAGATGTAAACACACAGTACGTGTAGATGTAAACACACAGTACGTGTAGATGTAAACACACAGTACGTGTAGATGTAAACACAAGGCATGATAAGTGTAGATGTAAACACACAGTATGTGTAGATGTAAACACACAGTATGTGTAGATGTAAACACACAGTGCGTGTAGATGTAAACACACGTGTAGATGTAAAACACAATGGCACAGATAAGTGTAGATGTAAACACACAGTATGGCAGATGTAGACGTAGAAACACACTTTAAGTGTAGATGTAAAACACACGGTATGGCGTGTAGATGTAAACACACAGTGCGTGTAGATGTAAACACACTTGTAGATGTAAGTACAGTGTACAGTAAAACACACGTGTAATGTAGATGTAAACACAATGCGGTAAGTGTACACAGTGCGTGTAAACACACAGTACGTGTAGATGTAAACACACAGCGTGTAGATGTAAACACACAGTAAACACGTTGTAGATGTAAACACAGATGTATGCACGAATGTGTAGATGTAAACACACACGAATGCGTGTAGATGTAAACACACAGTGCGTGTAGATGTAAACACACAGTATGTGTAGATGTAAACACACAGAAGCATGCGTGTAGATGTAAACACAGGCATGCGTGTAGATGTAAACATTAAAGGCAATGCGTGTAGATGTAAACACACAGTACGTGTAGATGTAAACACACAGTGCGTGTAGATGTAAACACACAGTACGTGTAGATGTAAACACATTGTACGTGTAGATGTAAACACAAGGCAAGATAAGTGTAGATGTAAACACAAGGCTAGATAAGTGTAGATGTAAACACAAGGTAAGATAAGTATAGATGACTCACCTTGTATGGGTGCTGTGTGTCAGGCCAGAAGTTGAGCACTTGATGGAGACACTTCAACAGGTACAGCCTCTCTGTAAAGTAGTAGTCTCGGATCTTCATGATCAGCGCCTGGGCGTGGCGCTCATGACCAAATACTTGCTGCAAACGTCAGTTCAGGGATCACATTTAGTTACATACAATTGAATAATTTTCAGTTCTTTTCACCATACATCTTTTTCAATCACACCAATAGTAATACATAGACTCCAGAATACTCTGTACCCTTGGATGCAAAGTAAGTAGCGGCCTCGCTCTATTAATGTACAATGTAAAATATATGTGTACAATTCACAGATGCACTGAAGGTAAATCACTACCAAGCATGCCAGTTGATACATGTTTCAAGTATACAAATGCATTTTAGTTCCACTATTTCTGTTAGGCAGGGGAGGTGACTCTTTGTCTGCTTGTGTAGCGAAATAAGTGAGCCAGTGAGAAAGAGAGATACACAGAGGGTGGGTGTGTGTGTGATGTTCTCTCTGACTCGCAAAAGAGAAACTGTGACTGCAGGAACTACACAACAAGTCATTAACAGCTTTGCAACTTGTTATAACAATGTTATTCTGAGGTATACTGACCATTGACAGTTTGCTAAATCCAGGGGTAACTAGACCGGACAAAACCAGTTTACCTATGGACATAATAACAGTGTGCAAGCAAAAACGCTGTAATCACCTGCAGGTTTTTCTTGGAGCCCCGAAGTCGTTGGCAGGAATGACATAAGGAGGTCGTAGCTCTGAACCTCATCCAGGCCCTGCAAACAAGAGTGAGTGAGTGAGTTTACTTTCACGCCGCTTTTAGCAATATTCCAGCAATATCACGACAGGAACACCAGAAATGGGCTTCACACATTGTACCCATGTGGGGAATCGAACCCAGGTCTTCAGCGTGACGAAATTAACGCTTTAACCACGAAGGCTACCCCACCGTCCCCTTGGAAACAAGACGAATCAGTCGTGAGGCTGTCTATACTCAAAGAAACTGTCAGGGAGCACAGGGGCAGTCATCTACGTGCACAATCTCTGGAAAGAGTTGCCTCCCTTGGGCATGCCAGAAATCTGTTATTGGCTTTGAATCCCTGAGTGTATCAGATTGTCAGCACAAAGCTCAAGCTTGTGAGTTTCACCAATGTGATAAATATCCAACACCGTCAATCACTTCAGGTGTTACTCGCACCAAGCTGATATGCTGTGATATAAGTAAAATACTGTTCAAAGTTGTGTTTATACTAAACTCGTTCACTCAATATTGTCAGATATTTACAGACCCCGCCATATAGCTAGAATACAAACAGTATTGTCAGATCTTCAAACATGGAAGTCTCATGTCTTATAAAATGATCAAACATGGGCAAAACATTTGGAAATCAACGTGCAGCATGCTGTAGATCAACAGGGGTCACCAAGTTCACGCCTGCTTCCCCAAACCTAAATTGATGCTATCTTGGATACACTCCTGCAGAGTATCAATGAGTGAGTGAGTATGGTTTTATGCCGCTTATTAGCAATATTCCAGCAATATCATGGCATAGAGACACCCGAAATGGGTTACACACATTGTACCCATGTGGGGAATCGAACCCAAGTCTTCTGAGACTGAGAGACAAGCCAATGCTATAACCACTAGTGTTGGGAATTGGTTGAAATCTCACAATTGATGATTGCTTCATTACCAACTAACAATCAGTAAAAAAAATTGGTTATCGCCATTTTTCAGATTTTCCTATCCAGATTGTTATTGCAGATATGTATAACAAATGCAACCTGCTACTTTTCAAGTGATGACTAATATATCATGAACACAAACATCCAAGAGTCTTCAAGAAATATTCAGTCATGACTTTTCAGTTAGTGAAGTGGGTTTTCTAAGAATTAAACTAGTTTTCAGACCCTGACAACTTCAAGATATGTTCCATCGTGAAGCGCTTCAAAGTCTAAAACAGCAGTTCCAAAATTGTCTGTGTTCGATTATGAGAAAATGTGATTGAGTGTTTGGTCGCTTGGTCACTTCGACACCACTAATAACCACTAGGCTACTCCCTCCGCCCCAAGTGTCAAATATCATTGTGTTAGTATCTAGCAGTGTCATACACACCAGGAACCGGCTGAGTTTCTGCTGAACTCGAGTCGAGCCTCGACACTTTCCTCTCCTTCTTCAGCTGCTCTCCAGTGGGGTCCTGCAATACCAGTTACCATGGTTACAACATCCTGAGGCCAGACACATTTATTCCAACTAATTCATTCAACACAAGTGAAAATTAACTACTAAGTCTGTGAGAGGAATTAACATTTGGTCCATCATTCAAAGCAGTGTAAAATTAAGCTCACTCACTCACTCTTGTCTGAGACCAGTAACAATCTGGATGGATTAGTTGCTTTCATTACATTTAAATCTAGTCAGTTCACAATATCGCTGATCTGAAATGAGCTTTGCACAAGATGGATATGAACAACGACTGTCTACCTTGAGTTAGTGGTGATCCGATTAATTGAAATAATCGAGGATTGGTCCCAGTGACTAAACGACCAAGCAATCGATCATGTTTTCTCATAATCGAACACAAACAATTCTGGAACACTTGTTTTCATCAACAATATTTTTCACAAGGTTGGTTTTGTCTGTTACATTTCATAAGCACTATAAGCTCGCTCCAAGTCATGATTGAATTTATCTTAATGACACCAAGAAATTTAAATCCCTATCATACTAGTCATCCTTTAAAGATGTGAAATTTTGCCAAAACCCCCAAAATAACTACATGGTTTTTTCCTTATTTTTGTGCATTAACAATTTTCGATGATTGATCGATGGTAATGAACCAATCATCAATTATGAGATTTTAAACAATTCCCAACACTACCTTGAGTGAGTGAATTTAGTTTTATGTCGCTTTTATAAAAGCAATATTCCAGCAATATCACAGCGGGAACACTAGAAATGGACTTCACACATTGGACCCATGTGGGGAATGGAACCCGAAGTCTTCCATGTGATGAGTGAACGCTTTAACCACTAGGCTACCCCACCACCGAAGAAGCCATCTTCTTCCTTTATGTCCCAAGATTAACTGCAAATCTCAAGAACAACACTACCATACCCTCATTTTCCTATAGGAATATTTGTGTTTGGCAGACTTGTGTCTATTTGACAAAAGCTTTAATTCCACAAACATAAATGACTAAAACAATTTTAAGTGGAGACACTTGGTACTTACGCTTTGTTTTCTGTAGAAGGTAAGGCCATCTAATATCTTTGTCTTGTTTTTCTTCAACTCTATTGCAATCAACTCCTAAAAATAAAACAGTAAATCTAATTTTATGTAAAATGCAAATATTACATCTAGGTAATTAGCTGAATGCCAAGAGGTGAGGTGAAATTGGGTTTTACGCCGCGGTTTGAGAATATTTCACTCATATGACGACGCGGCATGCATGCATGTATGTATGTGCGACTGCTTGTACTAGCCCAGACTTAAGCTGTTTTATAGTGCTAGCCCACTGAGATACCATGCCGCAGTGAAGCATGAATACCCCACTCAGACACATTTATACTGACTCCTCGGAAGCCGTACTCAGTCCTTGTTGTACCCATTAATGCCAAGCCTGGCAGTGACCAACAAGTACCATATTTTAACGTCTTTTGGTATGACGCGGTCGGGGTATTGAACCCACGACCTTCCGCTCTCCTGGTGAACACTCTAACCACTACACCACGGAGGCGGTCAGCTGAATGCCAAGACTATTTTTATGATGGTGGCCTGTAAAAAGAGAAATGTAGACCCGAAAACCTAGTGTGCACTGTGCCTGATGACAAGCACTCACTCCATACCATGACCTCAATATACAGCTATTTCTGTTCATACTACAAACAAAACACATTGTATACATTGCTGAATAGTAGGGCTGGGATCATTCACCGATACATCACGATACATTTACGTTTGATACAGCTATCGTATCGACGACTGGTGTATCGATACAAAACGATACACAACTTTTTTTCAAAACAGTATTATCTTAAACATGTTAAAGTACATATTTAGAGAAACATACGCAAGTATGATAGAGTTACTTGTTTGTTTATTACAATAGTGTTATTGTTATACACAAATACCTTGAAATAAATCATCTTAAATCTTAATACTGTGTCATTCTTTCAAGGTGTATGTATCGTGATATGTATCGTATCGCAGGTAAAATATCGCGATACGTATCATATTGTGACATAGTGTATCGTTCCAGCCCTACTGAATAGGGGAAACAAAACCTCTTTTGATCTTGACATTATCAACTATGTGTAACAAGCCATGTTTAGTGATATCATCCTCTTTGGCTACAGTCTTAAGAGAGCCCTGTAATGCAATAAAACAAATCTGTGGTAGGAGCAGGTAGACAGTCTGTTGAAATAGTGTTCTACGTAAAACATCGGTAACCTGTTTACTGGTACCAGTGAGAATTCCCCCAGAGGAGGATTCTTCATTTTGGGTACAGGTTTTGCCTGCCATTTCCTGTTGTCTGTTTAATGCTATTCTTGTGTGTGTCAAACTTAGATCAAGCATTTGTGATTAAGTATGCCCTGAAGTAGCATGAAGTTACCTTTTTGAGCATGTTTACTTGCCTTTCAAGAAATGGGCAAAATATGTCATTTAGTCAAAACACCACAGAGATGTATTCATTGAGAATAAGAAACAGAATACAGTGGTATAAGAAGATTATAAGATTTTCAAGATTTGGAGACTCAATGACAATGTCACATTAAATATCATATTGTTCAAATTTGTATTGATAAAATAGAGAGTCGCATATAAAGTGAATATGCCCCCAAGCATCTTATCTCCTGCTAAATCACTGCCACGATAATCTCAGGGATATTTCTCATTAACATTAAATTGAAATAGTTTGACATGATACTTAATTTGTAATTTACTACCACACATACGGCACACGGTACATACAACAGATATCGAATAGATTTTAATGTAACATTAGACGATTGAACAGATCAGACATCAAATTGAAACTGATTTCAACTTACCTTTGGCCTTTGTACGCCTGCACCACTTATGAACTGCCATAATGCTCGATTGTTGAAACTAGATAACATCGAAAGGCTCCTTATACATCCAGTGGATAAAAAAGTGTGCTTAGTACGCAAACCAAGTAACACTTTCTCTTCGGGGTCTACGAAAACATTCACTGCACGAAAACTGAAGTACTTGTTTTCTTTTAAGATGTTGTTTAAACAGGACACAAGAAGCACTTTACGTTTGAATAGATTATTTGCCAGGGCTCTAAATTAAACACTGTATTATCGACAATACGCATGTTACCCTAATTTTAGCACAAACAACATTTATATGCAAATGATATTCCAACGTTACCTCTCCACGCCTCCCGCCATTATTCAATAATGGCTCTAAACAACGCTAACATCAACAAGTATTTGCAAGCGCTTCCCCTTAACGCTGTGAGGAGAATGTGACCGCTAGACTTCGGCGAAAGAGATATTTTCTCATTCGTAATGCGAATACCACTGTGCAACTATACCATTCCAATGCATATTTTTAAAAAGTTGATGATTTGAAGTGGTCATATTGGTCATAACCACCGGAAAAATCCATTGGTGGTGATAAAGCAACCAAGATAAGATAAGAAAAGATATTTTAAAGTATAAGATAATTTTATCATACCGGAGGAAGAATGCACAAACATATACACAATGAAACTGACATGATTCAAATACAATTAACCACATAGGTAAGAGGCTGAATAATTCCAGTAGTTATCACATGATGATGATTCAAAACGTGTTGCATTCACGAATACTGGGTGGTATGAAAGAGTGTTGGGCTCTGTTTTGAGGGAAGGTAATCGAACGCGGCGTCGAGAAGGAAGTAGTTCAAAATGTAGTCTGTCTCACAGTCCCTTTGAACCAAAAATTATTTTCCCTTATGCGCAAATGTTAAAGCCCCAAATGAAGCAAGTCTAGATTTCCCAGGTTCTCCGAACTCACTTGGAGCCCTTTCAATATAAATGGGTTTATGTTTTACCATCAAAATTATATATATTCAGGGACTATTCAAAATGGTATGATAAAATATGGGAACTATCAATTCTGACATTTAGTTGCCTTTTGACAATAATCTATGTGGGTTCACTCAATTTAGCTAGAGTCTTCCTAAAAAGGTCTTGTTAAGACAACATTGCACTATGGCTAGGTGAGAGATGAAGCGTGAGCCTTTGTTCTAGGGCTATAGTCTATATCTACAATGCGACACGATTGAAGATGTATGCAAGTGTGGAATCCAGGAACTATTATTGTGGGGCAAGGTTCCTCCCCTGTAAAAATTGTTATGGGTAAAGTTCCTGTGGGTAAAGTTCCATGTGGGCAAAGCTCCTGTGGGCAAAAAGTTCCTGTGGGCAAATTTAACGTTACGCGTCGCCGATATAACTAAAATTTGCGGCTATATAACCACCGGTATACGTCCCCAATTCGGCAAACACAGTACAGTTATCCCCTAAATGGATGAAGGGGATATCCCCCGGTCACTAACCACGACTAGGGCGGTGGCGTAGTGGTTAGCGCGTTCGGTCGTCACGCCGAAGACCCGGATTCGATTCCCCACAAGGGTACAATGTGTGAAGCCCATTGCTAGAATATTGCTAAAAGCTGCGTAAAACTAAACTCACTCTCTCACTCTAACCACAACTGTGTGATGCGCACATAAAATCGTTACACCTCTGCCGGGCCAAATACGGATTTTTATCTTCGAAAGGTGTTCGGGCGATACCATAAAATTTTAATACATTTTGTTCGAAGTGAAATACAGATACACAGATTTAATTGATGATCCAATGATAATGTTTCCACGGCCATAGGGTTTTGTCTACCTATATCGCGGCCGAGTCCTAGAGACCAACTGGAGAAACACGTGATCTTGTACCAACAACCCAATATGTCTGGAGGGCACCTGGGGCATGAGTCAGCGTTATATTAATGTTATGTAAATATTCCCAAAATATTTTCCCAGAGTTTGGTATATGGAAACCTGAAGAGGGGATGGTGTCATAGTTTCCAAGTGTGCGCACAGCTAAGCGCTTCATTGAGGTAGTAAGTGGTTGATCAAAACGTTTCGCTCGCCACGCCGAAGACCCGGGTTCAATTCCCACATGGGTACAATGTAAAGCCCATTTCTGGTGTCCCCGCCGTGATATTGCTGGAATATTGCTAAGAAAGCGGCGTAAAACCATGCTCACTACACTGCACTTTGGGTTTACCAAAATGCCAGCAACTGAGATTCTGAGAATGGTCTATATCCTACACACGTCAACATTATCGGACAAGGCACCGTGTGTGTAGTGTTTATAATATAGGACCAAACACAATCTAAACAGTGTGCATAATCCCGGACACTGTCAAATGCGAGGATCAGTCTAAAATGATCAACGTACCTAGTAAGGGCTGAACGGAGTGGTACACATGCCCTGAACATGGATATATATTTACTTTCTCACGTTAAGGTGCGAGATAAGATGCATGGCACGCTTCAGGTATATATGTATAAATATACGTGTTACTCAAGAATGTTTCTTGACGGATGATACAATAGACGACCTCTCAAGACAGACCCGTGTCACTTCTACAATGCAGTAATGAATACGTGATATATGAGCGTCATTGACTGGTGACTTGCGCGTTATACCTACTTGACCTGTGTATGTAGGTATGTGTGTAGAGACTGGAGCCAAGCACCTGTGACTAATTCCATGCAAAGGGATATACCACACTTGTGTTTTGACACGGGCACACCTCGATATCAACCGTGAGTCTCGAAACTGTGTCACTGGAATCTCCCCATTTTTAAAAAGTGTCAGTGAAAGTTTAAACACCGCGTTATAGAACAGGCGACCAGGTGACAGCCGGGTCTCCGAGTTTGGCCTTTATATCGAGGTTGTTGTGAAGGACATGGGCTGTGCGGTCTCTTGTTGAGGGAAATGAGTGTTGTGGACTGGACAGCGGTCGACTGAGGTTGAAGAGCGTTCACGAAGTGGAGTTTGGTGTATGTGATGACGTGACCTGTGACGGAAAGGTGGACGCCGCCACAGAGTTCCAGATGTTCTGCGACATGTTGAGGCCATGCAAGTGCTGACTTTAGCCTTAACAATGAGTCAAGCAGGTGAGACGAACACACATATTTATTGCTCTGATTTTACCATGTTTAAATTTATTTACTCTTGTTGTATGGAAGGAATATAGCTATAGTTAGGTAATTAACGTATTTACGCCTTCACAATAGTGCCATTGATCACAGACCAAACATTTAACGAAGCTACGTTTTACAAATAATCAACACGTTAAGTCTTCACAACAGTAACGCTTATTATAAATCCAGCATATTATGGATTGGCGGGTGAGCTTTTAGCAATATTCCAGCAATATCACAACGGGGACACCAGAAATGGGCTTCACACATTAAAATTATGTGGGGAATCGACCCGGTCTCGGACGCGACGAGCGGACGCTTTAACCACTAGGCCACCCCACAACCCCCAGCATATTGTGAGCACGTATGGTTTCATATTTATTATCAATATCTGATAATATATACACTACATACATTTACAACGTTACGACTTCACAATTGATTAACACAGCCTTTACAAGTGGTATTCTATCGGTTAAAGCGTTCACGTCACGCCGAAGACCCGGGTTCGAATCCCCACATGGGTACATTTGTGTGAAGCCCATTTCTAGCGTCCCCTGCCGTGATGTTGTTGAATATTGCTAAGCGGCGTAAAACCAAACTCAGTCAGTCAGTCAGTCAGTATTTACAACATTTCACCACCTCATATAAGCATCAAATAAATTTTACCAAGTTACGACTTAGTATTAATTAACCCAGTTACGCTTTTGAAACAGTAACTTCACCAGAATATATATGTAACATCATTTCAAACCTGACCACACCGAGAAAGACTCCATTGAATGTATTTAATGTTAATTCAGACATGGAATATGACTAGTGAGTGAGTGAGTATGGTTTTACACCGCTTTAGCAATATTACAGCAAGATCACGGCGGGGACACACATTGTACTCATATGGGGAATCGAACCGGCTTTCGGCGTGACGAGCGAACGCTTTTAACCACTCAGGCTACCCCACCACTCCTGGAATATGAATAGTGAAGTAATATATCACTAAGTTTCACAGTAACACCACCATCCTATTACGTACAGATGTAGTGATCGTACACTCTATGAATGAGACCGTTGATGTGTTTTGCTATTGCTAGTCCTGAACGGAATGCACCTTGCAGGAAATCAACAGCCTCCCAGGCAATAATATGAAGGGTATATATCACGGTTTACCAGTCACTAATATTATCGTCCAATATTATTGGAGACGCCAACAGACCGATAGTAATATATGAAAGATAGGTTTACAAAGGTCTTCTGGCTATAGGGCCTGATGAGCCAGAACGCGACTCTCACCAAAGATCGAGAGAGCTTCTCGTGTATTATTCAAGTGTATTTCTCGAGTTCGACTCCAGTAAGAACATGTGACAAACTGACAAGGTCCTTGTGCCACTTTTGTAGTTTGTGTTTGTAGCTGAAAAAGAGTTTGTCTTATAGCTCGGTGGTGAAGACACGATCGCCGAATATACGCAATGCTCTAACGAATTATACCGACCCAGAAACCCAGTAGCAATTGCAGATCTGGCCTTTGTTTCTATGCAAGTGCTGTAGGTATGTACATTGGAGTCAACACAGCGACTCGAGCGCCGTGACAAGACGATCTAGCCTAGTCCCACACATACTAGTCTCTCTCCGCCGTGGTCGGTCAAGCTTAAAAAGACAACCGGAATGTCAACAGAAAGTGAAAATGACTCTGATGACCCATTTTCCGAAAAACAGCCGAGTCGTGACGAGTGTGTTGTTGGATTGCAGTCGTCGTATATGACGTCACGTAACTGTGTTAAGCCAAACTGTGACCATTATCATAATGTAAGAGCAGCATTTTTATTTTCTGTGTTTCTTATCGCCCGACCGACACCTTTTTTCATTCCGACACCGCCGACTCGAACCTAAAACGTACCGCCTTGTCATATATAAAATATTTATCTTCAATTAGTTGCAGCCACAAGGCCAAAGAACGCGAGAAATAGTAATGAGAATTACAATAACAGAGAATCAAGAACATTATTAGGATAATTTTGTCTTTATTAAGTTTCTCTTTTTTCCCCACCGACCGACTCATGTCCATGTTTTACTTGGAACACAAAAATAAAATGATGCCTTAATACAGAGCTCTAATGAAAAGCCAGAGACTGTATATGTTACAGGCAATGTGTACGACCATCAATTTGAGGGACGGTGGGTAGCCTAATGGATTAAAGTGTCCCCTCGTCACGCTGAAGGCCTGGGTTCGATTCCCCACATGGGAACAATGTGTAAAGACCATTTCTGGTGTCCCTCGCCGTGATATTGCTGGAATATTGCTAGAAGCGGCGTAAAACTAAAAAATTCAAACCAAATCGATGGCCATTTTCCTCGAATTTATCATGCTCCTTGCAAATTTCGTACAATTCGTACAAGATTACCAGTGAAAATATTCAATGTCACAATAACTGTTACCTCTGTGTATAATATGCAAACCCATGGCGACTATGTTCTGTTGTGTTATCTGTTGGAAACACATATATTTTCTCGACGCGCACATTGTATGGGTTATGCCGTCATGACTGAATTGACTGCATATCGACTATACCTAGCGGGGAATGTTACACGTCTTCTTGGTGGGATCTTATTTTCAAAACAGTGATCTTCTTTAGCATAATGAAATCTTGCCTCTTGCCAAAATGTCACGCGTTGCAAGGTAACAGTTTTCACCTCGACTGCTTCCTAGTGCTATCTCCCTGACGTGTAAAGAAACAAGTCATATAATACTGTGATACTAGTGTAGAGTGAGTGAGTGAGTGAGTTTAGTTTTACGCCGCACTCAGCAATATTCCAGCTATATAGCGGCGGTCTGTAAATAATCGAGTCTGGACTAGACAATCCTGCGATTAACAGCATGAGCATCGATCTGCGCAATTGGGAATCGATGACATGTGTCAACCAAGCCAGCGAGCCTGACCACCCGATCCCGTTAGTCGCCTCTTACGACAAGCATGGGTTACTGAAGGCTCATTCTAACCCGGACGTTCACGGGTATACCAGTGTAGAACAGGGGGTGGTAGGGTAGCTTGGTTAAAGCGTTCTCTCGTCACGCCGAAGATCCGCATGGGCACAATGTGTGAAGCCCATTTCTGGTGTCCCCCGCCGTGATATTGCTGGAATATTGCTAAGAAAGCGGCGTAAAACCATGCTCACTAGTGCAGAACAGGGCAAGATGTGTCGGAAGTTGTAGTTGCAACTGCGTTTCTTTTTTGTCTGCCTATTTCTTTGTTTTTCAATAGGGATCACGAGTGTGTCTACCTCCTGATAGGTAATAATTACAAAGAACATATTAACCGTGTAAGAAATTAATTTCGCTACCGTAGTGAAGAAGCCGTCAGCGCAATGTTTCTGGTTTAGCTTCCGGTCCAGGACGTTTGATAGTTGACTCTCAAACTGAGTTCGTTAGATCGCGTGTCCTATCATCGATCAAGTTTTATTACACAATCAGTCTCGAATTCAACTTTTAGAGAATGTTCTCGAACTCCAATCTAAACACTCCGATACTGGGACTTGTTTGTTTCAAGAAATCAAACGCCTCACTCGGCTACATGACGGTCTGTGGATGATCAAATCAGGACAAGACAATCCGGTGATTGACATCATGAGCACAACACACATCTGGAATACGATGACATGCACTAGCCAGGTCAGCGATCCTGATCACGTGACCCATTTAATCGCATGGATTTCTGGGGCATAAACGACCATATTACCCCAACTCGCCACGGTCGGTTAATAGATCTGTATCAGCGACAGTCCTGACTTCATGGGGTTTTTTTCTGACTGCCTGACAGATGATATTGAGGGAAGAGATGATGTATTTATGATAGCGTCTCATTTCTGGCGTTATCGTATTGGTTGATTGATTAATGGGGCGTTTATGGGTGTGTTTATGCATGTACAGTAGAATACTTTTATAACGAACACGGATATACCGAACTGACGGCTATAGCGAACTGTTTTAAAAGTCCCTAATAAACCTTATACAGTAGATACTGTATGTCATTTGCCGTGTCATCCACATACAGAGAGTGACTGAAAGGTGGTTTATTACACAGTCAGCAATATTTAAGTTGTATAACCAAATGATAAAGTCTGGGTCAAGCGATCCTGTGATTTATAACATGAGCAGCCGGTCCGGTCATCCATTGTGCCAACTAGATCTTTATTTATATCAGCTCATTAGCGATCTCCACATATACAACGTGTACGTAGAAAAACAATTGATAAAATTCAGCATTGAATTTCAAATCCTTTTTTATATTTTGTCTCAGATCTACTGCTACCGTATCCGCCATGATTGTTTATAGCAAACTATTTACTTTCAGTCGTTTTTCTGAAATCTTTCTAGAAGTGAGGGAACGGAGAAAGATGCATGTATATCATTTCTAAAAAGAAATCACATTTTCAATAAAATACTACAATAACATCTAGTCTGAGAAATGATCATATTTTACATAAAAACTGTTCCTAAATAATAATGATAAAGTATAATGAAAATGAGCCAAGAGACTTTCCTTATTTTAAGAAACTGTGGTAATGGACACTTGCCACATATTTTAGACTTGCAAAGGCTTTCTTGGATGTATTTGTTTGAGGGTCTGTATGACAGACTTACAAAATACCAAACGTACGAGAATTTATTTTCTTTAGAATTAGATACTCTGCATTAATATTGGTATTTTTTAAAAAACTTTGTGTACAATTTTACGATTGGAAAATAGCAGGATAAAAGTATTCACAGCAAATTAATAACTGACTGACTGACTGAGTTTGTTTTTACGCCGCTTTTAGCAATATTCCAGCAATATCACGGCGGGTGTCACCAGAAATGAGCTTCACACATTGTACCCATGTGGGGAATCGAACTCGGGTCTTCGGCGTGACCAGCGAACGCTTTAACCAGTAGGCTACCCCACCGCCCTACTTAAAGGTCACATGCAACCAAAAAATCAAACATAATTAAAACACAATTATCACTTATTCATGACATATAATATACATTGCTGTTTATGAAAAAACATATAAACAAAATTATAAGCGTTCAATCGCAAATCAAAAGTGCAATATTTTGTACTTGGGTTTTTCCTTCCCAAGAAATGAAGCAGCCGGGATACCGAACCCAGTCAGAGCGGGTGGGTGTGCACTCAAGTGTAACGGCTGGTTCATTTGCAGATGCCCTGACGGCTCATTGTGTGTGTATATAGAGAGAGATGTTGGGTTTTGTAAATACATGCTCAATTTTTTGTGTATAATATTTTGCAATTAACAGACATCATAACATGTCATGTGTACAAGTATCACACCTGCCTGTCTGTGTAATTACACAATGACAACAACAGAGACCGAACTGGGGCCATAAATCAAATGTGTTTTGTTTATGGTGCATAGCCTAATTGGTGTTAAGTTCAAATTGCATGTGGTCAGTGATTGAAATTGTGTATTAAATATTGTCATTAGCAGACGGGAGGGCAGATACATAGGTGTCAATAAAACAGACATTGAGTTTTGTCTGTGAAAACGACATATCTATTACAGTTAGAAATTCTGTCAACGCTTAATAATGACATTGCTTTTAAGTATCGAACTGAGAAAGTGACTCGGTAAGAAGAACGTGTGGTGAAATAGACAAATGATATTATATAAACAGTTAAATCGGTAATCAACTGTAATGACATATAAAAAGCTCGCGCCTGTGAATATCAACAAAACATTAGAAAAATAGCTCACACCAAAGCCTTCACCGGACAACCCACTTCCAAGCTGCGCGAACCTATTTCACTGCGCATGTGCTATGAGCGCAGCTCAGCTGTTGAAACCACTTCAATTCCCCCAAGCGCTGGGGGGAAATTAGTGAATCGTTTGAACTCCGATTTCGCGCGGTTTTTTTCATCACGTTATTTTCAATCCTTTATAAGTTGAATTTGCATTTTTGATAATTTGTTTCCGGTAAGTCCATACCGAAAGGTAACAGAATCTGCAAAGTTGTGTTTTACGTTGCATGTGACCTTTAAGCAGAGGCATTTGAGGTCTGTAGCGCTACAAAGTGAAATGCGTCTTAACATCTGCTGGCCAACCAAGCCTCGCCTCGATTGTAAACCTTGTTCTTGCATCACACCGTTCACACGTGATCGCAGAGCTACGACAGTCGTAGGTCTTCGTTAAAGTATGTGAGTTACGATCACCTTAGTGCTACGACAGTCGCAAATCTACGTTAAAGTATGTGAGTTACGAGCAACCTTAGTGCTACGACAGTCGCAAAATCTACGTTAAAGTATGTGGAGTTACGATCACCTTTAGTGCTACGGCAGTCGGTGGTCTTAGTTAAAAGTATGTGAGTTACGATCACCTTAGTGCTACGACAGTCGCAAATCTTCGTTAAAGTATGTGAGTTACGATCACCTTTAGTGCTACGACAGTCGCAAATCTACGTTAAAGTATGCGGGAGTTACGATCACCTTAGCGCTACGACAGTCGCAAGTCTTCGTTAAAGCATGTGAGTTACGATCACCTTTAGCGCTACGACAGTCGTAAGGCTTCGTTAAAGTATGTGAGTTACGATCACTTTAGCGCTACGACAGTCGCAAGTCTTCGTGTTAAAGTATGTGGAGTTACGATCACCTTTAGCGCTACGACAGTCGTGGCGGCTTCGTTAAAGTATGTGAGTTACGATCACCTTTTAGCGCTACGACAGTCGTAAGGCTTTCGTTAAAGCATTGAGTTTCTGATAAACCTTGGCGCCACGATGGTATCTTTGAAACGGAAGATGCGAGAGGTTAAGATCAACGCCCAGTTTCATTAGGGTAACAATAACGCGTAATTAACGAAGTCATGGAGCCTAACCAACCGGTTCATCAAGTCATCTCTCGTGATACAAGAACAGGTTGCTGGGAACCTTCCTAACCCGGAATCACGTCAGATTAGGTATTAGTGAGACCACACATTGAGCAGGTCGTGTTAGTCATAGATGTCTAAAGTTCAAGGGCTTAAATGTGCCTGAGAGAACAGCGATTCAGGCACGTACATGAATATAATTAGACCAGCATTAATTAATTTATATTAATCTGATTACGGGCTAATCCCAAGGTAGGTGCATAACAGCAGCTCAAAGCTCGTGGGCTCAAAACCAATCCTAATAATAATTAGGTTGTTAAAGTAGGTTAACCAATAAACGTGTTTTATTTCTTTGAGTGGCATTTAGAAGTTGGTGTGGATGAACAACGAGGAGAGTTTTATGGATATACAACTTCTTTAACATAATTTCAGCGATGTTTCCGTGTAGCTTCTAACACCGTTGTCAAGCAAGCAAGTGATGTACAATACTGAAGGCTAGGTTTATATATATATAATAAACTTTGAACAGTAAATCATTGATGCTGCACAATTGAGGTTGATTTACAAGGTTGGAGGATGTTTACACAAGAAGACATTTGTTACACAAACAGAATAAGCTATGGGGGGATTATAGGGATGAAGTCAGTGATATGACAGACAGGAGAATAATGGGATTAAGATTGCTTGGTGATGAGTTGGTTGTAGGCAGTGGGGATGTAATATCCTTGGTCTCTGTTCATGGCCGGTTGGAGTCTCTTGATGTGAATGGCTTCTAGTAGTTTTCTGATCTTGTAGTGGGTATGATTACTGGTGACTACATTGATGCTGTTCTAACGGATGTTGTGGTCTAGGTGAGTTTGGTGTGGTCAGAGATGGCGGATTTGGAGTCTTTCTTCTTCACAGAGGATTGATGTCCTTTGATTCTTACAGGAAGTGGGGTGAGGGTGTTCAGGGCTCATGCAAAACGTTAACTTCAATGTGGTCTTTAGTCATTTTCAAAAGTTCAGGAGGGGGATCCGCCAATAGTACGAGTCTCCACAGTCACATATTAAAGACGTGTTTTATTAGATGCTTGATTGGCATTTTAAAAAGATGATATTTGATGAATATAGATGCTTGTTACATCTTCTTTCTTTATTCGAGTTTGGAGTTTCTCTCCTCTGATCATCAGGTGCAAAACTGAACAGTAACTCAGTTTTACCTGATGATGGGGCCAGAACAAGCCCTGAAACGTTGTACTCAAGAATAAAAAGAAGATGTAACCCAGAAAAAATCTCTATGTTCAACGTGTTTTATTGTTGAAAGGTAACGGACCCGTCGCTGGTAATACCATTCCATCCATTGTTTATGAAGAGAATGGGTGAGTGAGTATTGTTTTATGGCACAGCAGCACTATTCATTGTATTTCCACGTAAAATATACTCATGGAAACGAATAAGGGAACACATGAAAGTACAAGTGTTCCGTTGTTCTTTTCCAGGTTTCTTCACGAGGTATGTATTGCACTGTGTGGTGAAAGTCTGGAATAAATAAAGGAACACTTGTACTTCCACGTGTTCCTTTATTTGTTTCCATGAGTATATTTAAGCTGGAGTATTCTGGTAGTTGATAGTATGAGTAAAGTTCCTTGCAGCAGGGGAGCGATACCGCCGTCAGCCAGTTAGGCTTTATGACACAAATGTGGTGTTGCGAGCCCTCTTACCCACACATGGAGTTAAACTATATGCGTGTCAGACTGAATATAGAATTAATTCAGTTCTGAATATTATTTGGATATGGGTAACACGACGATGATACCGTTTTAGTTATTACACTCACTGACACTGACGTTCGGCAAATTCATAATAAACATATGAGTTGGAGTGAGTGAGTGTGTGATTTTAGTTTTAACGCCGCACTCAGCAATTTTCCAACTCTATGGCGGTGGTCCGTAATAATCGAGTCTGGACCAGACAGTCCAGTGATCAACAGCCTGATCATCGATCTATGCAATTGGGATACGATGACATGTCAACCAGGTCAGCGAGCCTTACCACCCGTTTGTCGCTTCTACGACAAGCATGGGTTACTGAAGATCAAGTCTAACCCATACGAGTTGAAGTGACGTCACTGACACTTATCTTCGGGATATCGACGTTGAACACTCAAACATTGAATAATTGAAATAAATAGACTTACATTGAGTAAATGATTTTGATTTAATTAACACGAACTCTAGCAAGGTAAGCTGGAATGCAATTGTGTGCATGTGACAATCTGTCAATAATTTTGTATTTTCTACTTCCAGACAGAGAAGCCGGAGATATGTCTGAAATTCTGAAAACAGTGTCTACGTTTAACCCAGAGCATGTATCTGAAGTTGTATTGACAGCTTCAAACGAACAAGAAAAGTCCTCAGTTGAATCTCAGTGTCAGGAGTTATTCAGCCCTGGGTTGAAGAAAACATATAGACAGGTAGATTCAAAGCCGTCATTAAAAGACGAGTTCGAGCCCCTGTTGAGAGTTCCGCCCGGTGATGTGACGGATGCGGGTCTGACATTAAGTGAGAACATCGGATCACGTGTTCGGAAGCTGGTCCAGGTGGTGATAGACTCGCTGATCAGCGTCAGGACTCAGGATGAGGATGACCAGCCCTATCGCAAGACAGAGTGATCTCTAGTGGAATAAACAAATACATTTGTACAAACCTCATCAACATTGTCGTGATGCGTGTTTAAGACAATACTGTACTCTTATACTGAAGAACATAAATAAAGAATCGGAATATCCCTTTCAAAACCTGTAAGAATTGTCTGCCAATCGCGGAATCGATTTACGACTATATCTTGAGCATGTGTTTATGGGTGAGTGAGTTAGGTTTTACGCCGCTTTTAGCAATATTCCAGCAATATCACGGCGGGGTTACCAGAAATGGTTTCACACATTGTACCCATGTGGGGATTCGAAACCGGGTCTTCGGCGTGAAGAGCGAACGCTTTAACCACTAGGCTACCCCACCGCCCATGTGTTATGAACCCGTATCAACTAGTGCTATACCATAACACGTCCCTCTGAAAGCACCCATCATAAACACGAAAGCACCCATCATAAACACGAAAGCACCCATCATAAACACGAAAGCACCCATCATAAACACGAAAGCACCCATCATAAACACATGCAAAGGCTAGTCAACTGTTGGAAATACGGCAACATACAACACCAGTCGAAGGAGGGAATTGCATCTGTCATTAGTTTAGTCACTGGAGCGCCAAATTGGAAACAAAACTCAACATGTGGGCGAATAATGTTTTACGCCGCCGTTTGCAATGTAGATGTACTAGCAATACCACGTCGGGGGATACCAGAAGCTGGTTTAACACACTGCAACCATGTGGGGCATCGAACTCAGGTCCTCGCCGTGCCAAGTGAACGCTTCAGTCACTACTCTACGTCCAACTCAACATGATTGCCATAAATTGTTCTGAAAGCTTTACGGAGACCCTAATGTTGTAATCTTAATATACAACCTAACAGAAGTCGTAGAGCGCACTTTGAAATTTTGGTAAAAGAACCTACTTGCGAGTATATTAAAAGTTGTAAAGTGTCAACACCCAAGGCAGGAGCTCTTGGAATGTTGATCGACATAAAGTGAAAATAAAGAGCAAGTCACCCCTAGTCGTATGGAGAGTAGTTTGTCACGGAGTTTCTATGTATAGGTATTAATTATGACATTTCTAAATTGTGAAACACACGATAGTTTCACTTGTCTCTTTTATTTCAAGTTCTGGGGGCACCCAGTGGAATTTAATTGGGCATATGATTAAATAATATCGCCTCACGGATACATAGAGAATACTACACGAGGTCTCATTACATACGAATTATACGAAACGAGTGTCCTTCCTATGGTATCTGACCGAGCGAAAGCGAGGTCAGATAACATAGGAAGGTCACGAGTTTCTAATTCGTATGTAATGAGACCTCGTGTGGTATTTTATTTATTACCCACGTCTTACATGCTTTAAATTGACAAAATAGCGTATTTTTGTTAGGTTTTTTGTTTCAAACCGAAACCGGTTTCATAAAGAGGTTGCGGAAGAGTTTTGTACTGTAGTGCAATATTTGCATGACGTCACACTGTAATGACGTCACTGCCTTGGTAACCGACGTCACGATGCATGTCAGTTGTCATCGCCTCGTACAGCCTCCTACAGTAAACTACTCCGTAGCACCTCGTTTCTTGGTTTCCAGTTGCTTCATTCGGCTAACATCACTGGTGGAAACATTGCGTTTATGTTTTTCGACGGATATAATGTCTCAGTTCGACTCGCAATTAAACAGCGACACGGCAACGTTCGCAATGTTTACATTCCACAATGCATATAAGTTGTAGAATGAATGAATTCACGTGTTTCTTCTGAATGAAAAAATAGTTACGTCAGAATGTGACCTTATTGAGAGGTCATCGGTTATCCAATCAAATCGTTAGAATCTCAGGTCAAATCGTTACGACACAGGGTCAACGCGATACGACACTCGTGTGACGTACGAGATTACGAGATTATGCAACTACCAATACGTTGACCTCGTGGAAAAATAAACTTCTTTTTCAAAGTCTCGTTTATATGCATAAAGAAACTGGTGCAATTGGTGTCCGTGGGGTGCCAACTTCTTGTCTACATATCTTACCACAAACCTTTCGATGGTATTAATGGGTCCAGCATTTCACATACGGTTTTCACCCTAACATGATATTTCTTTTTTTCTGACTCCTTGTCCTGAGCCTCATTGAACCCCCAAAAGACTAATTTGTATGTGTTGTCATTGTCACCACGTTACGCATCAAAGGCGGTATCGATCAAAGAAGGGAGAGTTTCTTTAAGTTCGTCGTTTGGCATAGTGGTGTACAACGTTAGAAAATAAAATGTTTGCACAAAACTGAAATTGGTTCTTTTCTGAGAAAAAACAAGTGAGTTGTGTTTGAGATTCCAAATGACATGTATTCTACTTGTTTAAAATATGTGTTTAAAGAAAGTCGATAGTATTGACATAAATCTTCGAGACAGGGATTTGATGGTACATTTCCTGGACCCAGCAATATAGCTTTGTACAGATGTTGTGTGTTCTTTGGGAATCAAATTCCGCTTATTAAAATGGTAAGTATAAATTATTTTACTCTGATAAAACAACAAAAGTAAACCGATCGGATAGGGCCTATAAGTCTCGCGAGGCGCTACTACCGGTACTAAGCTGGTTCTTGGCTCCCTTCTGTGCGCGCCAACTTGCGATATGCGAGACGGGGCCCAGCTTACTTCCGGTACCAGATTTCCGGTGACAAGCGTATATGCTACCATGACATTTAAGTATGTTCGTTTTTGATTGGCTGTTACTGAAAAAAATTAGAAGTGAAAATTTTCAATAACCACTTCTGAGAGCTGGTTCACTGCGCGTAGTGTCAAAACACTACGCAAGGGTAATGAGTGCATATTTAAAACGCGTTTTATTCATGGTGCATATGTAATGGTAGAATGGAGATAATCCTATTGTGTTTACATTTTGGAAGTGATTATAGTTGGTTGAACGCTGCTAAAATAAATGTTTCATTTAGCAGCGTTCAACCAACTATAATCACTTCCAAAATGTAAACACAATAGGATTATCTCCTAAATTCAAGAACCAGATCATGCGCGACCGCCAAATATGACTTTACATGACCGGAGTGTACAACCATGCTTCGTAATAGTTGGCTAATCTAGGGATGATTAGATCGAGATTTTTTATTCCTGCAACAACTTTCGGTTCCTTACTGTCAACAGACAACCATGAGACCATTCGAAAAGGTATGAAACGTTGTTTGTTACCGGAAGTACTAAGGTCTTGCGAAGTGCCGTGACCTACTTACGGGCCCTATTGTCACTAGAGGTGTGACGATACAGAAATTTCACGATACGATATCATGGAACGATACGATTCGATACGATGCATATCACGATATGCTATCTTTAGTTATTTTCTTTTAAACAAGAAACAGTGTAAATTTTGACATAACCGTCATTTTCTGGTGAAAATTCACAATTTTAAGGTCAACGATACATATCACGATACGGAAAAAAGCATCGATATATTTATTGTCAGAAAACAGGATCACGATTATCGATACTACGATATATCGTCACAGCTTTAATTGTCACACAGTTCTCAAATAATGATTGTTGTGATTGTATGAACCACCACTGACACCCCTCGCGTGTCAATTCCTGCAGATGTGGTTGAGGAGGGTCTCTAACTCGAACTTCGCGTCCAAGATATCCGATGGTGTTATATCGGGTAATGTTTGATGGCGTTGAATGGGCAGTGACGGCTCGAGAACGGTGAGGTCTAGTGTTGACATCCATGAATATCGGACAAAGAGGCAAGGGTAAAGTTATTCAAATGTCGCATGCTGGCGATATCCTGAACTTACTGAACATAACGTTGATCAATTGGAGTCCCTATTACTGTAATGAGATTTAACTTGCCTCACACAATCACTGTGCCACCGCCAAAACGTTCAGTTGCATGGATCATCTCCTGGAGATATGCCTCGTTACGGAGCCTGAATCACGCCAGACGTACCTGCCTGTGCTTATCTGATTGGAAGACGTTTCCTCAGACAAACAGCCCACAGCCTCCTTCTGGCCCCTGTTTCACAAAGCGATCGTAGCGCTAAGGTGATCGTAACTCCCATACTTACGACTGTCGTAGCGCTACGATTGCTTTGAGTAACGGGGCCCTGATGGTATATGGGTCATGGAATTGGGCTTGCCAGACGAATAAGGACTCGGTCGTCACGATCAGAGGTCTCCCAGGTCACCCGTAGCCACTTTGCTTCCTTATACGATGACTGATAACCGTGTGGTTCGTTTAGTGAGCACCGATGTTGCAACAGGTCATCCCTGCATCATGCATTACAACAACTTGCCATCGTGTATTTTCTGAAAATCTACGTCTTGTCATGTCAAGAAAAGTTGATTTTTAGTATGACCGTCTTTTAAGTCAGTTGAAAAAATAAATCCACAAACTGCATTTTAGCAATTTATTGCCCAATGTGCTTTGTGTTTTCTCTGAACGGGTCGATCGTCAACCTTTCCAGTCAGTTGGCACCTGTTCTACAGTCTGCTACTCACAGCCAACGTGTTGGCCAATACACTCAGACTTGTCATTTTCCAGCATCCTGCTACTCACAGCCAACGTGTTGGCCAATACACTCAGACTTGTCATTCTCCAGCATGCCAGCATCCCGTGTACGCTCCACATGTTGCATCGCTCCATCATAAACAATTTATGAAATCTGCTACGTCATGAATGTATGGTAATCAGAATCAGTAAGATTGACAGACATAATAGTTCGGAGATATAGCATGACCAGAAATTATTGAGAATTTTAGGAATATGTTTAATTGGATTAATAGTATAAACAACCTTGACCAGCTATCAAGTGCTTGGTTTCATTCAAGAGAGACAACCTGTTAATCCTTTTTCATTAGTTTGTGAAGAGTTATCCCAAAGCAGACGACATTTTCAGTGATCCTCAGTATGGATGATTTAGAGAAGGAAGTTGATTTTAGAGTATTATAACAAGGACATCAGATCAGCTAAAGTGATTTCAAGTAGAACAGGCATCCCTTTGTTCACTGTTTATCGTGTTTTGAAAAATATTGCAAATGGATATGGCATTGAGCACCAGGGAGGCGCAGGTAGGCCCCGAAAATTGATTGTCGGTGACAGGAGGCGGCTTGGTATTCTTGTTTCTAAAAACAAACGAAGGAGTTAAGAAAACTTGACTTATGATTGATAGAGGACCTGTGGCTGCCTGTAAGGAGACAATTAGAACTGAGCTGCATGCAATGGGTTGGCAGAAAAGTCGAGGAATTCCATCACTGATCATAAAACCTGAACAAAAGGAGCGAAGGTTGAACTGGTGCTTCCAGCATAGAAATGTTAACTGGGACAATGTGATTTTCTCAGATGAAAGTTCTGTGTGGCTGTTTCCTAATACATTGATATCTGGACCAAACAAACTGAAAAACCTTTATCAGCGCCCAAAGTACAGTCCGGAATTTAACGTGTGGGGTTGCATATCTGTGTTAGGGGCACCGCCCCTCTGTGTATTTGAAGGGAATATGAACAGTGAGCGGTACACAGATATTCTCGAGGGACATTTACTTCCATCTGCTCACGTGTTCTATGGATTTTTTTTTATTTTCAGCAGGACAACGACCCAAAACATCGTTCAAAGCATTCACAGGCTTGGTTTCGGACCCAAAATATGCCATTATTAGATTGGCCAAGCTATAGCCCTGACCTAAATCCAATAGAACATGTTTGGGGACTTATGAAGGAAAGTGTCAATAAGAAAAATCTGACAACATTGCTGAAATGAAAGAAGAGGTGGTCCGATATTGGGACAGCATGGACCACGACTTTCTAACTTCTTTGATCAGTAGTATGCCCCGCCGCATTGAAGCCTGCATTGCTGCCCACGGTGACTTGACAAAATACTAACGGTTCACCTGTCTTTGAATCTGGAGTTATGTTCTACTAATATTCACATTTAATACGTGAGTAATGAGTGAAAAAATAAATAAAAATTACAATCTTAAATTCTCAATAATTTCTGGTTGTAATCGAATTGAGTCAAAATCAGTAACAACACATTAATTAGTTTGTGCTACTGAGGGGAGGAGGTGAGCTACATGGACATTCGTCAACACCTGTTCTAATACTTGGGAAAATACATTTACATTTCGCGTTACTCTACTTCTTTTAAGGGTATATTTTGTGTATGAAATTGATACTCTTTAAACACGTTTTAAGCAGTGTTTAACGCCAGTAGATATGAAAGAACTTGCAATGCATTATCAATTATCAATGAACGTTTCTGACATATCAGTGACACAAAACACGATCTATTAAGCAAGACTGAATATTAAGCCAGGTATTTGCCCTCTCCTCAATGATGTTCGTGTGGTACACATTCGAGAGTCTCTGAAGGTGAACTGTACTCCATCCACCGTTACTGTTTCCTGTTCCCTTCACCACTGGCAGTGGGACCTCCATCCATGTCCACACACAGAGTATAGGTCGACCCAGCGGTCAGGGACACGCACCTGCGGAACAACACGTCATTCCCCTGACAACGACTCTTCAGTTTCATCCTGGTGTTCAGCAACGGCTCTCCAATCAGCATATTCTCAGAGTTATACACCCTGATATTCACCATGTACACTGTACCAAAGGGTCCGCCATATAGTTGACATCCCTCCAGATGGATGCTCTGAGATGGCACAAACGAGATTGAGTGTGTTCCTGGTCTTGAACTCTCAAAACACGATATGTGTTGAAACCTTTTAACATATCTTAACGTTTTAGATGTATTTCTGTGTTCTGGGAGGGCTGTTCTCCTCAGTGAATGGTTAAAAGGAGTAATATCAACACTGGAGTTTATATTTCTGTCCACGATGCGTATTCTCTCACTGTCTGTCAGCACTCCCGAGGGACCAACAACGTTCACAAGAAACTCCAGTGACAGACTGGTAAACCGGATCTCATATCGCATCTCCCCAAGGAGCCTCCGTCTGTTCTCAGGCGTGTCACTCACACCTTCCTTCCGACACCGTTCGTTTGTCCAGGACAGCACTGCTTCAAATACATCTTCCTCTTTCGCTTTCATAATATCTGAGTTTAGGAACTTCTTGAGACAGTCTGAGCAAAGATGAACAAATCCCTGAGACATGGTGACTCTCTCCCTCCTTGTGTCAGGACCTCTAGGGCCTTCTGTTCTAGGTCCAGCTCCCCGTAACCATGACACTCCTCCAGGATCTGGCAGACATTGTCCTCTGACAGGGACGACACGAGGAAGGCCACACATAGATCGTACAACGCATCTACATTATATTTCCTGGAGGCGTACATCAACCCCATCACTGTGTCGGCGTTAATGTCCGTCTTCTCTGTGTACACATACCTACAATAAAATGAACAAGAAGGAAACACGGAATGGGTACTGGTTTCTCATGGATGACTGATCATGACACACTGGTAAATATTAGCACGCAAAACTGATTCAGAACAAAACAGAATCATAATAGTATTGGCAAATGCAGGTTTGCATCTTATAAAGATAATTTTATAGTCTGGATATCCAGACGACAGAAGAAAAAAACAAGGCATTACAACCAGGTGGTACTGTAGTTATTGATATGAACGAATAATATTATACAATTATAGACTCTTGTAGAGGTCGATATCGGTTTTTATTGACCTGAGAAAAACAATATCGACCTCGCAAGCTCGGTCGATATTGTTTTTCTCAGGTCAATAAAAACCGATATCGACCTCTACAAGAGTCTATAATTGTTTTATTATATAATGAAAGAGAAACAGGTTTTAACATAAACTTTTAATGCACACATTGTGCCATCTATCCGAGTGATCTGATTGGCTGAAAAGCGGGGGAAGCCCCTTCTTACGGGATTCCTTGTCTATTTTTAGTAACCCAAGTCAATATCGTAATTTATCAGAAAACTCAAGTCAATATCGTGTTTTGTAGTCAATCATGTGACGGTCTTTTGACCAATCGTGGTACAGGAAAAATACTACCTATATAATAATCTGGTATATACTATAGTCTGTTTGCAGTAAAAACGTACCGATGAATTTCACTTTAAACAAAAACATAAATCAAATAAAGTGAAATTAAGATTGCGAATCCTCATAATTTTACCTTGCCAATTAAACGTTTAAATTTCAGAATTGTATTCAACTTAGGATATAAGTTGTTTAACAGACGATCATAGATTCAAATCGCTATTATTGGTTTGTATTACAAGGGAGTAAACGCAGTACTTGAAACAGTGATACAAAAGCACGTGCAGTACGTGATGAGTGTTAACTTAGACCAACCCTACTTGTTCTCGGCGTTTCATTTAATAAACATACCCCCTTGTAATACAAACCAATAATAGCGATATGAAACTATGATCGTTTGTTAAACAACGTTTATCCTAAGTTGAATAAAATTCTGAGATTTAAATGTTCAATTGGCAAGGTAAGATTAAATGGATTCGCACTTCTAATTTCACTTTATTTGATTTACGTTTGGTTTCACTGCAAACAGACTATAGGTAAGTTTAAAATGTAGGTATATACCTTAAGTTTTTACCTTGCATAGGTAAATTTATTTTCTTGATATCCAGACGACAGAAGACAAAACAAGGCATTACAACCAGATGGCAGTGTACTTTTGATATGAGTGAAAACATATTCTGAGTCATAAGGTTTTCTGTGGATGAAATGTTCAACTTTCAAACGATATACTGTTTAGTAAAATTCAGTATTTTTGTTGAGCAGTTCATAAAAAAAAAGGTCTTTACCTCAAAAACTCTTTGAAGATGTCTGGTTCTATATCAGGAATAGTTATCTCCCCTTTCTCCGCAAGGGGGCCACAGAACATGGCGTGGAAGACACAGCTACGACTGACAAGAACATAGCGGTGAGCTCGGACCATCTGCTCCTCTGACCCCACCCGGAAGGTGACGTCACTGAAGTTTTCTGTGTCGAGCATGCGCAGATTACATTCTGTGACGGACTTCCCTGATTGCCAGTTGTCCACATACCCAGATTTTCGGCTTTCACTTGACATTGTTTTTATCTAAAAAACATACCGGCAATGTGTCATGCAATGATTGAATATTTACACGCCAACTTTTAAGACCATGTACATCAAATATTGAAACTTTGTTTTACATATAAGTAATGTTACAATAAACTAACTAACCACACACCTGTTACTACAATTCACTTTCCGTTTTCACAATGGTGGTTTGTCGTTTTGTAATAGGGGCTGTGGGGTCTCCTAGTGGTTAAAGCTTTGGCTCGTCACGCCGAAGACCCGGGTTTGAATCCCCACATGAGTACAATGTGTGAAGCCCATTCCTGGTGTCCCCCGCCGTGATGTGGCCGGAATATTGCTAAAAGCGGCGTAAAACCAAACTCAGTCAGTCAGTCGTTTTGTAAAATCCGTGATTTCGACTTGGTGTCGTTTCTTTTGCCCGTTAGTTTAGGTCGAGTGAAGACCTATACTCAGCAGACAGATCGTTTCAGTTTTCACAGGTACATAATTCAAGTCACATCCATTACTCTGATAAGATGCCCCTCTGCGGGAAGATCTGAGAACTGATAGCGAATGTCACTTAGGCGACGCATTACACAAATTCTTAAGAAAGGAGCTTGGGTAGGCTACTTCAGGCAGTAAGATGGCAGGTTTCTTGTTAGAGTTAGAACAACGTTTATGGTATCGTGTCGCTGCATACATCTCGCCACCCTTGTAGTGAGTGAATGAGTTTAGTTTTACGCCACACTCAGCAATATTCCAGCTACATGGCAGCGGTCTGTAAATAATCGAGTCTGGACCAGACAATCCAGTGATCAACAGCATGAGCATCGATCTGCGCAATGGGGAACCGATGACATGTGTCAACCAAGTCAGCGAGCCTGACCTATTCTATCCCGGATCCGCCACCCTTGTAAATATGTGGGGCTATCGGGCAGCGAAAATTGTTAAAGTGTCTGCTCGTCACGCTGAAGACCGGGTTCGATTCCCCACATGAGTACAATGTATGAAGCCTATTTCCAGTGTCCGCCGCCATGATATCGCTGGAAAATTGCTAAACGCGACGTAAAACGATACTTACTCACCCTCTAACTGTGAGTATGTAAGTATCATTAAGTTACATGGTACAGAGGGCGTCCCCCCAGCAAGGGAACCTACTTATATCAGATCTGGGAACGCGGACACCACGTGGATTCTTTGATGTAAGATCATATATCACTTCGCAAGTATAACAACACGAGTTCCAACAAAATGTGCTCATGCTGATGCAGCAGCGCGTTTACCTCTTTGGTCATATGGACAAGGCGTCCGACATAGACCACGGTTCTAATCCGAGCATGGGAGTGAGACATTTTATGGCCGCTTCGCTAATCCCAGCCCCACGTGCCATATAGTAAAGCTGAAGGCACGAGTACTACAGATATGTACCTCTGTATACAGATATATACCCTGGCCATAATGAGAATACAGAAACTTACCCTAGGAAGATTCCATTCCCATTGTGTCGTATTCTTGATAGGAACTGTCATACTGTTGTATTAGATACATTTTATGTAAGTAATGAGAATACACAGTAACGGATATTTCGCGACGATGAATACCACCCGGAATCAGTTGAACGGGAACAACTACACATGCAGTTTCGGTTTTGGATTGCGGAATATGGACTTTTAGGGTACCGGGTACGTTTCTGTATTTTGACTTTGTTTAGGGTACATATCTGTATACAGAAACGTACCTGGGGTACGTATCTGTAGTACCTGTGCCGACAATGATCCCTTCAGCTATAGTAAAGGGACACAACTCTGTCGAGACTCTCGCGTGTTATGCTCACTCTCGCGTGTTATGCTCAACAAAACTGTGTATTAACCAGCGCCTCAATTTCCACAATACACCTGCCACTACCGCACGTTTTCAGCGCAATATATTACAGCATAGTCTCCTCATCTCACGAAATGGTACAACAAATACCACAAGTTTTCTGTTTGTCATGGGACAGGCCGTATTGCACACGTGCCACGTGAAACTGCATGATGAGAAAATGTGACCCAGCACGGGCTTTTAACGCTGATTACATTGCCAAACAACTCGGTTAACTTGGGACAGCAGTATAGAACCTACCTTGGTGTTACGCAACCAGCCAATATACGAATGTTTACAGTTGTTGACCCGAGTCTCGTTATGAAACGACTTCCGCTATTTCGATGTGATATTTTACGTATGCTTTTTCTATTTCTATGACAAGGGAGGTAACCTCGGACAAAGTTACACCGATGCGCAAATTCGTTATACGTCACTGTTCTTAACATAAGGTACAGTTCGTTTGAGACAAAATGATACCGATGAATTGCAATCAAACACAAAAACAAATAGACATAAAAGAAGCAAACCAACGCGGAGTGCAATAAAAACAACAGACCAACTCTAGAAAAAAATTGCATAATTTGTGTCACAAAAATAAAAAAAGTTGTTTAAGAAACTGTCATCATTTATCTGTGCGTTTTCCCAGTTTGGTACAACGGCGCATTGGCAACTAAAGGAACAGCGCGAAAAGCGAGATGCACGTGCGTTAACGGGTTCTCAACAAATTTTTGAGCTGGCGAGATGGCACGTACCCCAGCTGCACGGGCAGTGTGCTGTATGATTTAAAACAATATTTATTCATTATTAAATGAACGGATTGGTAAACAGGCTATAAGCCTATAAAAATACCTCTCCGAATACAATGCGATGGGAAACATTTTATATACATTCATCATTTCAGACAAGAGAACACACCATTTGAGGAGTAAAAGACTTAATGAAAAAGACAGTAGTATAATTAATCAATTAGGTAAAAAATCGTTTTGTTAAGGTAAAATAGTCATGTAGAGATTTTACAATATTTTCATTGATTTCGTCAGAATATGAGTAACGTCCACATAATACAGATTGAATATTAAAACCATTTATGTAACAGAAACACTACGATCGAATTGTATTAATATTTGGACAGATAAATAAAAAATGAATGGCATCTTCATAATGATGGCCACAAGTGCAAGGAGACGTATTTTGAAGAAAACGGTCAAATTTATGTGCGTTTAAGTCACTACAGCCAAGTCTTAACTTACAATGAATTATTTGATTAAATCTATTACCAGTGTTTCTGAAGACGTTGGATGAGACAGTTCGATCAAAGTGTTTCTTGAACATGGCAACGGAATCTATGTTTCTTATATCATTTTCTAACTTGTTCCACTCCATCACAGAGGATGATAAAAAAAGATTTTTTATATGGTTCCGTACGACATAATGGTACTTTGAAGCATATTACTAGATCTAGATCCATATGTGGATACAGAGGATATGTTTATTGGAATTAGATCTGATAAATACTTTGGAGTTTTATTATGGAACATTTTATGAAATACATACATTTGGTGATTTTTACGACGTTCCCTTAATGATGAAATACCAGTTTCATGGTATATTTCGGAATGACAAACTCCTCTAACTGATCAACATATGGTTCTTAAAGCATCTAAGTGAAGTTTTTCTAACAATAACTCTTGAGTTTGTGTACAGTTGTTCCAAATATGATCACAATAGTCAAAAAGTGGTAAAACAAATGAACTATACAGGGTTTGGAGGGTTTTCCTCTGAAGGCAGTATTTCAGACTTCTTAAACAATTGATCATAGGACTGACTTTAGAAATAATATCATCTATATGTATATTCCAGTGGCCATCACTTTGTAAAGTCAGCCCCAGATGTTTATGAGTGTCGACAGACTTTATCGGTATATCATTCATTATAAGATCTGGCATTGATGTTACTGTTTTCTTTCTAGAAAAAATGATAGATTCAGTTTTATTGGGATTAAAGTTTACTTTCCATGTCTGGGCCCATTTAGCTATTATTTCTAAATCATCGTTTAACATATTGGAAGATACCATAGGGTCATCAATTATCACATATAAGGATGTATCATCGGCAAATAATTTAATATCACTCTGTATATCTTCAACAATATCATTGATATAAACCAAAAAAAGTAAAGGTCCTAGGACTGATCCCTGAGGGACGCCAGCTTCAATTGATTTAACATTTGACTTATACCCATTTATTACTGTAAACTGTTTTCTATTATTTAGATAACTTTCAAACCATAATAAAAGAGATCCGCGAATTCCACTAGCCCATAACTTATGCAAACGACCCTTGTGCCAAACCCTATCAAACGCTTTACTTATATCGCAGAATACAGCGCGTACCTCCTTGCCACTATCCATCGCCTTAGCTATATAGTCATACAAATGAGTGAGCTGGTATGATGTAGAATCACCAGTTGTGAAACCTGACTGTAATGAAGTAATAGTTCCATTATCTAGAAAAAAATTGACACATATTTAAAAACACACTTCTCAAATACTTTTGAAAGACAACTAGTAAGTGAAACTGGTCGATAATTAGTATAATCATGAACATTATGTTTCTTATAAATTGGAACAACGGATGAACATTTCCATATATCTGGAAATTGAGAAGAGGACAAAGAAATATCAAGCAGGTTACAAAGTGGAATGGACAATTGTTCAGCTAAACATTTTCAGACACGATTGCTTAGATGATCTGGACCAGTTGCCTTAGTGACATCAAGCGACAGTAAAATATCCCTTACTTCAACGCTTTGTAATCTTATATGAGTGAGACAATTTTCCACGTTAATATCAGAATATGCATTAACATCATCAGAAGAACTGTTAACCGCTGCCATACTCACAAAGTAGTCATTAAAAATATTTGCTTTCTCAATATCATCTTCATAAACAACACCATTGTGTTCAATGTGTGGAAATATCTTAGCTGTATCTGTTTTCTTAAGATAATGTTTAACAATCCGCCGCCAAGATTTACTACCATGTTCTGTATTGACAACATTATCAAGTTTTTCAACATACAATGACTTACTTTTACGTATCTCTGAGATAAGCTTATTTCGACTTTTTCTAAATTTTTCCCAATCATTAGGCAAGTTACTACGTTTAGCCTTTCTATGAATTCTATTTTTCTTACGCATAAGTTTTCTTATAAATCCGTTCATTCACGGAGCAACATTTGGACGAATTACGACAGTTTTATTTGGAATATTTGATTTACATAAGTCTGTTAATGTATTCACAAATTTTCAAGCAATGGCATCAACATCATCATTTTGTGTAAGAAAATCCCAATTAACATCAGCCACATTTTGCCGAAAGGAATTTATATCAATATTATCGTAATTATAAATGAATCTTGAATAGGCTTCTTTCGTCTGTTTAATAGATTTAGGCGACACGCTAACTGAACAATGGCCACTGCAGAAAGGGTGAGTAACACCCGAGGAATTTTTACAATATCAGGACACGATACAAATAGTAGGTCAATAAGTGTTCTCGATTGTTGAGTAATACGTGTCGCCTCATTTATCAGTTGCGTCATGCCATAATTGTCTTAATACGTTCAATGTTAGGATCTATTCTATTCAACGAATTAGTATTGAAGTCCCCAAGTACTATAGTCTTAATATTAGTATCTATCGCTAAGCCTATTGATTCTTCAATCAGATTCCAGTAGTGGGAACTAGTATTTACACGATAAAACGTACCGACAACATAACTCTTGTTTTTACACGTGATCGGTGCCCACACTGCCTCTAGTCCTGGAAGTTGTAAATCAGGCCTATGCTTACAGTAAATAAAGTCTTTCACATAAATTGCAACCCCACCTCCCCTAGTTTGTCTATCATTACGAAATGGCGGATGAAACCAAGGCATAAGAATGTCATAATTTGAAATACCATCATGCAACCAAGTTTCTAATATACATATAACATCACATTCATGGAGTTCTGCGTAAACTAAGTCTACTTTATCAGTAAGACTACAAACATTAGTATGTACAATACTTAAATCTGAGTTAACTGGTCCCGGGTTAGGGTGAATATCTCCACAACAGAGTAGTAATAATAGAGCTATCTGAATACCCCTGACCCCAAGTGTACAGACTAACACCACCAAATAATAAGTAGATATGTCTATTTTACCATGTTCTTTATTTAGGGACTTACAGTGATACACCCCGATTCTCAGCCGGTATATTGAGATGTCAACCCCATCTAATAATCTTAAAAGTGACATATATGTGAGAAAAGGGGTACATACACATGTAAGTCATTATGCTGTATGTACTTAGTAATTGCATACTTGGGTCACCCCCTGTAATTTTCATCCTTGAAGAAATCATAGACTTTGTAAATTATAGATTTCCTTTTCTCTCACTTTGTCAATCAGCAGTAATCACTGTCTCTGACGTCACTAATGCACGTGCATCTCGCTTTTCTCGCTGTTCCTTTAGTTGCCAATGCGCCCTTGTAACAAACTTGGAAAACGCACAAATATATGATGACAGTTTCTTAAACAACTTTTTTATTTTTGTGACACAAATTATGCAAATTTTTCTGGAGCTGGTCTGTTGTTTTTATTGCACTCCGCTTTGGTTTAAATCTTTTATGCCTATTTGTTTTTGTGTTAGATTGCAATTCATCGGTATCATTATGTCTCAAACGGACTGGAAGTATGACCACAATACTTCTGAAATGAGGCCAGGCTCGTTAGAAAATTAAACCAAAAACATGATCTCATCTGAAACACCCGGGTTATAGATGAAACGGAATGACGCCGAGAAAATCGCGTGAGTTAAACAACTAAAATTCCCAAGTAAAACGGCTCAGTATCCTTTTATGTTGGCATTAGAATCAACTAGTAAATTAAACAGATCTCATGGGCTCACATGCAAACACAAATTGGTCATACACGTGTGAAATGGTACACTTAATCTCGAAATAGAAACGAAACTTTAAGGGAAGACAGAAGAGTTAATTATATACACAGTTATGAGACTCCGGCTGTGATCTAGCATCTTCACGTGTACAAGCGTGATCACAACTTATTGTGATGGTTGAATAAATGATTGTTTTGTGTTTTATGAACAGTCCTAAGTGTTAGAGAATATCCACAGCAATCTACCAAGTCTGACGCTATATATTTCCTTTTCCTAGTCTGAAAGAACCCGTGAAGATCCAGGTTAGAATTGGTCTTCAGTAACCCATGCTTGTCGTAAGAGGCGACTAACGGGATCGGGTGGTCAGGCTAACTGACTTGGTTGACACATGTCATCGTATCCCAGTTGTGCAGATTGATGCTCATGATGCTGATCACTGGATTATTGACCGACCGCCACCACATAGCTGGAATATTGCTGAGTGCGGCGTTATGCAACACGCAAACCATCAACCCAGTCTGAAAATGGTGTTTTCACATTTTGACTGTTCCAATACACATGCACTGTTAAGTTAGTCAATAGAAACAGAAACTGAAATAGAGACAGACCTTTGTGGTATTCAACAACGAGGAGAGTTCTATGGATATACATCTTCTTTAATATAATATGAGCAACGTTTCGGTGCAGCTACTAACACCGTTATCAAGCAAATGATGGGGATTTCTTAATGCCAATCAAACAAGTTTTTGGTATTTATTCACTCACTCACTCACTCACTCACTCACTCACTCACTCACTCACTCACTCACTCACTCACTCACTCACTCACTACTCACTCACTCACTCTCACTCACTCACTCACTCACTCACTCACTCACTCATTCACTCACTCACTCACTCACTCACTCACTCACCACTCACTCATTCATTCATTAATTCATTCATTAAGTGATCCATCACAAAACAGTGTACATAAAGTTTGTTGATTAGGGAATTTCCATAAAAACATGATGATGCGGACATACTTAAGAAATACAGTGCGCCTTACCAGCATGTATAGTGTAATAAAACACACTTTCGCCCTGAACTATTATAGTTAAAGTGCAAGGACGCTTGCGTTATTACACTATACATGGTGGTAGAGCGAACTGTATTTCTTTCTAAGATGCCAAATTTAATACTTTCTAAGGATAATTACGATTAATTTAAGGCAGAAAACAAACGACGGTGTCGGTGACCTAAATTAAGAATCCTCGCACAGGGCTAACTGGCGCGCTGTTCTATTGATGTGTCTCTCTCCCCTTACGTTAAGACGAACGTTACCAGAAAAACAAAACAAATGATAACAGTTTCATGACGGTTTACACTCGGATTAAATATTAAATATCCTCTCTGAAGTATTTTAATTACGTCTGTCATTAACCATATGGGGCACTATGAACGTCGCATTTCTACTACCAAAGTAAGTTTAGATCAGTACATCCCGATGAAGCTGAGTAGTCAAGTGACATTCCACGATTGCATTGTGGGAATGTAAACATTGCGAACGTTACCGTGTCGCTGAAAACTTGTGAGTCGAATTGACACATTTTAACCGTCGTAAAACATAAACGTAATGTTTCCACCAGTGATGTTAGCTGCGTAAAGCAACTGCAAACCAAGTGACGGGATGCAACGGTGTAGTTTACTGTACGAGGCGATGACAACTGACATGCATCGTGACGTCGCTTACATTGTGACGTAATGTAAAATGGTTCGATTACGAGGGGGCGCACTAGAATGGCGCAGTGACGGCATTACGTCATTCAATTGTTACGTCATCAAAAAAAAACTATCGCGTCGCCGATATAACTAAATTTGCGGCTATATAACCACCGGTATACGTCCCCAACTCGTCAAACACAGTACAGTTATTCCCATTCTAACTCAACTCGTTTTACGCTGTTTTTTTCGTGAAAGAAATTCATTATTTAAACCAGGTCAAAGTTCCTCTAGGTCAAAGGTTAATCATATCGCTCCTTGAACCTACACCATCGCCAGAAAAAGTAGTCCCTTTTCAAACTACACACGTTTATTATGTGCACACAGACTAAATCTGACAATGATGAATTGATCATAGTATTATAGATAAAATGGACGGAATTATGATGAAACAGCCTTCAAGTTATAGGAATGAGCGGCCCGCTGATTCCTCAACTACGGGCCATTATCAGTTCTCTGTTGTCAAATGACGTCACAGCAGGTGACGTCACGCTCCATAATGACGTCATAAATCTTGTTTCATGATCTAACATTGTTGGGTCAAGAGCCCGTTGCGAGTAAGTTGTTTGAACTGTTTTGTCTTTTTAAACACAAATTCCACCCATTTTAGCTGGATAGGAGAGTCAAATGACCTATGGCTTCTGCAAATGACAATGTCCTGCAAAGCAGCGTTACCTCAATAGTGTAGGGATACATTCAAAGGTTTTGGTGAATCGGTTTTCAAATTGCGACGGTATTAAGCTGGTTCCCGGCTCCCTTTGCGCGCGCTAACGTTCGACAAAGCTAGGAGCCGGTATAGGCTGCCATTTAAAACGCTCTGCTCGTTTATTTGACGTCACATCCGGATTGGTCAATCTGGATTCCGCCGCGATGAAAGATCTTGGAATCATAAGACTTGAAAAGTGAACGTTGTGCGAGAATTGCACTACGGTCCTGGATCTGCGTATGGCTATAAAATTACATAGAAATGTAAAATATTAGAGAGGCAATACACGTATAAAGATAAGGGTCATAACTCCGACATGCTAGGTCAATGCAACTCTGAATACTTGGAGAGAATTTTTTGTGGATATTGACGCTATATTTTCGTTATGGTTTGTTCACCATGAACCAAACTATACAAGTACAAAGTTCCACAATGTGAGCGGATATGTTTTGATAGTTGCACAATTCATAAGAAAAGATGACAAAGTACTACATGAGAAAGCACGTAATAGCGATTTGGATGGCCCTATCTGATACATAATTTAGTTCTTAGATTCCCATATTCTCCTGTTAGTGTAGACGTATTTTGACTAATTTTGCATTATTATTAATAGAGTACTAACCATATCTTCAAATGTAATGAAATTACTGAAAATAGTACCACTGGATGCGGAAGTATTTTGTGACGCAGTTTCATAGGATCTGAAAAGTGAACGTTGCGTTGGATCTACGGTCCTCCGACTATAACATTATGTTCAGATGTAGAATACATTTAGATCTGCTGACACTTGTCTAAAGGTACGAGATTTTGTATACAACACTAACATTGTCAATTTCCTATTAAAAGTATGTTCAAACCAACTAATTATCAAACGTTCATAAATCTATAAACTACACAGTGTAAGATCTGAATTGTGATGATTTGTTTACATTTTAAACAAGTAGAGTTTGCTCCGCCTTCGTTTTCACACCTTCATCTATATTGCTCAATTTCATATAACCACTTTGTATTGATGACAAGACCATATTGCTTAAAAGCCTACCCATGTTGATTTAATATTTGGTGAAAAGGATGAACAAAGAGTTTGCCGCGGTGTTGATGCATCGCCTCAAAAGTTTTCTTGTTGCTGTACTAAAGTGTCTTCAGGACACATTCAGCATTTTCTAAGTGAATAATTCAATACTTATATATCGCCACAAAATATTATAAATTCATTTTTCGACTTACTACTGATTTTGTGCCAGTGTTGGGCCTGTTGGCACACCTACCCACTCTAAAACATGTATACCTTTCTAACGTCATCCGCGAGGAAAGTTTGGAATATTTGCAATACGAGATTTAATTTGTATGCGTGGCTCGACCGATGTCCACATGTATAAATTACCTGCATATTTGTTTTGTTCATACATAAGAGATGATTTTATTCGCTCGCAGTTTTCTGACAATCTTAAAATAAAAATCTTTGTCGCATAGGGAATTAGGGTATGTATTTGAAAAGCGACAATCCTTTCACGCAAATAAATCGAATATTTACGTTTACTATTATTTCTCGTGAATATTGATATCAAATATGTACAATAACAGAAAGTAAGAATTTTGAAAAAGAAGTTTCAAAAAAATAAGAACAATTTATATTTGTAAAGGTCTTTCAAGCGCCTGCATGATTTTTGAAAACGATACAAAATGTGTTTTGACGTCTTCCGATGAAGGACAGCGCGGCCGTCTAAAAAATAGCTACCAATGGAAAATGACATAACATTGTCAATTTTGGCTTTTCGTAGGCCTTCTCAGCCATCGTCTCTTTGGCCTGTACCGGCTCGTATATTGCGATATGCGAGACGGGGCCCAGCTTACTGCTCCCAGTTGCTGCTGACACAAGAAAAGTGTCTTGTTTACAAACATCAGCTTAAGTTGGGCCCCGTCTCGCATATCGCAATAGCTTTGGCGCGCAAAGGGAGCCGGGGACCAGCTTATGTATTTCGCAGACGGCCTGAAGTTAATGACGTCAGAGTTGAAAACATGACGTCATTACCTTTGTCCTCACTTATTGTAACTTGTCAGTAACTCGCTAACGATGGCAGAAAGTCAAATCTCAGCTTGGCCTGAAATCCAGCAAATTTTAAGAACAGTTTGCAATGAAAAACGTCCGTTCCACCCACTGTTTTTGGATTTGCAGTGATACCTTAAGTTATTTTTATGTAATGAATGAATTAATGTTGCAACACATGTTATCTTAAATTCTAAGATGCCTAGCGGTTAGAACAATCGAAAAAATACATTATCAGACAATAAAGTATACCCTAGTGTACTGTGATGTCACTTGCATTGTGACGTCATAACTCAGTAATGTCGTCATAGTGACGACGTCATAGTCCTAACTGCCAGTTCACCTGATGAAGGGACCTGGAATGGTCTCGAAACGTTGTGAGAGAAATTAAAAAAGAAGTTTAATCCATAAAAAAATATCTTGGACATCAATGTACAACTTCTAAATGCCACTGAAAGACATAATAAAGGTATAGTTTTTTGATGACGTAACAATTGAATGACGTTATCCCGTCACTGCGCCATTATAGTGTGCCCCCTCGTAATCGAACCATTTTACATTACGTCACAATGTAAGCGACGTCACGATGCATGTCAGTTGTCATCGCCTCGTACGGCCTCCTACAGTAAACTACTCCGTTGCATCCCGTTTCTTGGTTTGCAGTTGCTTCACGCAGCTAACATCACTGGTGGAAACATTACGTTTATGTTTTACGACGGTTAAAATGTCTCAATTCGACTCACAAGTTTTCAGCGACACGGTAACGTTCGCAATATTTACATTCCCACAATGCAATCGTGGAATGTCGCTTGACTACTCAGCTTCATCTGGATGTACTGATCTAAACTTACGTTGGTAGTAGAAATGCGACGTTCATATTGCCCCATATGGTTTACGTTAATGACAGATGTAATTAAAATAATTCAGAGAAGATATTTAATCCGAACGTAAACCGTCATCAAACTGTTATCATTTGTTTTTTTCTGGTAACGTTCGTCTTAACGTAGGGGGGCAGACACATCAATAGAACAGCGCGCCAGTTAGCCCTGTGCGAGGATTCTTAATTTAGGTCACCGACACCGTCGTTTGTTTTCTGCCTTAAATTAATCGTAATTATCTTTAGAAAGTATTAAATTTGGCATCTTAGAAAAGAAATACAGTTCGCTCTACCACCATGTATAGTGTAATAAAACACACTTTCGCCCTGAACTATTATAACGTTAAAGCACTCGGACGCAAGCGTCCTCGTACTTTAACTATAATAGTTCAGGGCGAAAGAGTGTTTTATTACACTATACATGGTGGTAGAGCGAAGTGTATTTCTTAAATACCATAATAGTATATGTGTTCGTCATTATTTACAGATAATATTTTATGTTGGATGTCACGTGACTTGTGATGGTGGTGTCGAAAGAGGATGAACAGGCATCAGATTTTAACTTGAAACCTTTTGACTCTAAACAGAAAATGAAACTTTTGTTTTTTCACAGATTCTTAAATTTCTTATGGGGACTTTCATCAGATATCTTAAGTTTTATAGAAGAAATCTCACACGCTTTGCTAGGTGTATTTCAGCATTTTTATACGATTGCTCAAGGGATTATCTTTGAAGCAACCTTTTATCTTGTGTTTTGTGCAATGTCTCTGCTTCCAAAAACACCCCCATTTTTTATTTATGAAATCACTACCATTGAATGGACATGTTTAGTATACATACACACACATTCCACGTGATTTCTGTTTGCATCGGGCTCCTTATGGTGTTTATTAATCATGCTAAAACATTGTACTCAAAAGGGCAGGAGGCGATGGGTCAGGTAACTGCTGTGCACCTGGCGAAAACAATTGTTGTACTATTGAAGCTTGTGTCTTTATTAGTATAACAGGGCTGTCAGTATACTGCCTGTGCTTTGGGTGGGCAGTATGGGGAGGGACACGGGTGTGCTGATAGGGGTGGCAGTGTATCATGGTGTATTAGTCACCCCTTCAAGGCGTTTGTAAAAACACGCCAAACAGTGGGGGTTTTTTCTCATATGTCTTAACATTCAGCGTGCCAAGAGTACGATTTTTTTTGTTGATCTTGCAGGATTGTATATGATCTTACAAAGTTGGGCATAAAAATATGTGTTTTTATCAGGTCGGCCCTTGGAGCCCGATGTTAACATGAGTGGCATGTCTACTGGCGTTGATGATTTTGTGGCTCGCCCGTCATGAAATGGACATGGCGCTCACACGCGCTGCACTGCCAGCGTGCCGGGTCGAGACAAACCTGTCAGGGACATTGCTGTTGTGGCTACGGGCATCAAGTCGATTTTGAAATTTTAAAGAATGTTACCTGTTACAGTTTCATGATGACATTGAATTGGGGTAAATTCATCTTAATGCGGTCGCTCACAAATTATTGCTTGATTGTCGCAGTTTTAAATTATTTCCGCAAACGCGATTACACATCCCTTCCAAAACATCTGGAATCAGTTTTAGTGATTAACCTGTGCAAGACCATAACAGTGTTGATTAGCAACACACCTTCTACATCTAAAAACGAGCATGAATTTATACACTGATACAGGTACACTGGCCTATCTATCCAAGTCTAGTGAAAATAGACACCGACGAGTGGGGAATATGTGCATATATACTGGCCTGAGTATACCATGGATCTCTGATATACTAAGATATACTATACTGACTCCGAGACGGATAGTTCTCGCTTTACCGCCTAGTGCAGCAGCAGAGACGGATATTTCTCGCTTTACCTCCTAGTGCAGCAGCAGGAAGGGTAACAATAAGTACCGTCTTCTAACGCTGCCAAGGGTCGAACCACCCACCTTTTCTCTCCAGGCAGACCCACTGACCAAGGCGGCCTGGATGACATATGATTTCATGATGTACTGAAATCACATCATGTAGCGGCTGTTATGTTATGATTGAACAGTGACATTTCAATTATTTAGAGTTGATTCATATTTCTATACTTTGGCAGGGACTTTTTTCTAAACGTTATCCATTCTGATACATGGAGCTTCCTGCTTTTTAAAATATCACTCAGGGACTCACACTTCCCCGACCACCCCATAGAACCCCGAATGCTCACCTCCACCCGCTCACTCACTAACCCATCTTAACACATGTGGACTCGCTATATTTTCAGTAATAAATCAAGTAAGTCGAGGCACTGGCTATCTTTGCAGGCAGACTCAATACATGTGTAGTTACACATTGTTCTGAAAATCGGAAAAGAGCTTTAGAACGGGTTCAAATTTGTGTTCTCGTTAACTGAGCTCCAGACAAGAGTGGACACGGAGTACATCAACATAACCACATTAATATTGATCTTCATAGTCAAAACCCAAAAGTGGAAGACCAGTGAGGGTATTTACCAATGTCAGCTAATATTCAGCTTGCATTCATACACGTAAATCTGTAAATATGTTGTTTCACTGGTAGAATGCAGGCCTCACGAATACAGGAAGGCAATATACTGTGTGAATGAAGTTACTTTCTGGCTTATTGTACATGATGAAGACATGGTTCACTGTTGTGACTTTGTACGATTGGTCACACACGTCAGGCAGCTCATTCGGTTGTTTGGTGTGTTGTTACATACAGCATTCAACAATATTCCAGCTATGTGGCAGCAGTCTGTAAATAACCGAGTCTGGACCAGACAATCCAGTGATCAACAGCATAAGCATTCACAAAACTGCATTTTAAGCATAATTATTGTTTAATTCATTGGCTAAACTACCCACAACGCCTTAACCCTTGGTTGTATTATTGAATGTTCACAGAACACTACCAGGGCGGTCTTATTTGCATTGTTACATTACCGTATCCTGAATGGACCACACATGTCTGAAGCACTGATTGTAAATATTTGGCATATATTACCATTTGAAATGTATACTATACTGTATACAATTCATGTATAATGTATACTTGTTTAATATTACGTGTGTTTGACGCCCGACATATGTCAGTACTATTTGCCACAGAATTTGTTGCAATGCATTGCTAAATACACCCATAGGCACATGTGTACACCCCCCTGAAGGTCCGGGTTAGAATGGGCATTCAGTATCCCATGCTTGTCGTAAGAGGCGACTAATGGGATCGGGTGGTCAGGCTCGCTGACTTGGTTGACACATGTCATTGGTTCCTAATTGCGTTGATCGATGTTCATGCTATTGATCACTGGATTGTCTGTACCAGAATCGATTATTTACAGACCGCCGCCATATACGTGGAATATTGCTGAGTGTGGCGTAAAACTAAACTCACTCACTCACCTCTGGGGCATTGAACTACACTATTCCCTGCTCCACATCTGTTAATAGCAAGATCTTTTCTAAAATCGAATATAGGAATTGAGGTGGTATTTATACATATTTTTAGCGGAATCTAAGCACAAACCTCCTAATGAGTATGACCAGAGCTGAGCGAAAATTGGTGGTTTAGCATGTATTTTCTTGTGAGATATATTTTACAATCACTTCTTTACACTCCCGCAACCCACATCTGTACATTGACTCAAATACCCTTGTGTCGAAGTTGAAGAGAACTACGTAAATACTTCGCGTTATCCAAAGTTCGAGATAACAAAAATTAAATGAATATCGTAAGTCGTAAGCCCAGAGAAAGCACTTCTCAGATTTGGTGGAAAATGTAATGTCTACAATAAAATATATTCAACATATTCGTTTTGAAGGGATGTAGTTGAGTTTGAAGATGCTATCAACAAAATTTCGATTCCCCAAACTGGGTACAATGTGTCAAGTCCATTTCTGGTGTCTTCAGAGTATTGCTAAAAGCGGCATAAAACTAAATTCACTCACTTTAACAAAAGTTCAGTTGAACACGGATTGTCAGCTTCAATTTGAAAAAGAATGTTGAAATTAGGCCAGGTCATTCCGGGTACGGGTACGACAATTCAAGGATTACAATCGGGACAAACCTGGGATTCGAACCGGCAATCGTATACTGTACTTAGACTATTTACCTATTTAAAGAGTGTAGAAATAAACATTCTGCTTTGTCCGTAATTGGGCGGTGGGGTATCCTTGTGGTTAACGCGTCCGCGCTTCACGCCGAAGACCCGGGTCGGAGTCCCAGCATGGCTAACTGTGCGATGCCCATTTCTGGTGTTCCCCGCCTTGATATTAATGGAATAGTGCTAAAAGCGGCGTAAAACTAAACTCACACACTATGTCCGTAATGGTATTGATGTTTCCAGTGCGACTGATAACATATAATTAAACCCTTCAGACGCACTCCTAGTAAACGGAACTTTTCCGAAGATTGTCTTGTCATCTCGACCTTGGAATGTGCACAGTTTTCAACCTGACCTTTCCTTGCTGCTAATACTTAAGCTTTGCCTTGTACCTTCTTGAAGCTGCAAGTCATTCAGGACACCAAGGGACTGCAAATGTCTTATCATCAACTTATAAATGTGTGCACTCAGCAGATGGCGCGCATTTATTACAGTAAGTGCAAAACTGTCAACCTTGGGTCCCTTCATCACACCACTCGCCCCATCAATGTCAAGCACACTCTTAGTAAAAGTACATATTATTCTTAATTCGATGGGTTTTTTTCAGAATAGTGCCTTGTCATCACAACCTTGCAACGTGAACCAGCTTTTAACCTGGCCTTTCCTTGTTGCCAATATCTAGGCTTGTCCTCGTACTTTTTTGAAACTGCAAATTATTCTGGACACCAAGGGTTACTGCCTTACTGTCACCTTAAAAATGTGTTTACACAATACTCAGCATATTGCACGCATTTATTACAGCACATGCAAAAAATGTTGATAGGTGTTCCTGTGAAGAGTAGGTCTCCAATATCCAACGTCTGAGCTGTGTGGTAACAAGTATTCCTTTTTCATCGTTGCGAGTCAAGTATCTTTTTTGTTATGTGTAGAAATTCTTTGTTCAGTCCAAACGACTTTTTCAGTGAGAGTAAAAACATGCGAAATCGGAGTTCAAACGTTTCACTAAATTTCCCCAGACTTTTCTGGGGAAACTGGTTTCAACAGCTGGGCTGCGCTCATAGCACGTGCGCAGTGAAATAGGTTCGCGCAACTTAGAAGCGGTCTGTCCGGTGAATACTCGGTGAAGGCTTCGGTGTGAGCTATTTTCCTAATGTTTTGTTGATATCTCACAGGCGCGAGCTTTTTATATGTTATGACAGTAAATAAACTGTTTATATAATTTCATTTGTCTATTTCACCACACGTTCTTTTTACCGAGTCACTTTCTCAGTTCGATACTTAAAAGTAATGTCATTATTTAGCGTTGACAGAATTTCTAACTGTGATATAGATATGTCGTTGTCACAGACAAAACTCAATGTCTTGTTTTATTGACACCTGTGTGTCTGCCTGCCTGTCTGCTAATGACAATATTCAATACACAACTGCGATCACTGGCCACATGCAATTTGAACTTAACACCAATCAGGCTATACACCATAAACAAAACGCATTGATTTATGGCCCGAGTTCGGTCTCTGTCACATTATGTAATTACAGACAGGCAGGTGTGATTATTGAACACATGACATGTTATGAAGTCTGTTGATTGCAAAATGTTATACACCAAAAATGAGCATGTATTTACCTAACCCAACATCTCTATATATACACACACAATGAGCCGTGAGGGAATCTGCAAATGAACCAGCCGTTACACTTGAGTGCACACACACCCGCTCTGACTGGGTTCGGTATCCCGGCTGCTTCGTTTCTTGGGAAGAAAACCCAAGTACACAATATTGCACTTTTGATTTGCGATTGTACGCTTATAATTTTTATGTAATGTTTATATGTTTTTTCATAACCAGCAATGTATATTATATGTCATGAATAAGTGATAATTGTGTTTTAATTATGTTTGATTTTTTGGTTGCATGTGGAGTTATGACCCCTTATCTTTATACGTGAATAGACCGATCCAGTCTGTCAATCAAAACTGGCGCATGCGTCAATTTTGGCCAATCAGCGCGCTGTGTGGATTTGTCAGACTTATTTCCGGGGTCAAACGATGCATCCGAAGCGATGAGCTTCGAATTATGCCATTTACACTCGCTATATTTATTACATATTGCTGCGATTTGATGTGTACCTTAACAAAACCATTACGGCCAAGACAACAAAAATGGAGGCGGATCAAGAAACGCGATAGGCCTAACGATCAGTTAAATGTCTGCACCATCGTTCAGGAAACCTACGTCTGCCTGCTGATGAGAATTTGCACGAATTTCCACACTTTTGCACATGTGCAAAATCATTACCAATTGATGACAACAAATAGCAGTTTAAGACTTTGCAAGTGTTATAAACACGGACAATTCTTGTAACTACAAAATTGTTTTTGCTTCACGTTTTTAGTCACTACTAGGCATTGAGTTGGTACGCCATAAAGCTCAAATGTAACAGGCGAGAAAGCCGTGACACAATGTAAACAAATCTTCATTTCGGTTAGGGTCAACCGAAATAGCAAAACTTGTTACATGAAAGAACAATGTGGCGGATATTGTCCCCTTCGCTCTTAGATATTCTTCAATTTGTCACACATTGTAGGATGTAGGATGTTTTAAGTTTCATAAGCACACTCTGAAGGCCTACAGTATCTTGTTAACAGAGCAAAATATTCGAGGAGTAATATTTTTTATTCAAACGGAAATATTGTCAGTGCCAGCATCATGCAATATCCAAGTATCAAAATTAGTTCATATGAGTGCCTATAAAACCATGCTTTAAATATTTCAGATTTTTTATAAAGAGTTGCATGGGACTTTGAACTGAATTACCTTCCTCCACGTTGATCGAATACGAAAACTATGTGAGAAGAATAGTGACTTTCTGGAATATTGGACGGAGTGAAATAAAGTGTATATCTTAATTACGAGAACATTATTTGAAGTTTTGTTACCACATAAATTATTCACATATAATGGTACATTTTAGGAGTAATATTACAACTGTAATTTTGATTAATTCACTGGAAATGATAGCAAGGTATGTTTTAAGAATCTTGCTGTTTTTAGTAAACGAGGAAGGGTAATAAAATTAATATTAATCTAATCAATAATAAATAATTATTCAATTGATTGACATATCAGATTTTTTAGATTTTAAGGCAGAACTAGGCAAACAAACACCATACATATCATGGCAGGACATTCACTTGGTATTAACTTAGTTTCTTGGCTCCTGCTTTTAGATGTTTTTTTAAATACTACATTTAGTAATAAGATATTTCTGAAAGTGATTGCTAGTATCATAACTCACTAAAGTTATTTCAACATCCAGAAAATTTGAAAAAGCAAAGGCTACGTTTTGGTCAAACCCTGGTCAGGCATTATCCAGTCCTGGAACAGAATAACTTACAAAAATCTCAGGTGACTTTTCATGTAACGGAATAAAGATTGAAACATATATTTAACCCATATTTGATGCAATTATTCTGATAAATCATAAGTGTTTTAGGAGGTTACTAATATTTGAAGACTGAGCCAAAGCTAGCTAGTGTTTATTAAGATGGTGGATTTGAACAAATTGTTCAAGGTTTGTTTCATATTAAATTGCACACTGGTTTGTAGGAGGTGAACGCTTCAGGGCATTTTCATGTCTGTTTTCCTAAACCTTTGTTATGACTTTTACCAAATTTTGAATCAACTTTCGACTACATTTGTATTTTGTGTAACATTCTATTTCAATGCTAGTTAATTGTTCGGATAACTGTGGATTCTCTGTTCCAAAATTTTGCATCACATGTTTCCTATTTCTGGAAGATGGGTCCATGGAAACATATTGTTTACAAGCCCAATTACCTTTTCCAGATTTCCAAATAAGATCAAATAGGTTATGCTGTGATTGATTTGTTTACATTAATTGTACAGACAAATAAGGTGCATGAAGTAGTAGACGGGAAATATTTTCTGCTTTTTTATTTACCATTCTCTTAATTCATTAAAAGATGGAAACCCATGTTTTCAGATTATTGAACTAAATTTGAACAACGCCAACGGATAAGTAAAGGCGCCACGTGCAGTGTTGATAATCTTTTTATAGATACCGAAACGATCTGCAACATGAACATGTGGTTGTGTTCACGAGTTTAAAAAAATTATAAACCCAAACAACAAAATTCAGTTATCCTTCCCCTGCTAATATCTGTGACGGAGGTGAATAATTGCCAGATAGATTAATTGATTCGAAAGAAATTACGCTTCCTACAGTCTCAGCAGCTAGTCGAGACGCTTTTTCATCGGGAATGTAACTCATTTTCACTCGCCAGTTGTAATCTGCCAGCTAAAATATATAAAAAAATCACATACGTATAACTTGCCTCTTTAAATAACATTCACAAACGACGGATGCCAAAGTATCACAAGCAGAATTCACCAACAACGTTCGCAATCACGTAACGTTTCGCCGGCGGTGACGCCATTGTGATTTGCCAGTGGTTGTCCCCCCTAACGTCAAAAACGAAGTGGGCGGGGCTTATCGGCCGGGACTGGATCGGTCTATTGTAAGTTACACTGTGTAGCATTTTCTGAAATTTTCCAACATTCATCCGTCTATTCATTGCTTGCAATGGCTCAATACCTTTGGAATATGCATGGAAAGAGTATCGTAGCAAGAAATAGGAAATTATAAATAGATACAATGCAATGATTTGATAATTCATAAGAAATTGTCAAAGTTTCCGTGCAGCGTGACGCCATGACTGACGGAAAATCACGCAGAACGACAACGGTAATTATCTGGATTTCTGTCTTTTCTCTTACTTTTAGTGAAAATGATAAAACATATAACAATACACAGATAGTCAGAATCATTCTGATTACTTACATCTCATATTTATGGACAAACGATCCCTGAATGAATGGAAGGGTCCTCGCAAAATCCTGTGTACCCTTGTCAGCAAAGCCGCCATTTTGTAAGAAATCGGTCAGCGGTAGTGATGTCATACGTCAACATTGTTGTACATATTAGGCAATTTCTTTGAGGTGAAGGTCGGTTGAACAAGAGTAAACACAATCGCCCAATCCTTCCGATTACAGTGTCAGTATTATGGGGTATATTTTGCGTATAGTTCAGATACTTTTTCATGAAACTGACTTCAGTATCCACATTTAGCCTTGTTCAATATCATATCATACGTGCGTATAGGGTTACGGTGTTTTATTCTTTGAAAGTTTTTGATTGTTTGAATCATATTTACATAGGAAATTGACATATTTAGTGCAATACACCATATTCTAAACCTTTACACAAGTGTTAGAAGATCAAACGTAGCCATAACTGCAATTGCGTTAGTTCCGATGATGTACAATATTCAATGCATTTGGACTAATATTGCAGTTTCACATGAACAGGTTAATGAACGGCGATTTAATTCAACCTTATAAGTAAAACTGATAATATTAATGAAAATGATTTATATATGGTATGAAATGTATATGCACACATATTTAAAGGAATTGTCTTGTTTTTTTGCACATTTGTGTGTCGGTTTATAGAGAAAACAATGATGTAAATTGATTGGCCAGGTGCGCGTTTGTCGGAAACGTTTTATGATTCACTATCATTGTTTTCGATAATATAATCAATTCATATTCGATTTAAAAATATTGTGATGACAGGATATCAAACTCTAACTATATTTATACGAAAATTGTTTAAAAAATATATAAACCATGTCATGTCTTAATTTGGACAAATCTTACATCCATATTCTAATATATAGTACGTACTAGTTCCATATATAAAAAGCTATCTTTTTGCATCTTCCATTGCATACTTATGAAGAGAAATAGCTACATAATCATAAACAAAGAAAATTCTTATCCTAAACAAAATATTCGGGTGTTGTGAAATGTTATTTTTCATTTACGTTAAATTGATGCCAAACAGGTGCGCGTGTTGCTCACAAAAGATACACAGTCAAACTGTCTAATTGTTGATATATTCAGGACACTATTTAAATGGAAAAATCAGTCATTTTATGTTTTGTCTAAAGAGTCTTAAATTCTGACATAGAAGCCGAGACCTTTCACACAATTAAAGGAAATTAGGTGAGATATGTACTAAACAGCATACCAGTGTCGTCTTTTTCCGACGTCGCAAAATGCATAAAACAAGCAATGACGTCAACTAAAATGGTGTATTATTTTCAGCAATTTCATTACATTTGAAGATATGGCTAGTACTCTGGTAATAACGATGCAAAATTAGTCAAAATACATCTACACAAACAGGACAATATGGGAATCTAAGAACTAACTTATATATCGGATAGGGCCATCCAAATCGCTATTACGTGCTTTCACATGTAATACGTTGTCATTTTTCTTGTAAATTGTGAAACTACCAAACTGCATCCGCTCACATTGGGGAACTTTGAATTGGGATAGTTTGGTTCACCATGAACATAGAATAACGAAAATATAGCGTCCGTATCCACAACAAATTCTCTCCAAGTGATCTGAGTTACATGGACCTAGTGTTACGCATAACGGAGTTATGCCCCTTATCATTATACGTGTATGACCTCTCTGTCGTCGTTTGACGTCATAGAAGAAAATCCATTTTTTGACATTTATTGCGAGTCATTTTTAATGTTGAGCGTATAACGTTATGCACAAGCACATAAACCCAATTCATATACACTTATGTCGTTCAGATATCAAGCTGTATTTTCTTCGCTAACACTTTCCGTAAAGATGCCACATTAAAAAATTCGTAGCACAGTGCTTTTATCGGTGCGCGATAAAAAGCGGATAAAATTACTGTTTTTTAACGCATAAAAAAAAATTGGACAACATTTAGCAGTGTCTATTTCTCAAACCGCCGAGGTAGTTGCACTTATGTTTATACCAACGGATAGGAAATTTAATATTCTACATTTCTGTGTAATTTTATAGCCGTACGTAGATCCAGGACCACGCGAGCGCAATTCTCGCACAACGATCACTTTTCAAACCGTATGAAAATGTGCGCCTGAAAAAAAACTCGGCAGCCAGGGGGTTAAATGGCAGCCTATACCGGCTCCTAGCTTTGTCGAACGTTAGCGCGCGCAAAGGGAGCCGGGAACCAGCTTAATACCGTCGCAATTTGAAAACCGATTCACCAAAACCTTTGAATGTATCCCTACACTATTGAGGTAACGCTGCTTTGCAGGACATTGTCATTTGCAGAAGCCATAGGTCATTTAACTACCCTATCCAGCTAAAAATGGGTGGAATTTGTGTTTAAAAAGACAAAACAGTTCAAACAACTTACTCGCAACGGGCTCTTGACCCAACAATGTTAGATCATGAAACAAGATTATGACGTCATTATGGAGCGTGACGTCACCTGCTGTGACGTCATTTGACAACAGAGAAATGATAATGGCCCGTAGTTGAGGAATCAGCGGGCCGCTCATTCCTATAACTTGAAGGCTGTTTCATCATAATTCCGTCCATTTTATCTATAATACTATGATCAATTCATCATTGTCAGATTTAGTCTGTGTGCACATAATAAACGTGTGTAGTTTGAAAAGGGACTACTTTTTCTGGCAATGGTGTAGGTTCAAGGAGCGATATGATTAACCTTTGACCTAGAGGAACTTTGACCTGGTTTAAATAATGAATTTCTTTCACGAAAAAACAGCGTAAAACGAGTTGAGTTAGAATGGGAATAACTGTACTGTGTTTGACGTGTTGGGGACGTAAACGTGGTTATATAGCCGCAAATTTAGTTATATCGGCGACGCGATAGTTTTTTTGATGACGTAACAATTGAATGACGTAATGCCGTCACTGCGCCATTCTAGTGCGCCCCCTCGTAATCGAACCATTTTACATTACGTCACAATGTAAGCGACGTCACGATGCATGTCAGTTGTCATCGCCTCGTACAGTAAACTACACCGTTGCATCCCGTCACTTGGTTTGCGGTTGCTTCACGCAGCTAACATCACTGGTGGAAACATTACGTTTATGTTTTACGACGGTTAAAATGTGTCAATTCGACTCACAAGTTTTCAGCGACACGGTAACGTTCGCAATGTTTACATTCCCACAATGCAATCGTGGAATGTCACTTGACTACTCAGCTTCATCGGGATGTACTGATCTAAACTTACTTTGGTAGTAGAAATGCGACGTTCATAGTGCCCCATATGGTTAATGACAGACGTAATTAAAATACTTCAGAGAAGATATTTAATATTTAATCCGAGTGTAAACCGTCATGAAACTGTTATCATTTGTTTTGTTTTTCTGGTAACGTTCGTCTTAACGTAAGAGGGGTGGGGGTGGGGTGGGGGTGTGTGTGGTGTGTGTGTGTGTGGAGAGACACATCAATAGAACAGCGCGCCAGTTAGCCCTGTGCGAGGATTCTTAATTTAGGTCACCGACACCGTCGTTTGTTTTCTGCCTTAAATTAATCGTAATTATCCTTAGAAAGTATTAAATTTGGCATCTTAGAAAAGAAATACACATCGCTCTATCACCGTGTATAGTGTAATAACGCAAGCGTCCTTGTACTTTAACTATAATAGTTCGGGGCGAAAGGGTGTTTTATTACACTATACATGCTGGTAAGGCGCACTGTATTTCAAATACCGAAAGTATAGATGGATATAGCCATTTAATATGGTCTTAACCACGGCTGCCGATGCCGCTGTAGACACGTTGGAAGAGTGAGTGAGTATGGTTTTACACCACTTTTAGGCATATTCCAGGAATATCATACCCCTGAAATAGGTTTCACACATTGTCGGGGGACAATCAAACACTGGTCTTCGTCGTGACGAGCAAACTGAGCTACCATGCCGCCCCACACATAGGAAAACATGGCTGAAGAAATAGCATTAACGTTTGTGTTTATAGAACTGTCAAACACTAACCAAATACACTTCACATATTGTACATGTACATATCGTACCCTGGTCTTTGGCGTGACCACTAGGCTACCCGGTTACCCGGCCGCCCCACAAACAGAGAAATAACAGAAGAAATAAATGCGTATAAAGATCAGTGAAACATTGACCAAATGACCAAATGTACTTTGATGAATGAATGTGAGGAATTGTAAATATGAAGAAACTAAAATAAGTATTCGTATTTTGTTTCTGTGTTAAGGGTTACTTACCAACGCCGAGGCACCAAACAAATCCTACACAAAGACTGATTTATCACTAGGAGCATCAAGTCAAATGCAAGGGCCATAGTCCATACCTCCTTTTAATACTTACAATTGTATATGACGTGATATTGATTATGAATGCTTCTCACACGGTCCACCATACGCTATTTACAACAATGGAATTCATTATGTGCCGAGGGCTCATCCATATACGTGTAATTATATATGTCTATCAGTTTCCATGGATATTTTCAGGTTTTAATGACACGTATTTTCATTGTGTTGCTATTTCAACTGAGACTGATATATGTGAATACAAACTACCATAGAACCAGCTTGTCCCTTTGTGACAGCGACAGTGAATAGAATTATTTTTGTCTGCCATACGCAAACATAAGCTCTTCCTTGGGCGGATCCCTGCTAGCATTATCATTCTACATTACGCTCAATACGTAAGGGGCGACGAACGGTATCGGGTGGTCAGGCTCGCTGACTTGGTTGACACGTGTCATCGGTTCCCAATTGTGTAGATCGATGCTCATGTTGTTGGTCACTGGATTGTCTAGTCCAGACTGGATTATTTACAGACCGCCGCCATATAGCTGGAATATTTCTGAATGTGACGTAAAACTAAATTCATTCACTCACTCATTGGATCACCCCACCGGACCTGGCAAGCCACGATGCTTCCATATGAAGTTCTGCACATATCGTCGTCTAAAGGCTGTCATATCATTTTTTCAACCGTTACATGATTTGTGAATTGTGTCACTAGTGTTGGCCACCTCCCTCTTCTGCAAACACCTGGTGTCACTACAAGTATTTCATAGTGAGTCATGAACACATATACTGGACAAAAATAGTTAGGGATATATGTACATTTTGAAATTATGAATAATGATCTATTTATTCATTGACACATTGATAACATATCAATCATAAAAATACCAATATCCCTAATTTATTTTGTCCAGTATATACTCTTAATGAAGTCAGTATCTCAGAATCGACTCAACTTTTAGCATAGATTTCGTGGGCTATGGAAACGGTTTTGTCGCTTTTATTTCAGAAACAAGATAGGATATGTATTTTCTATTTTGCAGATCATGTCGGCCGGTATCACATAGTCGAGTTGGTTCGCCTTGCCTTGTACGCTGTTAATCCTGTTAAATCAAGTACATCTCCAACTATTTGATGTTTCGCACTGTGATTCATGAGAAAACTTTATGCAGAAATGTTTTGACTGTTTTTCTGGTATAAATATGTGAACGAAGTTTCTAAAAGACGTCTATTTAATATCACGATTGCATACTTTTCATTTGGGTTCAGGAATAGTACCTCAACAAAAAAGAACATATAGCTATATGAAGTAACCTTCTGACAGAGACTATGTGTTAACACGGAGCCTGAAACGTATAGTATTCCAAAATAAATCTAACATAATTGAAGCAGCAGCTGTTTATAATCAAAAGAAACAAATGTCACGTGAATAAGTGTATTAACCTGTCATTCCCATGCGTCCATATTGATATACGACAGTAACATGAGTGTACATGCGAACTCAGTAACGACGGTCACAGCTACGAGGGCGACTGCGACGGCGACTGCACCTGGAGAACTCCGTTTGCTCCACCCTGTTCAGCCTCTATCGGCTTTTGTCCTTAATACCCACTTTACTTTTATCGCAGATCACACCTCTCCTCTGCTGGCCTCTTGGCTCCCAATGTAACCCCGTCCACATGACTTTTATCGCAGATCACACCTCTCCTCTGCTGGCCCCTTGGCTCACAATATAACCCCGTCCACATGACTTTTCTCATGCTGGTATTAGTACAGACATGACTAAAATGTCTAACCACAACCAAACTCTCGTATGTCCAACATAACATGTACGTGCAAAGATACTCTTTCAAGAATATGTGTGCACATAAGTCATAACATGCAATATATATCGTGCGATGTGGACGCCACAACTGGTTTGCTTGTGAGTGTAAACTGGTGCAACTAATATTACTCAGTGCTAGAAGATGAATGGATGTCATTTTTAAAAGGGAATTTCAACATGATCAGCATAGAGTACCGCGGCACGATAAGTTTCCAGTGACTGAGTTTAGTTTTACGCCGCACTTAGCAATATTCCAGCTATATGGCGGCGGCCTGTAAATAATCGAGTCTGGACCAGACAATCCAGTGATCAACAGCACGAGCATCGATCTGCGCAATGAGGAACCGATGACATGTGTCAACCAAGTCAGCAAGCCTGACCACCCGATCTCGTTAGTCGCCTCTTACGACAAGCATGGTTTACTGAAGATCAATTCTAACCCGGATCTTCACGGGTAATGTTTCCAGAGGTTCGGACATGTTTTGTTTGTTATTTGTTTGTTTGATGTTTAACGCCACACTCAGCAATATTCCATGTGTATGTAATCGTATCTTGACCACACAATCCAGTGATCAACCACCTGAGCGACGACCCTACACAGTTGGTTATACGATGTAATGAGACAACCAAGTCAACCGACCGATCCTGTTTTGAGGCTAATCAGATAAATTGTGCATTTAAAGACAAAATCATACAACTTTGCACATTTATTGAATGATGCACAGTGAATATTTTCAGATTCGGATGCACTCCAAAAGATTTCATTTTGCGCATGCGCAGAATGTTTTGTTTTAAACGTCGCACTCCTTATCCCTTTTCACGGCTATTTTAATCAATCAAAGTTAAACAAAAATACGTAAAAATACTGTTACTCGGCTTTGTTCTTTCCTATCGGTCCCATTTTCACATGATGCGATGGCCCCGAACAAAGTGGGGTATAAATTTCAAAAATTGCTGTATGTGCGCTATCATTTCATGAATTGATTTAGAAAACGACTTTATTGACGTTCAGAAAATACATGATGGCAAGCTCCTGACTTACACGAAGCAGGGCTATCCAGTTTTATTGGTGCTAACCTGTACATTAACCACCTGGTCATTAGTTCACTTCGAGGAATGTTGTGGCCTAAAGTAAAGTGTCGTCCAAGTCCTGGCAGACTGATGAACACCAATGACCATGATGATCCAGTGCAAATCCGTATGGCAAGACCTCAGTATGATAAACCTTGCCAAAGAAATGGGGAGTGTGAGTCTCTCAGACTCCCCATCATTACTATCAGAAGGAGGCTGCGACGAGTAAATTGGCGTGGTGTTCATTGGTCTCATGAAAGTCGCTTTCTTCTACACGTTATCACGCATAGAGACGTCGTATCACCAGGAAATGATCTATACAGGTGAACCCATCAGTGAAGAATTGAGGTGTACACTGTATCGGGAATGGCAGAGGAATCAAATGCTAATATTAGTGAGCGAGTTTAGTTTTACGCCGCTTTTAGTAATATTCTAATATTACGGCGGGGGGGGGGGCACAGAAATGGGTAAATCGAACCATGGTCTTTGGCGTGAATAGCGCACGCTTTAACCACTTTGCTACCCCACCGCCCCTGCTAATATGATGCTTGATTGGCAGTGTGAGGAGGAGACTGGCAGATGTTAAAAGTTCAACGGATGCTACACCCGATACTGTCATGGTTCATACAATCAAAACAAACAGTGTTTAAAAACTATGCGACAATCAGAGCAATATGTGTTGCAGTTACCATTTTATTCCGTGTAATTCTGGTTTCCAAGACATATGCACAAACATGTGTTTTCGTCCTCGTCTTAAAAGAGTGGGTTATTGCATAGTAAATGCTCGTGGATAATTTCATTATGGCCTTGAGCATATGAAGTTCAAATTCAATAGCGTAACTTATCATTTGTAGTATAACTGCCACGGGGATTGTAAGCGAAGAAGATTATTGTGTCACCAGGAGTTTTCAATTTCTTATAAAATATTTTATGAACATAAACCTAGTTTATTATCATCAACTTTCTAGAAACCAAAACCGCACCTTCATTACGCTGAAATGGTATGTAAAGGGAACTACAGAATTATTTTTATCTTACATTTGTGAAATGGAATAAGGCAAAATTGTCACTGAATTGCAATAATTTACTTGGTTTCTAAAAATATTAAACAGTAAAAGTGCGGTTTAGAGATGTTACTGGAATAATATAATAATAAAATAATGACTGCTTCCTTGAGAAAGACAAATCTGGATTATCTGTCACACTTGGCCTTGAGTCGTATGGGGGTGTTTAATCCTAATGTAAATTCACTGTTTCTTCTCTTTCCCTGTACATGTAAATCATTAGTTGTGAAATTATAGGTTCGTAATGATTGTCTATGCTGACTATGTCAGAGGAAACACGGACACAGACAAAAACAAAACATCATGTGCCTCCATACCGGAAATTATTTTTAAAAATGGTCGTGAAATTGTGACCAACGTTTGTGCTTTTATCATTATATGCACACTTTTCTTAGCCGCTTCACTATCAGTCGCATCTTACGACAAGCATGTGGCTGCTGAATACGGTTGCTGACCAGGATATTCACGGGTTGGTTCGGAAATGTAAAAAGCGACTTTATTGAGACTCCTGTTTCAGCAAAATTTCTTTTGCGGCTCGTCTAGCCAACTCATAGCATTAATACATTTACTTACATAGTAAATATACTCCCCATGCAGTACTAAGCGTATGTATTTCCTGCCATACTGTGGAGGTAATTAGCATTCACAACATGAATACGGGAATACTGATGAAGCATGTCCACGTCGTAAACCCCACGTGACGTTCCTGAAGGTGCGGATCCCGATGACCCTTCACAGCCGGAACCATGCCTGATAATCAATTATCTCACTGGTATTGATACAGACAATGTCATCAGAATGTATATATGTACTAGGTGAGGTGAAACGGGGTTTTAACGTCGTACTTAAGAATAAATCGCTCATATTACGACGTGCATGCGTGTGTATGCGTAGCTGCTTATACTAGCCCAGACTTAAGCTGATTTTATAGTGCTACCTCACTGGGATACCATGCCGCAGTTAAGCATGAATACCCCACTTAGACACATTATACTGACTCCGAGCCGACCAGTCCTTGTTGTACCCATTAATGCCGAGCGCCATGCAAGAACCAACAAGTACCACATTTTAACGTCATTTGGTATGACGCGGCCTGGGATTTATTTATGTGTTAAGGACAACTAATCCCGTTCCTGTTATTTAGACGATTTATCGCGACTGGTGTGAAAACGAATACACAATACAGAAACAATTACGATGTTTATTAAGACAACATTTTCAACAAACAACAAGCTTATATCCGTACAGAAGAAATTCTGTATGGAATAAAACTTTCTTCCTTGGAATATATACGGAAATTACTAAAGAGCTGACCCTTTTCCCCAATTGGTTCAGACAGTGACGTCCCCTAGACTAGGGTCTCCTCGGCACGGCGGACCAGCAGCACACCGTCACGGATGGGCACTAGGACCTGCAATTGATGACGTAGCAATTACGTCAAGGGGTAAAGGGTACAGCATGACGTCAGTGGGAAAACGTCGAGAGCAACCTCGTCTACACATTTCAGTTTCAGTTTCACACATCAACTTACATATTCGGGAATCACAGACACTGCCCACCAGATTGACCCTGTATACATTACTCACCAGAAATGGTCATCACACATTATACCCTCAAAAGGAATGATCGAACTTGGATTGTCGGTGTGATGAACGAACACCTTAACCATTCAGCCACCTATTCAGCGACCCCTTCATGACCTCCTCCATGTTCAAGTTTCTCAAATGTCCCCCTCTATACTCAAGTTGAATGACAACGCTACCAGCCGCTGGCTATTGTGGTTAAGACTTAATACGTTCGTGGCTTTAGTGATAAAAAAGATGTTATTACGAAATTAATACGTTTACCGCTGTCGTGAGAGTGAATTCACTGCGGTGCCTTTGGATGCAATTATGTTTGTCTATTCTATTATTTTGTTGCCTAACGATTCATATTCCGGAGTATGTTCCAGCAATATGACGGCTTTCTGTAACTAATCGAGTCTGGACCAGACATTCCAGTGATTGTCACGAGCATCGAGATCCCGTTACATTCGCATCGTATGACAAACATGGGTTGGGGACGTCCATTTCTTATCAGAATCTTCATGGGTATTTGTCCACCCTAATGTGGTCAGTTCGGTTAATCTTATTGTAAAGGGTCTTCTCTGAAGAACTGGTGAATGTTGATAGAGATTATGTTAGGTGAGCTAGCACGTACCCTTCTGACCCGTGGGTCCTTCTCAACTAGTCTGTTCAGGGCATCAGTTGGGCCACCTTCAGTCAAGTAGGATGCCCCTCCACGAAAAGCGTTGTCAAAGGCAACCGTGCCATTCGCAGCCAGCAAACCTTGATCCATGATGACCTAAGCGAAACCCATACCTATGAATACATTGGCGGTTACACAATGTATGAGTTCACGTATTAAATCAATGGACTATATGAGTATGTTCAGATAAATATTGATAGATTTCAGTTAAGTCACCAAGGAAATGTTTTCGTCGTCGTAAGTGTCATTTAACGCCTCAAAGCTTATGACTCACGTTGTAGTAGTCAACGTAGGATTCTTTGTCTGCGTCCACAAAATGAAATCAAACTTTTGTCCCTCATCTGCCAGACTAAGCATCGTCTTCTTGGCATGACCTGCAATTGTAAACTGTAGCAACGTCATCGACGTTGATGACTCGTTCATACAACATGAGACCATATGATCCTGTTAACTACCAATGCTAAGATTGTCGTATTGGTGTTTGATCCTTCAGTGAAACCGCTTTTCATTCAGGGCACATTCCTTAACAGACAACTAAGCTAAAATATACTCCCCTCCGAACAACAGACAACCAGTACAAACCCCACCCAAATCTGAGACATATCACAGTATACATACATCTGATGATGATCGTCTTCCTATTTTCAAACCACGGCAACTCCTATCGGCATTTTGATGACTGTACAAAACCAGCAAAAATCACGGACAACCACGAACTGACCCCGCAAAGAATTGAAAACCACAGACCTATTCTGATGTCGATCTTTTGCCCATGAGGAGACTCGTCCAACTTTTTACGGTTGATTTGCTCCAGGTACTGCTCAGTGTCGCACGTGATCACCACGCCCTCTGGTGGAATAGCTTCCGCCATGGCCAGGGCGCTGTACCCGGTAAACATGCCAACATCCAGGATACGCTTAGCCTGTTGCATGCTTACCAGAAATTTGAGGAATTCGCCTAGCAAGAGGAAAAGTGAGAATAAGTGAAACATCTGCAAAGATAAGAAAAGGGTGGGGGTTGGGGGTATTTGTTACCTCATAATGACTAAAGTTTACGTCTCCCTCTAATGTCGCTAAGTGTAATGTCATACGCATGATGACGACACAGATACTTATAGCGCGGCGTCGCCTATGACTACGCTTAATTTTCATTAAACCTGAAGAGCCGAAGGACAATTGTTTATCCCATCATACTGGCACAATTGGCTTTGTTTGGTATGTTAGGAGGTCTTATAACAAACCGAAAAATGAGTCTCATTAACCAATTCAGACAATGACCTACTTTTCAGCCGATCCGAATTTTCTCGTGTGAAAGTGAAAAGAGACACTACAAACAACTATGGTTACACTGAATTCCAATTCCTTGTTTCATAAGAAAATGGCATTTACAAATGAAATTTTCTTTTAAACTTTAATAAAATTTAGATTTAGATTGTATGGCAAGGTGTAGGAGACTAAGACGTCGCAGACTGCCACCGTTTAAAGAGGTCGTCCAATGATTCACAATTCATCTGGTTCAATGGTTACACCTGTTATGTGTTTTTTGCGCTTATTCAATGTATTTGTGAAACGTGCACTGTGATTGATATGATAAAGTCCGTACCAGACGCCAAACATTTCTAGCGGCCGAGCCTCGTTTTGAGATTTCAAGATGTCCGTTTGTCATAGCATGCTGTAAGATAGAGCACGCTGCACGACGTGTTTGCCAGGATTAGGAGAGATAAGGAGCGTAGTGTTGCAATATACAAGTGTTTAGATGTATCAAATAATACTGATTAATATTTATATATCCAGTCTGACAATGGACTGGTTATTGTACCAAGTTCTGCACTGGTTACGGAACCCAGTGCGCAGCAGGAAGCGAGACTGTTGTGTAATCAATTTTTTGACTTGTATTAGCCTGACTTGTTGGAATGTGTACAAACATTCACTTGCCCATACCATAGCCTTCTTTGAAACCTCTTGTGCGAGTTGGTTGAAACTTTTGAACCACTTCTAAATATTTGTCAAGGCCTATTTACTGGAACAGGAAGAGAGCAAATTAGGCGGGCGATGCATGTATCAAGAGCAGCCACAATGTTTTTGGAAACAGGATGTTGATTTTGTATTGGATTCTCTGATTGAACTCTGATCAATACGCGCGATAGGCTTGAAACTAGACTATGATATAGGCTAGGGTGGAGAGTAGTGTTTGATATTGCTAAAGTCAGTGAGTATCTTTGATATAGGCTAGGGTGGAGAGTAGTGTTATATATTGGCTAGAGTCAGTGAGTATAGCTTTACGCTGCTTCAGCAACGTTCCAGCACTATGACACCATAAATGGGCATTACACATTGTACCCATGTGGGGAACCGAACCCGAGTTTTCGGCGTGGCGAGCGAATGCTTGAACACTAGGCTACCCCACCGGCCCTGAGTGAGTGAGTTTAGTTTTACGTCGCACTCAGCAATATTCCAGCTAGATGGCCGCGGTCTGTAAATAATCGAGTCTGGACCAGACCATCCAGTGATCAACAGCATGAGCATCGTACTGCGCAATTAGGAACCGATGACATGTGTCAACCAAGTCAGCGAGCCTGACCACCCGATCCCGTTAGTCGCCTATTACGACAAGCATAGTCGCCTTTTGTGGCAAGCATGGGTTGCTGAAGACCTATGCTACCCCGGATCTTTCACGGGTCCCACCGGCCCTGATATTGGCTAGAGGGCAACTTTCCTTTGGAAGGATGCAGATTATATGCAATGTTTCTGACAATCAGGTTTACCTTCCACCTTCCCCGTCATCATCCCGGCCACCTTCCTCCCACAGAGTCCCTGTTTCTCAGGCTCGGTCCAGTCCTTCTGCTGTGTGAAAATCCTGATCTCCCTCAATGTATCGCTTTCAATGGAACAGTGCTTGTCAATGTACAGCTCACGTCGTTCGGCTATTCCGATTGCCTCCCCCAGTTCCTTTGTTATAGCTTCGTCGATGTTCTTCTCCTCTGCAAGGTCATGTACTTCACGCAGCTTCCTGTATACAGGGTCTCTCCTACCTACAGGTGCGTCCTTCCGAAGGGAACCCTTGTCAGACATCATCAGTCTACACAGAAAAGATGAATCAAAACACAGTGACGTGGTGTTTAATATATATATATGTCTGGACTATCAGAAACAGATTCCGTTGGGTATAAAGGGCAAACGTAGCTATAACAATTAAATCGACCGCTGGAAGTCAGAGAGGAGAGTCATGAGGCTTTGATATTGAGTGAGCATCGTTTCACGCCGCTTTTAGCAATATTCCAGCAATATCAAGGCGGGGACACCAGAAATGAGATTCACATATTGTGCCCATGTGGGAGAATCGAACCCGGGTCCTCAGTGTGACGAGCGGACGCTTTAACTAGTAGGCTACCCCGCCGCCCCTGGAAATCAGATGTGACACCCGGATGTCCCAAACCATGTCCTGTGCTGCCAATAGCCTCCGCCCTGCGCAAATTACCTAAAATAGCAATTAATTACACAGGTACTTCTCCCGCCATATGACGGCAGCCGGTAATAAACCAGACAAACAAGTGGTCAATAGAATAATGCTAAAGAAATGCTATGTTAAATTTAAAAGGGCTTTAGTCATGTCGATCAACTGCTGGAAACAACCAAGAATTTAGTAATGGACAATTACTTGAAGCTGTCCAAGTGCCCCAGTGCATAGATCCCGCCTGTTCGTGCGGAAACAGAACTTCAGTGAGTGAGTGAGTGAGTGAGTGAGTTTTATGCTGCAATCGTCATTATTCCAGCCATATGGCTGTGGTCTGTAAATAAAATCGAGGCTGCACCAGACAATCCAGTGATCAGCAGCATGAGCATCGATCTACGCAAATGGAATATGCTGACATGTGTCAACCAAGTCAGCGCGCCTGACCACACGATCCCGTTAGTCGCCTCTTAAGACAAGCATGGGTTTCTGAAGACCAATTCTAACCTGGATCTTCACGGGTTAACAGAACCTCAGTATATACACATACCTACGCATACCATGAGCACAGGATTTTTTGGTTTTAGATTTTTTATTTGTTGCTCTCCGAACTCAACAACATTCCTGATATATGATGTCAGTTTGTAGTATGAAACGAGGCTGGATAAGACAATCTAGTGATTGACATCATGAGCATCGTTCTAAGCATTTGTGATACGCTACGATACTTCACCCAAGTAACACAGTCGCACGAAATTCATGATCACATCAAAACCTGATATTGATCGGTTGGACAAAATTTAATAGTGGCAGATGCATTTCCAGCGGTACCTAGTACGTGGAATATTCAATGCGAGGCCGACATTAGGGGTGAGGTGAAATTGGGTTTTACGTCGTGCTTGAGAATATTTCGCTCATATGACGACGTGCATGCATGCGTGTGTATGTGTATGTGCGGCTGCTTGTACTAGCCCAGACTTGAGCTGGTTTTATAGTGCTAGCCCACTGAGATACCATGCCGCAGTGAAGCATGAATACCCCACTCAGACATTTATACTGACTCCGAGCCGACCAGTCCTTGTTGTACCCACTAATGCCGAGCGCCAGGCAGGGACCAACAAGTACCATATTTTAATGTCTTTTGGTATGACGTGGTCGGGGATCGAACCCGCGACCTTCCGCTCTCCTGGTGGACGCTCTAACCACTACACCACGGAGGCGGTCGGCCGATATTAGATGGAGCACAGACATAGATGAATGTGTTTGTTGTTTAAAGGCACTATTTCATACTACACTAGTCTAAAAAAAATATAATGCATTTCCCTCACTAATACTATCAGTTCTCAGGGAACACACCATAGAACTTTTTTTAAAAAATACGCATTTAGAACCTATTAAATATAAGTTTATTTAATGCAACGATGCAAAACATTACCGGCCGAACATTATTCAAGCGAACCCCATAGTTATGTCCCTTTGAACGCTCATACGAATATCCTACGCACAAATTGTGATTGAAACCAGTTTGGATAACACCGACGTGCGCGTGCGAGAGTTTTAATACAAGGAGGAGTGAGTGAGTTTAGTTTACGCCGCACTCAGCAATATTCGAGCTATATGGCGGCGGTATAATATAAGGGAAAATAAGTATTTTATTGAATCAATACGAAGCTAAAGTGAGTGCATTTGCCCCAATATATATATATATATTATAGGCTAACATATTGTCGAAAATATGTGACACTGTGCCTTTAATGCCACATTCAGCAATGTTGCAAGTTTATTACGAGAACCAGCACAGATAATTATAAACTATATTAACACCGCATCACTGGGGTGTGTAATGACTCATGAGTATGTAGGGTTTTATGCCGCGTTTAGGTTATTGCAGGAATGCACCAAACATAAACGTCAAACAGTGTACCCTTGTGGAAATCGAACCAGGCCCCTCGGTGTGACGAGCGAACACGTTAACCATTCGGCTACTGTAGTGGAGGGTCATTTAGATATCGGTGAATTAAGTTTAACTATTCTTTCAAGATTACAGAACTGTATATCGAAATTCATGTACGCATGCCCGTGCTTGTACACTTCCGGGTTAATTCCTATAATTGCATTTTCGCAAGGACATGGGCAGAACATTTAACAAGGAAGCCCCACTATGAAGCACAAAACCGAATCCAATCGAACAGACCACTCTTCATCCCTATATTGACGTGCCGGCGTCATCTCATGTCCCTTGATAAACCCGGACGGAGATCGAACCTTTGACCACTGCATTCTGGCAAGATGCTTTATCCACACAACCAAGGAGGCGGTTGCGTACATATGTTTGTGTTGCGATGCATGGATAGCGTGAAAGGGCGTTAGATAGTGCGCAGCCATTGTGTACAGATACGCTGAGTGTGGATTTCAGGTCACGTACATGAGTGCAGAAACAAACAGGTCGCAGTAACATATCACGTGACGATCTAGTAAATACCATGCAAGAGAGACGATATATGTCAATTTTTTAAAAGTGAGGCTCGCCATCCATATATACAGTGATACAATCATATGCTATTACAGTGGAAATGATATTTGTTGTATCTCGCAATACATATATCTAATGCACTGATTTCGCCTTCGGCCTTCTCACTGTCCTACATCACGTAGTCAGCTTGAGCGCATAGAAACGCGACTTCCATCGACAAGCATACATCGTTACACGCTATGCGCATTTGTGGCATAGGTCCACTAGGACCGCCATAATTACAGCAGGTTTAAGCCAGATTAGGACCGACAGATACAGATCATTGGCTAATACAAGGCAGAACATACTCACGGTTTGAAGGCTGTAGCGATATTCCTTGAGAAGATAAAGATGAGGGGTGATACAAGGTCAGCTATCTAGCTTAGGCGAGCAGGTTTGTATCGGCGAGCAAACACCAGTCCCTGCTCTCAACAACCCGATTATGTGATCTTATTATCCTTCATACATGTCTCGTAAAGTACAGCACTCAAGGTGTGGAAAGATCATACGACTGTCCTTCTAACCAACTGTCTATCAAGGGCTTCTGGATGAGATTATCAGGGTTTTTACAACCCAATTATGTGATCTTGTTCTCCTTTATACATGTCTCGTAAAGTACAGCACTCAAGGTGTGGAAAGATCATACGACTGTCCTTCTAACCAGCTGTCTATCAAGGGCTTCTGGATGAGATTATCAGGGTTTTTACAACCCAATTATGTGATCTTGTTCTCCTTTATACATGTCTCGTAAAGTACAGCACTCAAGGTGTGGAAAGATCATACGACTGTCCTTCTAACCAACTGTCTATCAAGGGCTTCTGGATGAGATTATCAGGGTTTTTACAACCCAATTATGTGATCTTGTTCTCCTTTATACATGTCTCGTAAAGTACAGCACTCAAGGTGTGGAAAGATCATACGACTGTCCTTCTAACCAACTGTCTATCAAGGGCTTCTGGATGAGATTATCAGGGTTTTTACAACCCAATTATGTAATCTTGTTCTCCTTTATACATGTCTCGTAAAGTACAGCACTCAAGGTGTGGAAAGATCATACGACTGTCCTTCTAACCAGCTGTCTATCAAGGGCTTCTGGATGACATTATCAGGGTTTTTCCACTGAAGCTAAATATACAGTTTACTTTAACACAGGCGCCACTTGAGTTCAGTGTAAACTCCCGAATGTGGAGAACGAGTTCATTGAGTTGGGTGAAATGAGCAGACGACACCCAACAGACACATACTGATTCATAGTTCATTGTGATTCACACACCTACATACCTTGATCGTTTCGGATGGGTGCCACAAACTCATTTCAGCAGAGATTTCATACCGATGTTCAGTATCCAATCAAATAACGTAACCACTATTTCGTCTTCCTCATCCAATGGAGGGGTAGCCTAGTGGTTAAAGCGTTGGCTCGTCACGCCGAAGACCCGGGTTCGATTCCCCACATGGGCACAATGTGTGAAGCCCATTTCTGGTGTCCCCCGCCTTGATATTGCTGGAATATTGCTAAAAGCGGCGTCAAACTAAACTCAGTCAGTCAGTCCTCATCCAATGGTAACCCGTTAAGGCAGACCGTAGACAACTGCTGGCGTGGACGTTAGATGTGTTTGTCGGAAGATAATGCCGCTTCTATTTATCAACAGCCACAACTACATTATAATCCATACAAATTAAAATATTCTAAAATATTGAACGACATTTAATATATGGCCTGCCTGCTTGGTTGGTTGCTGCGATACTAGACATCGGCAGATGTTACCTGAGGTTAGTTCTGTGACATCTATCATACATTCAATATACGTTCTGTCAAGCCGTTAATAATAAAGGCCACCCATGCATGTTTATATCCATTATTTAACATTGTGGGTGCTGATGACAACCTTGGACATGTAAATACTTATATGGGCACAGAAGGGGACGGGGAAGGGTTTGCAGATAAAGTAACTTATTATATACCGTTTTTACAATTCAAAATGGTTCAGATAAAGACAGCTGCTATTAAATATTTCCGTTTGTGGAACAAGTTGAGTTGATAAATAACGTGTTTAAACGCCTGTGCGTACTCGTATTAATCGGTACTAACGCCGATTTAATAGTACGAGCCCACTCCAATACGGGTTTATCCTCACTGTGCAGGCAGCCTGTACAGGATTAGGTTTAGTAATGATGTTATGAGGAAAGGGATCGTCTCATGACTTTGTTGAACTAAACTCAAGAGGGAGAGATTCCAAACTGATAGATCGTCAGACTGATATCAACTCACCAATTATCCATGTTCAGTTAATGTCACTGAATAAACTTCATCTTTTTAACAGCATAATAATACACAGGAAAATGTATAGTCACTATCATTCCTTGCCAATATGAAACACATAGTCAAGTCTGACACCAGGCCCATGCCTGCCCTATATCAAGACGATTGAAGAATAAAAGTTAGATTCAACTTTGTGTCACAGGTTTATACTGATACGCCCCCTGGTAATCCCTTTGTTCTGCTATTTGACATGCCTGATCGCTTCAGTAACTATGAATAAAATGTGCCTGTACAATGCGGAGACCCTCCCGGTACGATGCGGCAGTTTAAAATGGTTATATTTAACTCAGACACGGTCTTTACTGATCAGTCATTGTTGCATCCCTTCCAAAGTTCTGGGCAGAGTAACAACAATTATCAGCTTTTAATTTCCTTCTATATGACACGGCTTTCACCCAACAACCGACCGGGGTGATCGTTTAACGAACAGAATATTAATCTGCATTGTTAAACTGTTTTGCAACAATATCATTCCGCGTGGAGTGTACACATTTCTATTGAACAGGGCTGCAGGGTCACGTGGAATATGTGGAGTTTTACGTATACTGGTCAATGTGGCCTTAATATTCAGCCAAATGGCCCACAGCAAGCCAGAAAGTGCGCGGATTATAAAGATCCGTTTGTTTTGCAGCAGTGAGTGAGTGAGTATGGTTTTACTCCGCATTTGCAATATTCCAGTAACATAACGGTTGGGGACACCAGAAATGGGCTTCACACATTGTGCCCATGTGGGGACTCGACTCCGGGTCGTCGGCGTAAAGAGCGAACGCTTTGTCTACAAGGCCACCCCACCGCCCCTGGTTTGCAGTAGCTAACTCTGTATTAAAAGGCTGAGTTTAAGGCCTCTTTGAACTGTATCCCAGTTCCATCACGATGTGTCAGGTTAATGTGGGAGACGAACATGTGGTTATACTGTGGTCTAAGACGTTTACCACCCTGCTGAAACAAGCGACCACGTATGTTGCTTACAAACCGAGAAAAATATGCGATCTCGGGTGTCTGGTGAAGCCAAGGGGAATAACTCTGCACATATAACTGCGGCCGTGTTCACGTGTACTTATTAATGACGACACAGTTTCGAATACATCCATGGGAGAGACACAAACAGTCGCTGTCAACACAGATTCAGGAGATTCAGGTGCTACCAATACAATGGTTCTGTCGTCCATGAAGTGTAAGAATAATGTCTATCTTGTACAAACCAAAACAACTTTCGGAAAATCTAAAATTTAAATGCCTTTATATTGCAATGAGTGAGAATGATTTAACTGTCTCCTATTGCAATAATCCAGGAATATCACGGGTACACCAGAAACGGGCTTCCCACGTTATACCCATATTGGGAATGGAACAAGGACTTTCAGCGTGACGAACACTTAGGACATCGCGACGTTCACTGTGACGCAATTGCGGCGATGTAGCAGTTGGACATATGCATTCTCTGTATGGTCCCAACAGATTATACTACATATTCCTTGTCAATTCCAGCTGTTCTTCAGCACATACGTTCAGACTGACTGACTGAGTTTGGTTTTACGCCGCTTTTAGCAATATTCCAGCAACATCACGGCGGGGGACACCAGAAATGGGCTTCACACATTGTACCCATGTGGGGAGTCGAACCCGGGTCTTCGGTGTGACGAGCCAACGCTTTAACCATTAGGCTACCCCACCGCCCCACATACGTTCAGACATCAGGATCCTCAGCTCTGCTTACCCGTGAAGATCTGCGTTAGAATTGATCTTCAGTAATCCATGCTTGTCGTAAGAGACGACCTACGGGATCGGGTGGTCAGGCTCGCCGACTTGGATGACACATGTCATCGGTTCCCAATTGCGCAGATCGATGCTCATGCTGTTGGTCACTGGATTGTCTGGCCCAGACTCGATTATTTACAGACCGCCACCATATAGTTGGAATATTGCTGAGTGTGGCGTAAAACTAAACTCACTCACTCACTCAGCTCTGCTTATAGTAACCTGATATCATTTTAGTTTCAACCTGCCCTGCCCAACCTGATCAATGCCAGGACTAGGATACCCGTAAAAAGAGAAACAAATATTATTTAGGCTATCAGAGATCACATTAGATACTATGACACTGTCACAAGCAAGGTTGGGTAGAGGAAGCAAGATAGTGTGCCTTTAATGTGTACTCTCCACAGCTGTTGTCAGGTGTGTGTGGAACAGAAATGCAAATTCATATCTGTGCATTCCATAACGCCAATGCACATACATATTGTCGACATATAACAAGTAATATACGTCACAATACACCATCAATGCTCAAATTGCAAAAAACATACTCACGAAACACTGGACATTACGTTCCAAACGTAAACGATGCACTCGTGGCTGGCCGACTTCTTCGACGGTAACTGCGCATGACCGGATGTCAGGGTATGTATCAATGTTTAATAACAAATTTTTGGTTTATAATTTTACAAGATATAATTTCAAAGTGGCTAGAAATAGTTTGTTTTTCCCCATGGAATTCAATTTGTATCCCCATGAATGAACATCTTATATTTTACTTCACTCAGTTTGGGTTTGAATCCGGGATAGGATTCTGCCACAAAAGTGCAAGAATATTTACTTATAAGATATGTTACGTTTGACTACTTTCTGAATTGCATTGCGTATTCATAGCTATCGGCCATAGGAGCCGTGCAAATAAACACAGTAAATAAGAAAAACTGGGTTTTTTTCACATTTATATCTACAATTAGTGTGTTTATTATGTGAAAGTGTGAAATATCTGTTAAACTAAGTTCGGCCTAACTACAGTCTCAGTGGTAAGGAGGACACGTAAGAAATGGACTTTACTGAGGAGAGATTAGTGTAGAAATGAGCAATACGGTTATTTGGAACAGACCATGGCTTCATGGAAATCAGTGTGCGATATTATTGTATTACAAAGGGCACTTTGTAAATGCCCAGTCTGAAATTAGACTTAGCTTCATTATAAACGATAACTGATCTTACAATGATAACCTTGATACTGAAACTATTAAGGATGTAGCTTCCCTGGAGTCTTAACTATCACTATAAAAAGAAACGGGTAGGAGGGGTCGTCTCAAAAGCAAAACCAGGACGGTGGTTGAGGTCGGGCTGGGTAGACATCTGGATAGAGATAACATCTAAGATAAGATAATCCTTTAGAGGAATTAAACTGGGAAAGTAAACGGCATGTCATAACAAATTACAAATAATATCCAGTCGATCTTCGGGTGGTCATGCCACCTATATATTTTGAGACATTTAATACGATGGCTGATTTAAACTTTTCTATGAATATCATACTCTTTCACGAAGACCTAATGAAAGAAAGACACACAAGATGTTAATAAATAGATGAGAAATATTCAACACACGTGAGAAAGCATAAATATCTTTGAGATGGTCCCTTGTACCTCATGCATTTCATGCAAGGGGGGGTCGACGGTCCGTCGTCATACCTCCCTGAGCGACCTAATTCGTTATCTATATAGTTCAGTTTGCGGTGAAAATGTACCGATGAATTTTCACTTTAAACAAAAAGTAAATCAAATAAAGGAAATTAAGATTGCGATTCCTCATAATTTTACCTTGCCATTTGAAAATTTGATTCTCAGAATTTTATTCAACTTAGGATAAAAGTTGTTTAACAAACGAGCATAGTTTCAAATCGGTATTATTGGTTTGTATTACAAGGGGGTATGCACATTAAATGAAACACCGAGAACTAGCAGGGTTGGTCTAAGTTGACGCTCATCACGTACGCACGTGCATTTGTTTCACTGTTCCAACTACTGCGCTTACCCCCTTGTAATACAAACCAATATAAGCGATTTGAAACTATGATCGTTTGTTAAACAACTTTTTTCCTAAGTGGAATAAAAATCTAAGATTTAAATATTCAATTGGCAAGGTAGAATTATGAGGATTCGCAATCGTAATTTCACTTTATCCGATTTACATTTTTGTTTAAAGTGCAATTCATCGGTACGTTTTCACTGCAAACAGACTATAGTATGATGTATTGCTTTCAGCAGCTATACGTATTTTTTCTACGTTTTGCCCGATTTTACGAGTAAACATGCTTTTCTGAATACCCCTTTAAACATAACACTGAACGCCAAGTTAGGCCGATGTGGGCCGATTTCGACATATGCTACTTGCAATTGTGTAAATTTTATGGATACAGAGTAGCAGCCTAAAACAGTTTTTTTTCTATTTCAGACAGTACTTTAGTCAGATGGAGACAAAAAGTAAGTGGTCAACACGACCAGTTGTCAGACATCCATTTTTGCAGAAGCTGGATGGGACTCAACCCAAAGATTGCTAGAGTTTGTACTTTGGTAAGTTTAATCCAGACATCTGCTACAACAGCCAGACAATCATATCGCAATCGATCATGCCATGTAATGTTACAACGTGTTGACGAAACCAGTCTGATCTCCTGTGCTGTTCCTGATAAACAGCGTACTGATCAATTCTGGAGATGACTTTTTGTCAGCTTAAAGGAAAGCCCATCACATCCAGCCAATGTTCACAGCCAATTGCCCCCAGTATGTTTTCTACCATGATGTTTTTCACAGGGTTCGGGACCCGTGAAGATCCGGGGTAGAATAGGTCTTCAGCAACCCATGCTTGCCACAAAAGGCGACTATGCTTGTCGTAAGAGGCGACTAACGGGATCGGGTGGTCAGGCTCGCTGACTTGGTTGACACATGTCATCGGTTCCCGATTGTGCAGATCGATGCTCATGCTGTTGATCACTGGAATGTCTGGTCCAGACTCGATTATTTACAGACCGCCGCCATGTAGCTGGAATATTGCGGAGTTCAGCGTAAAACTAAACTCACTCACTCACTGCTATCGTAAACACAAATTCAGTTGTCTTCAGTCTGCATTGACACTCCTAACAATAGTCATTCGATCCAGTGAGATTATGGACGGATGTTCGTGGCACCACACGTTCACTTTGAAATGTTGGTAGCAGTGGTCAGTGTCAATTCCTCAGTTTCATATGTGGCTTCGACGCCCTCCGCCACATCATAAGCATGGGCCCTATCACACTGTACCCGAATGTTGTTGTACATACCTCGAACAAGGCTGTCAGAAACCGTTCTGCGATGGTGTTAATAGATCCCTATCCTTTCTTGAATTTCTGCCACTTCTTAATGTTTTGAGGAAACACTCAGTTAAGACCAAGTGAGAAATAAAAAAGATTCAACGAAGGACATTCCGAATTTACCGACAGTCTGTCTGCATCGTTGAATAAAGATCATTGTGGACCTTTATATACTCTCCTACGTGACGTGTATTTCAGGCATCTTATAATTTCTAACCGGTTTGTTAGTTTGTTTACCTATCACCATACATCTTTTGTTATTCGATGATATTATTTGTTTTACTAGATATTGCTTAAATCCCGGTCGTGCGTAGTATCCGGTAAGTCGGCCACTGGCGGGTGCTTCCTGTAATTTCGAGCGTTCAATGGATATACATTTGTATTTTGTGCAATGCGTGTTTACTTTGATATATATTACACTTTTATATAGGCGTTCGGGTGTATAAAGCATGAATTTGAACTTGTAGACACGTACATATATACATTAATATTTGCAATCGTGGTTACGAGGCCTCGGCAGGTTGGTATTGGTAACAATACAGAACGTAAACATACAAAGTTACAGATAACTTGGACAAAATGTATCGATATAACACATAGAGAAAAACACACCCGGTTATTCAGCATAGGATGTTGTCGTTAGAGGTTGGTACAAAATATTATATAGGCAACTTCACGATTACTGAGATTCATAAAACCTACAAAAGCTCCAACCTTGGTTTCAGCATTCAACAAATATATTTATTTATTATATAATATAACTAAGCAGCTTTATACATTCAAGCCTTTAATTGTATCCGAAGTAATGAATCTACTTACTCGTTGATTGTCTGCCCGTTCATCTGCCCGTTCATCATCTCCATCTTCTTCCAATATGGAGTCTTCACACTTGTATGACCCACGTGTTTTTGTCATGTGATCAGTACCACATCGAGGCTTCATCTAAAAAACTGAAGTGCAAATATTTTAAGGTATTTCGGGGTTGAACGTGAAAGAGCAGGTACACACTGAACAGGTAATATAACGTTTAGACCAGTGTGGACATTGTAAAAAGTATACATTATACTCAACGTGTCGCGAATCATATCTTTAATTCGTTATCGCCACGCACTGGCATTCGTTAACTGCGCACGTAAAATCCCATAAAGTGGCATGAAAATTACAACACGAAATAAACCGCACATGGTTAAGAGTTAGTGAGTGAGCGAGCGAGTAAAACTGTAACAATGTTTCAGCCACATCGCGAAAAGCCACATCGCGACAAGAATTTGAATATAAATAGCTAATATATTAGGATTAGGAAATCTGTCAGCGATGGACAGTAGAATTACTAGAGTATCACAGGTATAATTTAAAACTAGCTGATGGCATTTGAAAGAATATATTGGTAAACAATACACATTGTAAAAATGGGCTATAGAGATCTCCTGCAACTGAAGGTAGATCACCATACTAGGGACCATGGGGACTTACAGTGCCTTTGCTACCTGCATGGACCCTAGCTCGATTTACACCATCCCTTCAGCCTCTGACGATTGTACTCTAATTTAACCGTCTCTTAAAAGAACAAGTATACTTCGATTAAAAACCTGGTTGATACAAACATTCCTTGAGGGTCATGGTTAGGACCTTTTGGCATGTCCTTGTATTTTGTTTGTATGTTTGTGTTATTTTCCCCCTTAGAAAATATGAAGAATGAACAACGACAGGAAATAGCGTGGAATCATAGAAAACACACCCTATCAGTGACAGGCGACACGCACCGAACATTACATGACAGAATACGACATCTTATCGTTAACGTATAATAAGAGACAACGCTTTCATTATCGTGTAAGAACAAATATAGTAACGGATAGAGCGCTGTGTCCTGATGTATTAGACAACAAGTACTGTATCATTAAATGCTTGTTGAAATACTGACAATACACACCGACTCTAATATATGTGGACGACACACACATCATTATTCTTGACACATATACTGGTGGGAACAGGGGTCAGACATCTGGCACACCTCCGGATCCGTTAGTCGCCTCCAACGCCCATTATGAACAGCTTTCTAACAGAAATGTATTGCACAACTGTTGATTTCTCTCAATTCTCGGGGACGGTGGGATAGCCTTGTGGTTAAGGCGTTGTTACGACTCGGGTTCGATTCCCCACATAGGTCGAATGCGCGAAATCCACTTCTGGTGTCCCCCGCAGTGATATTGCTGGAATATTACTAAAAGCGGCGTAAAACTATACTTACTCACTCACTCTCAATTCTTGAAGTAGAAATAATAATGCTCATTTTGCTGTGACGATCACTTGCCTGCAGAGCATAACTTTATTGTTAACCTCTCACCATGCGTTGTCTTCCTCCAGTCTCCCACACTATAGGGTGTTCGAAAGCATAACTTTATTGTCAACCTCTCACCATGCGTCGTCTTCCTCCAGTCTCCCACACTATAGGGTGTTCGAAAGCATACCTTTATTGTCAACCTCTCACCATGCGTTGTCTTCCTCCAGTCTCCCACACTATAGGGTGTTCGAAAGCATAACTTCGTGTACAACATATGCATTGAACATTAACATTGGACTGGCATTGCACGCAATTTGTATATATATGTTATATGTTGTTCAATAGCACATATACACAAAATTTCACCTCCGCTTCAAGGTCGTAATTCATAATTTGCAAAGCATATAATGCAAGATGGAGAGAACTGTTTAACAAACTATCATTAGTTTATTGATACAGTTCACTATTTGTTACGAGGGAGGAGTGCAAAAGAGAGGAACAGCCAGGTGTACACGAAGCACGTGCACAAGTGCCGACAAAGTTATTGATTCATTTACCTGTGCTGTGCCATCTCCATCCTTTCTGGCACACCTGTCTGTTCCAATCTTTTTCTTTTTCAATCTTGTTCACACCTTTTTTATCTTTAGGACATAAATTCTGAAAAAACTCAGAGAGTTGGTCTGATGTTTTGATTATGATCAGCGTTTCATTGAGTATTATATGTTTATTAGTTTTAGAGTTAGACAGCAATTCATCGGTCCGCTTTTGAACCAAACTGACTGCAGTTGATAAGCTAGTTCTTTTCAAATGTTTCTTTGTTTACTTCGATTGCAAAGATGTCAACATGCATATCATGGTATGCATGCACTGTCTAAAAAATGAACATCATCAATTGCTCAAAATAAAATACCAATAAAATTTCTCTTTTGTTAACTGAACGTCTAATTCTCAAGTGCGCTAACTCTCCTTTCCAAACTGTCACGTCTGTCTTGGTTCCGGACTTTGCTTCAATCTGACCTGTGAACACTTAGAACATGTCGAGACTATTAACTATTTCACTTAAAAATTTGTAACAATATTTTGGTAGTGATTGTTAGGTTAGAAAAGAAGGGCCCATTCTACATCTAAACTAAAGGACCCGTGAAGATCCGCGTTAGAATGAACCTTCAGTAACCCATGCTTGTCTTAAGAGGCAACTAACGGGATCGGGTGGTTAGGCTCGCTGGCTTGGTTGACACATGTCATCGGTTCCCAATTGCGCAGTTCGATGCTCCTGCTGTTTGATCACTGGATTGTCTGGTCCAGACTCGATTATTTACAGACCACCTCCATATAGCTGGGATATTGCTAAATGTGGCGTAAATCTAAACTCACTCACTCTAAACTAAAGCCGCAAACCCACTTCCATGATCACCAGAAGTTTCATATATGTCCAGACGTTCCGCTCTCCCGACAGTGGTCTCTCCACTACATCACGGTTCTGTTTCTGGCACTTTTAATCTCAGTAGGAACGTGCAATAAATAACCGAACGTGCTATTAAGTCTGCTCAAGGACAGTAAATATACTTATGTCTGTGTATCTTAACTAGAACTATTATTGTCATACTTAGTTTTGCTTCAAAATTGCTTCCTGATTGACAGAACTGAATGGACGCATTGTGTTCTGCAAGACAATAAGACAATTCTTCCAATTTCCTCACCTTTAGAGTTGGAATGGGATGAGTTTTCTAACATCTTGATTAAATCAATAACTTCAGCTCACAAATGAGAGATCTTACTGTGTAGTGTATTGCAGGAAGCCCTGCAATACAATCAGGCTGAATTTGTCTCTCAGGTGAAATGTCTCTCTATAGTATACACTTGGATAAGTCAGTCTCTATATATTTAGTCTCTTTATATTTTGGCAATTCCAAATGAACATACTTGTAGCAAATTAGGAGCCACGTGACCGATAAAACTGTCTCGCTTCACTTAATAGTTTTCTCCAAATCTGATTTTTTTTACTGATCAAAAACTGATACTGTCAATACAGAAAGAATTTACACGTAATAAAGCACACTTGTACCACTTTAGTGCACAATTTCATCACATAAAACTGTGCATCGCTTAAAACTGCATAAAATAAAAATAACCCTAAATAAACATGTAGCAAAGCACTTTGCATGAAATTTTATGTCATGTATCGCGCTTGGCACGTGTACTTTGTGCACAATGAACTTACTCACTTTTTCCGTGCGTTTTGACACCTGGCCCCGATTTCTCGAAACAAACTTAAGTTTTTACTCAAGTTTCAAACTGAGTTTGACAATTTGAAACAGCAGAATTTTTAACTCAGCTGCATTTTAAAATAAAAAAGCCCAAACAACTTAAGTAATCTATCCACCAAACTCAAATTTCTACTATGTTTGAGTGTAATATTGATTTCAGTTCATTCTGGGAAATGCATTTTTCCTGCGCTTTCTCAAGCGCAGATTTTGGAAATTAAATTGAAGAACAGTTGATATTCGTTTGCTTAAGACTGTTGTGGAAAACATTTCAACCTAAACTGCGCGTACGCCATGCCATGGCTAACAGAAAATCAGCTTCTCACTGTGAGTTCCTCAAAAGCCGGAATAAGTTTTTAGGAGCGGCAGGAATTTTCTGATTTGGTTTTCCAACAATTTGGCATGCATGACAGGTCCTCCAAAATTCAGCCACATTTTGTCTCGAACTGGACCAAAAGAAATGTGCCAATTGATATTTTCTCACAAGTTTTGCTTACACCCAGATGACGTGCCACGGGACTTCCATGTGCCAATGAAAGTACATGATTTCGAAATAATTTTGGTACCACAATTCGGGGATACAATTTCCATTCCTCCTCCACGGGAACATCCGGCGAGCTATATTCCCTCATCAGAACACCATCCTTGAAGTAATAACAAACTGGAACCTTGCTAACCTCCTCAAAAGAAACAGCCCTACGCCAATTTCTGCAACTCAACATCCTCACCCTGCGTACTAATAAGCTGCTCTCTAGAAAGAATGTGATCACCACCTGACACACTGTTAGACTTATCAAGAAGATCTGAAGAGCTATTACCCTTTGAAGATAAGCCATCAGCCTCTACCTCATAAAAAGAATTATCCCTAACCTGACAAATCATACATGAAATCATTCGGCAAAGAAGTCTTGGAAGAAATGCTTTTGACATCGAACGAGTCACTGCGCAAGAGGGAAAATACCCCGGAAAATCCTCCTCCAACCTGTACCAACTGTATTCTCCGGAGAAACAGTGAATTGCCACCTATACCCTGAAGTAAAACATCTTATACTTTGGCATGAAATGCATATGGACCCGTTTTTTTTGTAAATATCTCTTCATCCAATGACCCAATCGATCTCAAACTGTGCAACTGGATGTTTTGTCAGACAACCTAATCACATTGTAAATCACCGATTTTATGCATTTGTATTAAGGAATCTGTCTATGTAACTGTCAACAAAATAAACAGCAGAACGCAGAATGCTTGCAGAGGGAGGGAGCCAATGACCTGTAACAGCGGCAGTGTTGGGTCATAAGGTGAGGTGAGGTGAAATTGGGTTTTACGTCGTGCTTGAGAATATTTCGCTCATATGACGACGTGCATGCGTGTATGTGTATGTGCGGCTGCTTGTACTAGCCCAGACTGAAGCTGGTTTTATAGTGCTAGCCCACTGAGATACCATGCCGCAGTGAAGCATGAATACCCAACTCAGACACATTATACTAACTCCGAGCCGACTAGTCCTTGTTGTACCCATTAATGCCGAGCGCCAGGCAGGGACCAACAAGTACCAAATTTTAACGTCTTTTGGTATGACGCGGTCGGGGATCGAACCCGCGACCTTCCACTCTCCGGGCAGACGCTCTAACCACTACACCACGGAGGCGGTTGTTGGGTCATAAAGGGAAATGCACGAGCAGTTCATGATAGTTACCTGTGCACTGCACAGTGATAGACCGTTTGGGTGTGAGTGAGTGAGTTAAAATTTAACGTAACATCAGCAATATTTCAGCCATATCGTGACGAGAACAATCAATTTTATGCATAGTAAACAATGGTTAACTATAAAAACCTGTCAACGACGGACAGTAAAATAACTAGATTATCACAGATTCGAATTTAAAACTAGCAATCAAATCTAAAACAGTTTCACAATAGATGACAATACAAGGTGAAAAACAGGCTATATATTGCCAACAGCTGAAGGTAGATCACCATACTAGGGACCATGGGGACTTATAGTACATGTGCTTCCTGCATGGACCCTAGCTGGATTTACACCATCCCCTCAGCTATTAGCAATGTTAGATAATCTAGCCAAAAATTGAACGAACATATATTCTACGATTAAAAGAGTAGTAGGTTTAAATTGACTTTGAAAGTTTTGGGACTTACGTACCCTCTCAGGAGGACAATAATTTTACGCTACTTCAACCCCCTTTGAGGGCACTGCCACTAACAATCTGAGCTACTAATCAAATCTACCAATAATTAAAATACATATATGTACAGAACATATTATTCAAAATTCATTCATTAAATCAATTTCTTTTAAAAAGCCAATAATTAAATGAAAATTAACAGTGTAAAAAAGATCCTTAACTGTTTTCACATTGAAGTATTTATCCCTTATGACGGAGAATTCAACACAGTCAAGCAGGACATGCTTGTCCGTGGTTCTCTCATCACAAGGGATACAAAACGGCGGATCCTCAACTTTCAATAGGTATGCGTGAGTGTATCTAGTGTGGCCAATACGACATCGTCGCATGATGACCTCTTCAAATCTGGACTGACAACCCAAGTAAGTGTAACCGATATAGGGTTTTATTTCATGTTATTTATTGATACCTACTTGGGTGTCCCACTTCTTCTGCATCAGATCACGGATGTAAGTTCTAATGCTAGCTTTGTAATCAGAGTATGGAATTAGAAGTGGTGTCACAGATTTGTTGAGTGCTGCCTTAGCAGCAAGATTGGCCAGTGTATTCCCAGAAATGCCAACATGGCTGGGTAACCAACAAAAGACGATGTCGCATTGGCCAGTAGCAAGCTCATTATATAATTCAATAATTTCTAATAAAAGTGGATGTTTACAAGAAATATTTTTAATAGCCTGAAGGCAAGAAAGTAAGTCGGAAAAGATGATATATTGTTGATAGTTAGGGAGATTTTTAAATATATTTTAAGGCTGTTAATATGGCGTTTGCTTCTGCTGTAAAAATAGAGCTGTTATCTGGTAAACGAGAGGAGATTGTTCTGGATCCAGTGACAGTGGCACAAGCCACCGCGCCACCATCCTTGGACCCATCTGTAAATAAGGATTTTATGTATTATATTTACTTTTAATTGATTATATTCTTGTTTATATTGTAATTAATTAGTTTCTGATTTTGTAAACGATGTTAATGTCAGGTCGACTTGTGGTCTAACCAATTGCCAAGGAGGAGAAGAAAGAAGTCGGTAAGGAGCTATATTTTCCAGCTCAATGCCGGCAGCAGTAATGAATGGCTTAATCCTGAGCCCAAGAGTTGGAACAAGAGAAGAGTTCTTGTTGTACAAATCCTCATCAAGAGGATTAAAGACACAGTTGAATGCAGGATTAGACTCGTTAGAATAAAGTTTTGTTATATACTGTAAGGAGAGTTTTATACGTCGTTGGCTAAGAGATGGCTCATCAGCCTCAACGTAGAGACTATCAATAGGAGAGGTTCTAAAAGACCCAAGACAAAGTCTTAGGCCTTGATGATGAATAGAATCAAGGATTTTTGAGGTTGTTTTTACAGGCTCCACCATATACGATGGAGCCATAATCAAGTTTCGAACGGATGAGAGATCTGTATAGGTGTAGTAGGGTAGTTTGGTCCCCTCCCCACTTAGAATTTGAAACGACTTTCAACAGATCAAGTGCCTTCAGGCATTTAGTTTTAAGTGATTTAATGTGTGGCAGAAAAGTCAAATGTGAGTCGAAAATAAGACCCAAGAACTTGGCCTCCTTTACTACTTTGATGGGGGTGCCGTTTAAAAATAATTCTGGATCTTTACGCGGTTTATACTTTCTGCAGAAATGCATACAATTTGTTTTTGTTATAGAAAATTTAAACCAGTTTTCAAGTGACCATTTTTCAATTTTATTGAGACAAATTTGTATTTGCCTCTCTATTGTATGCATATTTCTACCTCTACAAGAAACATTAAAATCATCCACAAATAGTGATCCATCAACTGAATCACTTAAAACTTTTGAAAGGCTATTGATTTTAATGCTAAATAAAGTCACAGACAAAATACTGCCCTGTGGAACACCCTGATCTTGATTAAAGTAGTCTGACAAGGTTGATCCCACACGGACTTGAAACTGTCTGTCGGTTAAAAATTAGATATAAATTGAGGCAAGCGACCTTGCAACCCAAAAACATGTAAGTCTTTTAAAATACCATGCTTCCAAGTGGTATCATAAGCTTTTCAAGGTAAAAAAGATGGATAAAACATGTTGGTTTTGATAACAAATGATTCCAAACGAACCAAGTGGTCAATCGTACTTCGGTTTCTACGGAAGCCACATTGTATATCACTAATTAGATTGTTGGTTTCTAAAACCAAACTAAGCGATTATTGACCATTCGCTCCATGGTTTTACAAAACACAGCTAGTTAAGGAAATAGGCCGATAATTAAACGGATCTGTATGATCCCTGCCAGGCTTTGGGATAGGAACAACTATGGCGTTTCGCCATGAAGGAGGAAAATGTCCCGTTATCCAAATATGGTCAAAAATGTTAAGTAAAGTTTCGAGACAAGATTCAGGCAAGTGTTTTAAGAGCTGATAATGGATATCATCAGGTCCTGTTGCAGTATCATGAGCTTGAGATAAAGCAGTGTGAAGTTCATGTAATGAAAATACCTCATTATAATCTTCACCATTATCAGATTTAAAATTCACTTTTTTCTTTTCTTGATGTGTTTGATAAGTCTGAAATTATTTTGGACTATAATTTGAGGAGGACGAATGTTTAGCCAACGTTTCGCCTAACTATTTTTTTGGATCATATTCCATACCCTTGACATAGGAGTACGGGAATGTATTTTGGAAACGTAATTTTTCCAAGTATGACGCTTAATGTGCTTAAACGTTCGTCGTGCCTTAGCATAACTGATTTTTACATTATTTAAGTTATGTACAGTAGGATGATGGCGAAAATATTTCTCTGCCTTCTTCCTACATTTCCTAGCCTGTTTGCATTCGTCATTAAACCATGGTTTACGTATGTGTGTGTTTACAGAGGACTTAGGAATAGTTTCATCAGCTATATGTTTGAGTTTATCCGAGAACATTTGAATTGGATCAGGAACATCCATGAAAAGGTCAAGTTTGAGTTCTTCGAGGCAGGTAGCCTGAAATAAGGGCCAATTGGCCTTTGAAAAATTCCATCTTGTTAAAGGCGGATCATCGGTAGGGTTAATTGCTGTAAGGACTGTGGGAAAATGGTCACTCCCACAAAGATCATTATGGACTGACCATTCAAATTCGTTATAAAGGTTTGAATCAGTGATTGACAAGTCTAAAGAAGAATATGTTCCCGTTGCAGGATGTAAATATGTGTTAGAGCCGTCGTTGAATATGCATAAATTATTATTAGAGAGAAAATCCTCAAGAATTTTCCCCTTAATTGTTGGTAGCAGTACTTCCCACAGTGGGTTGTGTCTATTGAGATCACCCATTATGATACAGGGTTTGGGTAGTTGGTCAAATAAATCTTGAAGCTCGGACTGTTGAAGAGTGGAAGATGGAGAGATATACAAGGAACAGAGAGTAATAGTTATATGTAAAGTAAGACGAACAGCAACGGCCTGGAAATTGGTTTTAAGAGGTACAGGCCTATGGATAATGCCCTGTCTCACCAAAATGGAAGATCCACCAGTGGCTCTGTCGCCTGGCTGTAAAAAAGAATGATATTGACGTAATTCGAACTGATCATTTTGTTTCAAATATGTTTCCTGTAAACTGAAGGCTGATGGTTTAAAATCTTGTGTTAGTAATTGTAATTCATTAAAATTGGTCCTAAGTCCTCTGCAATTCCACTGTATTAGATTCGGATATCGGCTCATGGAGGTTCTATGGGTGATCTTTCACGCGAGCGTGATGAAGGACTCCTTGGTTTGGTTTCTGAAGACTGGGTCACTTCCATCTCCAGGGGTTCAAAGGAGTTATGAACCTCTACAGTTGAATGCCTCTCAACATGAGAGGGAGGTTTAGATGGTTGTTTCCGGTTAAGGCGTTGTCGGTTATTTTTTGACTTATCAGCATTTTGGTCAACATCTACAGTTGATTGTTGCGATTGACTTAAAGTCTGAGAAACAGATGTCATAGTGGACTGGCTGACAGAAGCAGTTTGCACAGAATGTGTTTTAGATTCCATCCAAGTCAAATGAGTTTGACAGGAAACTGACACTGACTGAGGTTTTCTCGATACAGCAGCTGAATAGCTAACAGTCGGAGAAGGTTTAGAATGCAACTGATGGGAAACTTGTTTCTTGGCATCAAGGAAAGAGACATTATTTTCATATTTGAACTTCAGAATTTTTGATTGAATTTGCCACTCAGGACAAAATTTTGAAGAGGAAACATAGTCGCCACCACAGTTTACACATTTTGGATCTTTAGAGCAATCAGAATCCAGATGATCTTCACTGCATCGATGACAACGGTGAGCATTACGGCATGATTTGGAACCATGTCCAAACTTCTGACATGAATAACACCTGAGTGGAGAGGGGATGTACACCTCCACTCCGATATTGAAATAGCCGGCTTTTATTGATTTGGGCACAGTACTCATCGAAAAAGTAAACAGGTAGGTGTTGCTTGGAACAGTACTGCCATCATGCCTCTTGACAGTGAAGCGCTTTACAGAAGTGACATTTTGATCTTGAAGTTCTTCCACTATTTCGTCCACTGACATGTCCGCCAAGCAACGGGCTCTGTCTCGCACGATTCCTCTACTAGAGTTGAGCATTTTATGTGCTGTGACAGCAACACTGACATTTGTAAAGTGATGTTGTTGTAAAAGAGTTAATGGACTGTTGTTTTCTTGCGCACTCAACAAGGAGTAGACCACCCCGAAGACATGAAACGTTCTTGACCTCGCCACAAATCGATTGGATGGTCTTTGAAATCAAAAATGGATTCAGTTTGAGGGGTTCATCATTTGAAGCCCCGATGACTACAAAACGTGCCCAATTGTCTTGCTGATTTGGAGCTGAAATATCTTCAGTCTCCAGACGCCTTTTTTTATCATTCCTAGCGGAACCAGAATTTGTTGGATTCATGATGGAAGTAAAAAGTTCGTCACCCCTGCTCCCCACCCGCCACCGAGTGTCAACAAGTACAGTGTTTAATTGCATCGGATATCCAGCATGCAAACACCAGGGATACAGGGTTGATATACTCCAGTAAATACGACATAAATAGCTATATTTGGCTACCAAATATAATGAAAGGCTGGTTCGGCTCTTAACAAGAACTTGGAGACATATAGAATTTAAAGGTCGACAGCACCAGATTGGCCCATGAGCCATCGCCTTCTGGCATAGGACTCTAGGCAAACGTATATATAATACAATTTGAAATACAAACATTCATTGTCAAAAATGTACAAAAATGAACAATAATTGCATAAGAATGTTGTCCATGCACGGGCCGATTCTACCACCCGTCTAGGTGAAGTAAGGGCCGAAGTGGTGTGGTGGGCAATAGGAACACGGTTCCAGGATCCTACTGCCCTCAACCACCAGAATCCCGTCCTCCACCGACACAGGGGCGCAACCCACGGCAAACAGGTTGGTGGACCAAATATACCCCCGAGTCCACAACGGGGGGTCGAAGAGCGCTTAGCGTTACTCAGCACCCACCACGAGGAGGTGGCTCTTCACGGGTGCCGATAGACCGTTTGGATCATTCACATTGACTACTTCTAGCTGTCATCATGAAAGCTTATTCAGATGATGCTAAACGTTTAATTAGAAATGTGTTGAATTTTTTTTAAAAAGAGAGCAAACGTAGCAAACCGATTTATAAGGTGTCGGGTTACATGAAACGTACATCTTTTGCTCTTGGCATGAAAAAGAACATCATGCTAAAAATTGTGAAAAATAAACCAACAACCAATAAACAAAACCTTGTACAAAAAGGTAGGCATCCAAAGTTAGATTCTTTTGACATCAGGGTCATCAACATAGCTGACCTACATTGACGAACGTTGACCTTTATGACCCAACACTGCCGCTGTTACAGGTCATTTGCTCCCTCCCTCTGCAAGCATTCTGCGTTCTGCTGTTTATTTTGTTGACAGTTACATAGACAGATTCTTTAATACAAATGCATAAAATCGGTGATTTACAATGTGATTAGGTTGTCTGACAAAACATCCAGTTGCACAGTTTGAGATCGATTGGGCCATTGGATGAAGAGATATTTACAAAAAAACGGGTCCACATGCATTTCATGCCAAACTATAGTTCAGCTGAAGACTCAAAAGAAAAATGCAAAATATCCTTCAAAATCAGAGATTGAAGAGCTCCAGTAGCCCTCAACATAAAAACAGGCCGTGGGGTAGAAATATCTCTCTTTCTCGAAACTATCCTATCCCTGTCCTAATTTGAGCTACCGATCCGAGCGAGCTCTTCAGTCGACGATACGATTGGAAGTTGAAATAGTAACGCAGATTGTTAGTGGCTGTATCCTCGAAGGGGCTTAAAGCACTGTAAAACTATTGTCCCCCTGAGAGGGTACGTAAATCCCAAAACATTCAAGGTAAATTTAAACTTTCCATTTTTTGGCTAGATTTATCTAAATTGCTGACAGCTGAAGGGATGATGTAAATCCAGCTAGGGTCCATGCATGCAGGAAGCAAATGTACTGTAAGTCCCATGGTCACTAGTATGGTGATCTACCTCAGATTGTTATCGGCTGTATCTTCAAGGGGGGTTAACGTATTGTAAAGTAATTGTCCTCCTGAGAGGATACGTAAGTCCACAAACATTCAAAGTAAATTAAAACTCTCCGCTGTTTTTAATCGTAGAATATGTGTGTTTTTAAATGTATGGCTAGATTTGTCTACGTTGCTAACGGCGTGAAACCAAACTCAGGGATGGTGTATTCCAGCTAGGGTCCATGCAGGAAGCAAATGTACTGTAAGTCCCCATGGTCCCTAGTATGGTGATCTACCTTCAGTCGTTGGCAATCTATATCCTGTTTTTATATTGTATTGTCATTTATAGTTCCAATATTTTAGATTTAATTGCTAGTTTTAAATGGATATCTGTGATACACTATTAGTTTTACTGTTCTTCGTCAACAGGTTTTTTAATGTCCAATTTTATTGATCTTTAATATAATTATAAACTGTTCTCGTCACGATATGGCTGAAATATTGCCGATGTGACGATAAATATTAACTCACTCACTCACTAGTCACTCAATTTCAAGGTTACAGCTTGTCAAAATGGACTTCCTCGTTTTACTTGTTCTATGTAAATAAGGTAGAGTTATGTCCATCCAGTTTTACGTTTGCAGGTATGTTCTATAAGGTTACGAGTGCTTCGATACTAATCGTAGATGTCCGTCGCATATGGCTATGACGTTCACAGCCTGAAAGCCCTTTCGGCAAACATATGCTGCCTCCTCGCATGCTTGTCGACGGACGATATAGCAGCTAGGCTACCGTCGATACAACCAAGCACATTGAGAAAACCAGCAAGTGCGTGAAACACCTGCTTGACTTTCCGCTGTGAGGTTGCATCTGTAGGAAACGTATAAGGTCGAGCTTCCGCGACAGGATATCTACCGCGGTCCCAATCGGCCGGGACACACTGGGCTCCGGAAACACCGTGCACATCAGCCTACTCGTACTGGAGCCCACCATTCCCTAGGTATCTATGGGTAATATTGTGTGGCCCCCTCTGGATCGGGCCGACACAGCTCTGTTACCTCCGGAATCGCTCGCCTTGACAGACGGTATCTATTCACTAACTCCGCATCGTCGAATAAATTGAGGGGCGCAGTCCTGTTATAATATGCCCCTTCTGTATACTTCTTATTGACATTCTTCCCCCCAAATATCGCATGAACAAACAAGTACGACGCCATATTATTATCGTCTAGGATTAAATTAGGCGTATTTGTAATAAGTTAGGATATCCTAAAAGAGCTTTTGGCCAGAAAAATCTCATTGTCCTTTTTACGAGCATTTCTGACCATAAACTTTGGGCACTAATTCAATAGCTTTCAGAAGGATCCTTTTAACAAGATCATAATCTGAGCTTCGCTCTATCGATAAGGCTGAATATGCATTAAAGTATTATTCTATTCTATTCTATTCTATTCTATTCTATTCTATTCTATTCTATTCTATTCTATTCTATTCTATTCTATTCTATTCTATTCTATTCTATTCTTGATATCTTATAGCTTCACAGGAACCAATGCATTGGACACGCGTTGAATGAATCTGTTTTAGTGCCATGTCATATGTAGGGAAGATCATTGAAAGCTGTTTTGTTAATGCTACTTAACGGTCAAATGTGTTTAATAGACACATTGGATGAGAAGAAAGATTAACTTTGGTATCTTCCATCGCTTGACGAGAATAAGGACAGTTTCTATGGTGCCTTTGTTGCCAGTTGGTAATAAAGGTTCGTTAAAGGTTGTGCTTGAATTGACCTTGCCTAGAGCAGAGGATTAAGGAGCATAAACAATGCCTTGGACAGAATACTGTGTCAAAGTGGGATATAATTATTAAACGGGGATTGATTAAAAAACTCCGACGTGAAGCAACAAGAATTGGATATTGCTCGTTAACTTAGTGAGTGAGTGAGTGAGTGAGTTGAGTTTTACGCCGCACTCAGCAATATTCAAGCTATATGGCGGCGGTCTGTCCATAATCGAGTACTAGACAATCCAGTGATCAACATCATGAGTCGTTAACTTAGAGTTGTATAGGGTACTCATGTGTATTTTGATTTTTTCTGAGAATTCCTATCATGTAAACTTTGTTTATTTTATAAGATGTATTAATTACGAAATCCTAATTTTGACTGTTTGGATCCATGAATTTTTTCCCCCGAAACTTTATTTCATTTGTTCAATTTGCTAATTGCTACTTCGATTATATGCTATTTATTTCGATTACTTTCCCGTTATTTAAATTGGAAAACGCGAAGTTTCGAATTCTTTCTCTCCGCTACTTAATATAAATATGCCACTGTCCAATCGTTTCGAAACATTGCCTCACTCAGTCGAGACAAACGTAATAAACACCCTTAGACATACTCCTTATATAAACATATCCTTATTACGCACATCTATTTCTGAATCCTCTGAGTCCCTTCCGTCTGTTATTTTGTAGAATACATGACCCATTCACCGACGGAATATGTAAACCTTCCCTAGATATACTACCCATCAAAAGTTTAGACTGACTGGTGTAAGTGTAGCCACGTGCACTTATTTCAGACAAAATATTCCATACTGTTTAAAGGTACTGTTTACAAATGGCCTGAAGCATTGTAAAACAAAGTCGTAACGTTGAAAAGATTATAATCATGAGTTAAATACATGGCGAATTCTTAACAAAACTTTACAGCAAAACACAGCTGTTCACATGCACGATCATTGCACATGCTTTTCAGCAATTTCATGCATGATCCTCGTGCAATTTATCTGCATAAGGTTTGCACTTGGTTCCACCAAGTTAGTGGAGAAATTCATCTTCGATATTACCATATATATGTACATAACATATACTGAGTGCTTTAAGTGAGTCTAAACTTTTGATGGGTAGTATATATCTAGTTTGGGAAGAGATTAAACAACACTTCTACTATATGTAACCATGAGTAGAAAACATAAATTATTCACAATTTAAACAAGAGGACTAGGAATTAGGAAGAACTTTTATAGAAAGGCTTAAATATGAGCCAAACTACCGATATATAATTCAGAAAACTTGTTTAATTTTACAGTTACATGCTAGTCTCTATCTGTGATAATCTAGTTATTTTACTGTCCTTCGTCGACAGTTTTTTTATATAATTTAATTGCATTTATTATGAATTTGTAATTTGTTAAAGTCACGACATGGCTGAAATATTGCCGATGTGACTTTAAATCGTAACTCACTCACTAACTCTCAACCGAACTACACATTGCTACGTCGTACACGCATGTATAGGTTAAAAAACACAGCATTGTGTGCCATACTGAAGGTTTAAAGTATCTTTCTGTCAGAATATACCGTGAAATAAGTATAGGTTGTTGGTTAAGAGTAGCCCCAGATACCAAGTACTCATATTTGCCAAATAGCCATAAGCCCCAGATACCAAGTACTCATATTTGCCACATAGCAATACGCCCCAGATACCAAGTACTCATATTTGCCACATAGCCATAAACCCCAGATACCAAGTACTTATATTTGTCACATAGCCATAAGCCCCAGATACCCAGTACTCATATTTGCCACATAGCCATAAGCCCTAGATATCAAGTACTCATATTTGCCACATAGCCATAAGCCCCAGATACCAAAGTCCCATATATTTCATAATACCAGATTGCACGTTCGTAATTTCATCTCCTCACATACACTGTGCAGCTTCGGGCAGAATGTCTTGTTAGCTCCACGCCCTTCAGGACCCCCGATGTGGACCACCCCCTTCTGGAGTATTCTGTATGTACACTTCAGTTATATCTGCAAACCCATATGGAGATTTCGTTTTTAGCATCTTTATCGATAACTTCGGCTTCTATTCACAGATAACGCTTCAATTAGACGAATGTGAAGAATCGGGATCTTGCAGGAACAACGTTCCTTGTTATCTAATGAAAGCCATAACAACTGTTCTGAGCATCAGCTCAATACTCCGTTGCCGTGTGCCCCTTAACTCTTACCCAGAGGCGTTATGCTCTTCCCGCAGTCAAGGCCCCGTTGTGTTGAAATTACCTGGAATAATTTGACTTAATGTCTTTACTATTCACAGCTTGGCAACCTGTTCTATCTTTGTTATGGTCAAACAGGCTTAAGTCAGGTTTATACGTTTACATAGCACACTAGAACAAATTTACAAACTTTCTAATACGCGATGCACAAATACCATACCCTTGTGGGCGGCTGTGAGTGACATATCTTATTGATCGTTGTAGATGAGTGAGTGGTCTCTTTTGATAATACACAAGTATTCAGCGTGATGACAACCAGTTTGAAGGGCAACTCACCAATGGCTATCTGACTCTATTTCAAGTGCTTCCAAACGACCACACACCGCCAATCCATCCACCCCTCTACCTTTACACGAACAGAAACATAGTTAGATCAATGGCTCTTGGCTGGTAACGTAACTCAGACTGACTGACTGACTGGGTTTGGTTTTACGGCGCTTTTAGCAATATTCCAGCAATATCACGGCGGGGGACACCAGAAATGGGCTTCACTCATTGTACCCATGTGGGCATTCGAACCCGGGTCTTCGGCGTGACGAGCCAACGCTTTCACCACTAGACTACCCCACCGCCCACGTAACTCGGAGCTCTGATCTGGATATTTGAGTTTTGAAAGCTGGTGGGCTATTTCATTTGCCTCTGCGCTTTATGAAAGCCGGAAAACACCCTCTCCGTGAAATTTTCAAAAAACAATTATGAAAGAAAGGAATGAATGGCAGAATCGAATATTTGTGATTAGACATCAGTTACATTACACAAACGGTTTCTGGAGTCTTCATAGATAATGAAAATACTAACCTAGGTGATCGATATACATACTCTATGGTTGCTTGAGTTTTACTCGATATTTTCCCCAATTACGCCATGGGCAATAAAGTTGCAGCTATTTCGTGTTTCTGGCAGGTTCCTAATTAAAAGTGTCTGTGTTGTTTCGTTCATTACACACTTATGTAAACGTGAATAGAATACAGTCAAACACAGTCGTGCCGAAGTCTAAGGGACCCACGTAAAATACTGAGTTGTCCGAGGGCCTCGACATAATCGCAGTGTGATGACTAGATAAGGAATAAACAGAACAAGGATTTTACATCGAAAAACAAAACAACGTTCGACTATGGGTAGTTAACCAGCGTTTTTGTTGATTTATGTGTTTGTGACAAAAGAAACATAATGTGCCTGTAATGCGTATACTGAAATATACATTAACATGAACGACAATGATGAGCAAAGACTGAGGGTTAAGTATCACACACAAAATCCGGGACTGATGGAATGGTCAGAGACCACAAAGCAAAAACCGGCAAACGACATTCACTAGTCGTTCATTTTTAGAATCATAAAATGAACTGTACACGTGTACATGAACGACTATCGGAGCGTAAGGTATCTGTCTTACACGTGTAGATGACTACCTGAGCGTAAGGTATCTGTCTTACACGTGTAGATGAACGACTATCTGAGAGTAAGGTATCTGTCTTACACGTGTAGATGAACGACTATCTGAGTGTAAGGTATCTGTCTTACACGTGTAGATGAACGACTATCTGAGCGTAAGGTATCTGTCTTACACGTGTAGATGAACGACTATCTGAGAGTAAGGTATCTGTCTTACACGTGTAGATGAACGACTATCTGAGTGTGTAAAGATTATCTGTCTTACACGTGTAGATGAACGACTATCTGAGCGTAAGGTATCTGTCTTACACGTGTAGATGGACGACTATCTGAGAGTAAGGTATCTGTCCTACACGTGTAGATGAACGACTATCTGAGTGTAAGGTATCTGTCTTACACGTGTAGATGAATGACTATCTGGGAGTAAGGTATCTGTCTTACACGTGTAGATGAAAGACTATCTGAGTGTAAGGTATCTGTCTTACACGTGTAGATGAACGGCTATCTGAGTGTAATGTTTCTGTCTTACACGTGTAGATGGACGACTATCTGGGAGTAAGGTATATGTCTTACACGTGTAGATGAACGACTATCTGAGTGTAATGTATCTGTCTTACACGTGTAGATGAACGACTATCTGGGAGTAAGGTATCTGTCTTACACGTGTAGATGAACGACTATCTGGGAGTAAGGTATCTGTCTTACACGTGTAGATGAAAGACTATCTGAGTGTAAGGTATCTGTCTTACACGTGTAGATGAACGGCTATCTGAGTGTAAGGTATCTGTCTTACACGTGTAGATGGACGACTATCTGGGAGTAAGGTATATGTCTTACACGTGTAGATGAAAGACTATCTGAGAGTAAGGTATCTGTCTTACACGTGTAGATGAACGGCTATCTGAGTGCGAGTGAATTTTCATGCAGTGTTATAACGATCTGGATGTGAGGTTTCTCTCATATATGGTAAGTAATTCATTAACACTTTTATGTACTCAGGTCATTTCTTTCGCCTCTATCAAGCAACCCGCCCATGCCATCAAAATAATCAATGGAACGCTGCATGTTGGCCGTCAGCGTCCCTATGCGACACAAGCCCCAGGCCGCCATTAAACGAGGAATGTCTTCATGTAAAGACGTTCGTGTTTGCTATTTCAGTTTGAAGGTTGTAAACGGCAGCCAAACAGCCCATAGAAATGTGACTCTCAATATGTCACTGAAGAGATTATTATCAACTATCCTTTCTCCTCTCCGCAACCTTCGTTGGAGGCTCTGCAGGAGTTGTGACAAAAGAGTTCGAAAGAATTACGACATGTGACGACATTACCACATCACCGTCAGTGACGGTGCTGACGCAGACTGAGTGTGCTGTGGCATGTACCGGACAGGACTGGTGTAAATCGCTTTCGGTAACCACAACAGCGCCACGACGCTGCTACCTGCACAGTGTATACCTGAAGGCCGGCGTGTGTGAGGGACACTTCAAACACTATAATGACGTAAGTTGTTCTCAGACACTTTACAAAATACAGTTCCTTTAATGAGTTAGTGAGTGTGTGAGTACGCCACTTTAAATAGTATTCCAGTTATATCACGGCCTGCTTAATATGGGATGAAAGCCTGCATAATAGCTTTTCCACATCCTCAAGATATCTCTGCCAAGAGCAGAGGCTATTGTATGATTTCGGCTACAATGAGCATGCCTACATGAATCACAATCAGATATTGGTTATACCCAGTGTTTTTGAAATGGTGAGTGTTTTCTGTCCTAACGGTGACACTCTCCATAAACATAAGCAGGCGGTTATCAATTGTTGACCTGAAAAAAATCAAAATTCAAAATGGGGAATTGCATCGTTCTCCAATTTGAAAATGTCATCCACATGTTTGCAACAAAGCTTTTCGAATGCTTTACTGAGGCCTTGAATATTCAGGTCCCGGGCATTTTCCACTAATGGCAATTGTATGGTGCTGACCAAACAAAGTATAATCGGTGGTGACCCGGAATTCGAACCAATAGGTTTCTGGGACGCAAGTCTTTACAGTACATTACGGCGCCTTTGAATTTTGGGTCACCCAGCCAGCTTCTTCATTAATGCAGATTGGTGGGTCACAATGTTTGTTGTTGGTTTTTTTGCGGATGTGACGCTCCTTTATACGCTATAGATTTAGTTGCTGGTGATCTTTAGTCCGTTTTTTTATATTGTATTGTTGTTTATAGTGATATCTTTTTATGAGAGCGTGCTGTTTTTAAATGAAGAGCTGTGGTCCTCTAGTAATTTTACTGTCCTTCGATGACAGATTTTTTGTGTTCTAATTTTATTGATTTTAATGTTGATGTAAATTAATTTTTTCTCGTCACGATGTGGCTGAAATATTGCCGATGTGACGTTAAATATTAACTCACTCACTCAATCACTTATACGCTATGGAGGTATAAGTAGTTGACTCTTTACATAAAACATGTTCTAAGATGTTTTGAAAGAGGTGCTTGTAATCCAGGCCCCATTTAACTCGCCATTTGATGCTTTACATTCTACTCCACACATTACCTGAAACAAATATTCGTGACATTAAATATTTTAAATGCAATTATCGCAAAAACATAACTTAAAGTTTACATGCAACGCAAAACACAACTTTGCAGATTCTGATACCTTTCTGCATGGAGTTACAGTAACAAATTATCAAAAATGCAAATTCAACTAATAAAGTTAAAAACTAACGCGATGAAACAAAACACACGCTCGAAATTGGAGTTCAAACGATTCACTAAAATCACCCCAGCTGGGGTGAAAAGTGGTTTCAACAACTGTGCTGCGCTGCGCTCATAGCGCATGCGCAGTGAATAGGTTCGCGCAGCTTGAGGCGGGATGCCCGGGTTATAAGGTCGTGAGTAGGAGTAGTCTAATCTTGGTTGTGTACACAAACAACAATTAGTAAATAATCTACTCGTTACATAAAATAACCTTGTTAAGGATCTAGATCTACTCAGCGTGATCTGTGTCAACCAGTGAGGCGTTCGACATTTCAAGACGAAAAACCTTCGTACTCGGAGTAGGCTTTGATGTGAGCTATTTTTCTAAGGTTTTTACTTTTGTTGAATTTTCACAGCCGCGAGCTTTTTATATGTTATGACAGTAGATTACCGATTCAGCTGTTTATATAATTTCATTTGACTATTTCACCACACGTGCTTCTTACAGAGTCACTTTCTAAGTTCGATACTTGAAAGCAACGTCATTATTTAGCATTGTCAGAATTTCTAACTGTGATATAGATATGCCTCTGTCACAGACAAAACTCAATGTCTGTTTTATTGACACATATGTGTCTGCCTGCCTGTCTGCTAATGACAATATGCAATACACCACTTAAATCACTGACCATATGCAATTCGAACTTAACACCTTTCTGGCTATACGCCATAAACAAAACGCATTGATTTATGCCTCGTGCGCCTGAGTCCTGTCTCTGTCACATTATGTAATTACACAGACAGGCAAGTGTGATACTTGTACACATGACATGTTATGATGTCTGTTGATTGCAAAACGTTATACACAAAAAATGAGCATGTATTTACAAAACCCACACAAAGAGCCTGAGTGTATTGGCAAATGAACCAGCCAATGAAAGACTTCGTTACACTTAAGTGCACGCCCACCCGCTCTTACTGGGTTCGGTATCCCGGGTGCTTCGTTTAGAGGGACGTAAACCCAAATACAAATTATTGCACTTTTGATTTGCGAATGTAAGCTTATAATTTTGTTTATTTGTATATGTATATTATATGTCATGAACAAATGATTGTGTTTTAATTATGTTTCTCTTTTTTCTTTTTTCTTTTTGGTTGCATCTAAGCTTTAATGGGTTGTCTTCTCTTAGTGTGTTTCATCAAAAGATAGGAATGAGTATTTCGGTTTGTATCAAGGTGTCTCAGCTTAATGTGATGCTGGCCTATTGACGTAACGTTTTTGCTAAAACCCACAAGCATGATGCTGACATACCTAAGAATATAATTAGGACGAATTTGGGGTTCCAACCCACGACCATAAGTGTTTAACACCTTGGCGACACAACTTTGCCAAACGTATGGAGCGAGTTGACGATTAAACAAAATCAATAATAGATACATTTGTATAGACAAGATACATTTGTATTACACTTCAAAGCCAGGGTTTTTATACCACATTTTGATAACCATCCTCTGACCATAAGGTCAATCTTTATGGACGACAAAGCTAGGGCACATCTTATGTCAAGAGGTGGTAGCAACTCCGCCTTGGCCCACTAGGAATCATGATCTCAGTAACATAGCGCATGTTTAACAATTTGGGACATTATGGGTGGCAGAATACACAAGAGAGATAGTCCAGTACAAATCGTGCCGCATTGGGAGAGGTTGCCCATGAAGAATGGGACGGAAAACTTCAACGTCAAACTCAACGTCTAATATAGTCAATGAGAAGAAGGGTCAGCGATGTTATTTCATTTTGTGGAAGTTTCATCAGATATTGTCATTGTGCCCTGTTATTGTTAGTTATGGGATTTCGTGAGCATTGGATCTTAACAATGTCCTAGAACCACAGTAAAGAGAAACACAAAATGCGTTTAGATCTGCCATTCCCTGACGGTTAATGTATCCAGTAAGTTGAACTGAGGTTTGGTTAAGTTCCTTTTTTCTGTGGTTAATGGCAACATATTGATAATATGGAGTGTTGCGATACATTATTCATTGTGTATATATGGTACAGAGAATTTTATCCAAGATCGTTGATTTCTGTCACGCAGGATGGACTCTCCACCGCGCGGCAAATTGCGCATCTTTGAGAACAGCAATGTATTATCACGGGTATCATTAATGGAGGAAGGTGACGATGCGACATTTGTCGGAAGAAGGAGTTCGTCAAGGTTGCCCGTTGTCTCCCTTTCTCTTTTCATTTTTCATCAACGACATAGTTGAGCATCTGGGACAGGATTATCAATGGTCTATTAATATTGGTATGCTGCAATTGTTTATGCTTCTGTTCGCAGATGATATAGTAATAATGGACAGTACAGTTAGAGGTCTCCAAAAGAGATTAGATAAGTTATCAAGTCATTGTGATCAATGGCCACCCATCACCTGATGTGGAAAGAGTTCACGATCGTTGATGTAAGAAGGTGTAATGTTTACATATATCTGTACCAAATATTGTGGCACGAGGTGAGTTAGGACGGCATTCAATTGAAGTTAACTATTATGTGAAGATTATAAAGTTTTGGATAAGGCTATTGTATCAAGAAGATCATGTTATTCTTAAAAAAGTTTAGGCCTACCTTTAGAATACAGCACCACAAACTTTAAAAACGTCATGATACCCCTTTACGTAATATAATGTGATTTTGTTCGAAAAGCACGTTCTCGAAACAATGCCCTATGACGCCTGCATGGCAACACCGGTTGTCTGGCTCAGCGAGGGTGTATAAAGCTCTGCTCACTGGTGTTTCATCTCTACGAGCTATATCATTGCATAAAGCTTTTCCAACGGATGTTGAGAGTTTCCAGTAGTTGTACACCCGAGGATGCGCAATATCTTTGCAAGCACCAGTTTGAAATATTTTCTTTTTCACTAATACGCTAATATTTATTTGTATTGCGGGCTGCTGAGGTGTTATGTTTGTGTATTTTTTTTGTATTTTGTAATTTTAAAATTTACATATATATTTTGTCATTTAGCAATTTGCACCATTACATAGAAAAGTGTTTTATTAGTATTATATTTTCGAAGCGGTAATAATGCATTACACTAGACACGTCAGTCGCTTGTGCCGGTTCAGTCAATGCATTTTATTTATTAAGATTAATTCAAGGTTAGGGCTAGGGCTAGAGGCTAGGGCTAGGACTAGGAGTTAGGGTTAGGGCTAGGAGCTAGAGGGCTAGGGCTAGAGTTAGGGTGGGGCGTAGGGCGTAGGGTTTAGGAGTTAGGGTTGGGGTTGGGGACCTAATGCAATATAGTAGGTACATGTCCGGTGGTTCGGTCAATGCATTCTATTTATTAGGATTATT